>NC_139217.1:386293888-386798888 GCF_055691185.1 Crinia signifera
TTATATCTGATTGTTGCCAGTGGATGTTTAAAAGCCTTAAAGTGTATGGCCACTGGTTGTTCACATGCCTTGCCCTCCAATGCCAACCTGATGTTTGATCTATGGGCATTCATCCTTTCTTTGAAGGTTCGCGTCGTTTTGCCGACATAGATAAGGCCACAAGGGCATCTTATCATGTAGACAATATATCGGCTTGTACATGTGAGGCTTTGTTTGATATTATAAATTTTTCCTGACCGGGGATGGGAAAACGTGCTACCTATCTCCAGGAAACCACAGGTTGCACACCCGGTACACCGGTAGTTTCCTGTTTTTTTTCTCAAAAAATGACTGGGTTGAGTGATTTTTAATTTTATGAGATCTGTTTTCACTACCAGGTCACGAATGCTTTTACCTCGCCTGAAACAGGGCATGGGTTTAATCTTGGACAAGGATTTTAAATTGGAATCGCCACTAACAATAGGCCAGAATTTTTTTACTGCCTGCATTATGTCGCCACTCGCTGTAGAGTAAGTGTTGACATAAGGTATTCTGTCCAGGTTCTTTCTTTCTTTGTTGGTTTTGATCAGGGTATCAGCTCTTGAAATCTTCAGGACTTTCTCCTTAGCTTGTTGTAGGAGTTTCTTATCATATCCCCGAGTGATAAATTTCAAGATCATATTATCCATCTGCTTAATGGCATCCTCCTTGTCACTGCAAATTCGATAGGCCCTGAGGAGTTGTGAGAAGGGGAGACTTCTCTTCAATGCCTCAGGATGATGATATATTAAACACTAAACATCGGCACTCACCTTTCCTAGTTTTGGGGTGCCCTATGGCTTGGGACCACATTGTTTAAACAGAAATTATAGGGGCTCTGCACTCACTAAATTAACTGATATTAATAAATAGTGGAGATTTAGTTCATGAATTGATCAATTGAAAATGGTTGACATGAGTTTTTCATGTTTTTTTGGTGTCTAGGTCGACATAGGTATGGACACCGTCTAAGTGTACCGCTTCCCCTCACATGGCTCGCCATGCTTTGAGCACGGTGTCTCGCCGCGCATGCCACACTATTACAGTATATTGTTCCTCCATTCCATAGTGGATGGAAGGGCATGAAATACCGCCTGTCACCACATGTCGGCTCAATAATTTTTTTTTAAAAAAGCATGTCAACCTTTTTCACGCCGACCTTTTCTACGGCAACCTTATGAATGTCGAATGCTATGGAGATAGAAGTACACAATAACAAATGTTAAGTTCCGTGCATAATAACAAACAGTTACGTGCATTTAAAAAGCATGTATCACAGAGTATTAGTCAATCGGGATTTTCTATGCCACTGTATATAAGTACCATCTGTGGGAGAAATTTTTAATTATTAAAGTACAAAAAAGCCTGCTCATAATATCGTTTAAGAGGGACAACATACTAATGCATTCTCAATCAAGGATATTGCCAGTTAGTGAACCCTATAATTAATGAAAAGACATTATATGAAATTTACAAGAAACAATTTAAAGGCAGATTCTCATTTAAGCCATATGGCTGTACTGAGTTCAGTGTATGGATCCATTTTGTCTCCAAACGGAGTAACGCACGGTCCCTGTCCCCTCCCCTATTGGACTGAACAACTTGGTCAATCATTTTATATCTGATTGTTGCCAGTGGATGTTTAAAAGCCTTAAAGTGTCTGGCCACTGGTTGTTCACATGCCTTGCCCTCCAATGCCAACCTGATGTTTGATCTATGGGCATAAGACGCTGTAACGGAATCTGCTGCGCTATATAAGACGCTGTAACCGGATATGCTGCGCTATATAAGACACTGTAACGGACTCTGCTGCGCTATATAAGACGCTGTAACGGAATCTGCTGCGCTATATAAGACACTGTAACGGAATCTGCTGCGCTATATAAGACCCTGTAATGGAATCTGCTGCGCTATATAAGACACTGTAACGGAATCTGCTGCGCTATATAAGACACTGTAACGGAATCTGCTGCGCTATATAAGACACTGTAAAGGAAACTGCTGCGCTATATAAGACACTGTAAAGGAAACTGCTGCGCTATATAAGACACATATAAGAGAGATTCTCCCCCACAAATCCCACAAATCCCCCAAACCCCATGATTATTCCAATAATTATTTATCTTTAGTAAAAAACTAAAATCCACCTTGAGAAGAGCAGGGTGGCAGCATAAACCAGAGAGATCCCCCCCCCCCGGACCCCACCAAACCCCCAGACCCCATGATTATTCCCTTAATTCTTTATCTTTATTTAAAAAAACAAAAACGAAAAAATCTACCTTGAGGAGCGCACAGCACAGACATTCTCTGTAGAGGCAGGGGACTGGGAGAAGTCTTCCTTATTCTTATTTTTGCAGCTCAGCGCTGCCCGGGAGCCGGCCCAAGCAGCAGCAGCAGCTTGGATAGGGACTTGAGCAGTGAGTCACGTGACGTGACCCCATCACGTCGCGGCGGCAGGCCGGGACCAGATGAGCAGGGCAGATAGGGGCATGCGCCAGGCAGGGCAGCCTCCGGCGCACGCTGCCCTGCGTGTGTGAAATTAATCATTGCAGGGCAGCAGGACTCCACCTCATTTGCGGAGGGGGGGCGGCGCTCTGGTGGCTCCGCCCTCCCTACGCCTCTGGGTGCAAGGGTGCTGTGCGATGCAATGCCCTCTCCCACGGGCATCCAATCGCACAGCACATAAAGGTCCTTATACATAGTTATTCAGTTCTCTCCACATTCGCACGACGGACTGATGTTGCATGTCTGCGCATGAGCGTTTCTGCGCATGTGCAGATGAAGGGTGCCTGCACCCACGGCGAGCAATCAGCACTGCACCATCCCAAGTAAGACATAAGCTCTCCAGTGAGCTTATGGTAAAAAGTGGTCCGTTGACAACCTCATACCCATAACGGGCTCCCAGGGATACTGCAGAGGCATACCATTTAAACATCTGGCCTAACACATTAGCACTGGTGGAGGGACCACATTGCAGTAGCTCCTCTCTGTTCAGAATAAACCCCCACCTGTTAGCATTAAACATCTGTATAACACATCAGCTTTTGGTGGAGGAATAGCTAACTACCCGAGAGGAGCCCACCCCTCTAAACCAGGCTTTTAACACAAACTAGTGACCAGGAGATTACCAAGAGATCACCCCTTATATTATCCCCTAACCAGCAGAGTATTGCAGCGGAAGGGGTTATCCGGGCTTGCAGGGTTCTAGGTCTCATCAACTGTTGCAGCTTTTCTCCACTGGGTCTTCAGTTGGCCTCTGGGTCTCAGCTCTCCTTTGTGCCACTTCCTAGGCATCAGCAGCATGATCAGGGAGGCTCTTTCTCAGTTTCCCTCTGGGTTCCTGCTCTCCCTCACAGGTCTGCTGCTCTCCAGGTCTGCTGCTCTCCATTGTCTACTCTCTTCAGGTCTGCACTCTGCTTCTGCCATCTGGGTACCTAGGGGCTTAGGGACCTACTCTCCCCCTTAGCTTCGGTGACATTGAGTGGTTTCCCGGGCCCAAGTCTTCTCTGCCCTGCCGCAAGAATCCAATTACCTGGAAATACTTTTTTCTAACTTAGCCATTGCTTGACAGGGGTGACATAGTTCTGGCTGAGGGGCCCTAATTTAACACAGGGCTACACAGGCTGCCATACTCATATATACAAAAAATGTAGGGGTCCCTTTTTTAAATTACTGGGGTACTACATTTGCAGCATGGCTGGTATACTGGTTATCAATACAGCATTACAGCCCTGAGGTCATGAGTTCAACCAAGATATCTGTGTGGCGTTTATATGTTCTTCTCTACACTGTAAGGGTACTTGGTTCTACCAGCAAACTAACACTAGCAGCGACGGGTAGGGCCGCCGAATCGGCTCTGGCATTTGTGCATGCGTGCGACCTTTGACGCATGCGTGCACACACCTTTTAATTTCTTTCTTCATTAAAATTGGTATAATGTTCTTTTAATTATCCAACATCATGATGTTACACTGACACATGAGAGGAACACTGGAAAATAATAAATGTACACAAAAAAGGAACTAAAATAGTTGGCATGGACTATGAGCGTTTTGCACCATTAAATTTTATATTATTTAGGCATTTAAGGTAAAAATGTTATATTCCATTATATCAGGATTTCCATTATTGTTGGCAGGGTAGTCTGAAAAATGAAAATGTGTAACATTTAATACTGAAGCATATGCCAGCGCTACACTTTCCGCAGCACATCAGACTTGCTCTAAAAGGCAAAAAGAAGAAAGTACATCCTGAAATTCCAGATAACCTGGGGCTCTGCATCTTCTGCTGAACTACAACTATGCTCAAATTAAAATACATTATATACAGACAATCGCTGGGATACACAAAGAGAATCCATGGCGTAATATCCATAGTTTGAGAAATATTACCACTTTAAGGGGGGTATTCAATCTTCGGGTCACGGCAGATGAGCTTGCTCGCCTGCCGTGACCCAGTCCCGTTCTCGGTCAGCTCGACCGAGAACATGCAGGCGGGATTCAATGTCCCGCCTGCAGCGGGACGAGAAGGGGGCGTGGCCGCGAGTTGCGGCCGGGAAGTGACGAGATGCAGCCGGCAGCTCGTCACTTCCCGGCTGTTCTCGGCAGAATGAGCCCGACAGCTAGAGATGTCGGGCTCGTTCTGCCAGGAAACCCTGTTCAATGCTGTCGGGAAGACAGCATTGAATAGGGACTGTTGAGCATCTACCCCACGGGAGATGCTCAACGGTGATTGAATATCCCCCTTAAAGGGGATGCGGTCAGTGTCCAGGTCAACAGTCAAATAAGTCCACATACATTATGTCAACTTAATGTCGACATGAAAAAGGTCAACACGAGTCATACTTTACTATCCCAGTGAAGGGGGAGGGGAATATAATAGTGTGCTGAGCCACCGTGCCCAAAGCATGGCGAGCGCAGCAGAACACTTATACTGGGTCCATGTTAACCTATGTTGACATAGACACCCAAAAAACATGAAAAACTCAAAAACTATATATATATATATATATATATATATATATATAAAGACAAGAATAACAGTGCGCAAAAAAGAAGATACTTGTAATGGAACTAAAAGTCCCAGCAGTTGTGCGAATCAGTCCAGTATTAGGAACAATCAAGTCTTCATAGCACTCAGGTTGATAATTAAACCCGGCAGCTCTGTTTTTCCACCTTAACGGTGTTCCCTGGGTCCAGCAGGTAATTTCTAGAACAATGAAAATGTAAACAGGCGCTCGATAGTGCGTGAGTCTGTTTTTAAAGATTTATTCACAACACACAAGACAAGGTAGACCATCTGGAGGATGGAATCACGTACCAAACAAGGCGGTCTAAAATACCGCAGATAAAACAGCATGAGAAGGTATATCACCCAGTAAGTTGGAGCCGGTTACACTCTCACTCGATCTCCTTCCTTCTGGTGACGACGCTAGGCCATGCCCCTACGCGTTTCGTCAATGGACTTCATCAGAGGGCTGGCCTAGCGTCAGTCAGTATCCTCCTTTTATTCACTGCTGTGACCGCAATTAGCAGAAACAGCTGTTTTAACTGCTCGTCAGGCAGAAGACTGTGTAACTTTGTACCAGACTTTGAAACGGCATTCTCCACCGCCTCATAAAATATATGTAATACAAAACATTTTGCATAAACCTTAGACATAAAAAATCACAATAAAAAACTACAATAAAAATATATATAAAAAATGTGTTATTTTGAGTACATGGAAAGAAGCTAAAAAAAAGGCATAAAAATATATATAGAAAAAAAACCATGAAAAATCGGCACCCGACAGTAGCCCCCAATTCAACAGGCAACCTGATCATATCGAATAATTTCATATAAAATAAATTTTAAGATATTCAAACATATATAAAAATATTTCAACCATTAAAATTTTTCTTTTTTTAAAATATATATAAAAATGAAAATGAAGCAGCAATGGGAGAGGAAAAATAGCAGCAATAACGATAATTCATAGGGCAGCCGTATATTTAACCAATAAAGGCAGTAATCTCCATCCCTTCGTTTAAACCCTCAGGGTGTACGGTCTGCAGGCTGTACATCCAAAAGGATTCCCTTTTGAGCAGTAATTTTTCCCTATTGCCTCCCCTAATATCCAAAGTCACAACCTCTAAACCAACAAATTTCATACCTGTCGGATCACCCATTTGACAACTTAAAAAATTACGGGGTACACTATGATGTTTAAATTTATTTTTTATATTCCTATAGTGCTCCAATAATCAAATCTTTAGAGCTCTTTTCGTTTGTCCCACATATCTTTTCCCGCAAGGGCAGATTATTATATATACTACATGTGTGGTGAGACAATTTATGGGTCCCTTAATTTTTAAATCTTTACCATCTCTGCCTTTTATTTGTTTATGTCCCTTTAAGCCAAAGGGGCACATCTTGCATTTCCCGCAGCAATAAAAACCTTCAAAAGCTGGAAACATTGTACAAGTATTAACTGGTTTCGGCATCAGTGGCAAGAGACTGGGGGCAAGTTTACTTTTTAGAGTATTAGCTCTTTTATAAATGATTTCAGGGCGGACACCAACTACATCTTTAAGTATAGGATCCATTTTTATAATCGGCCAGTACTTCTGCAGAATTCTTTTAATTTCTCCATTCTGAGTGTTAAATTGAGTTACGAATGGGCAGATCAATTTCTTGTTTTTGAGTTTCTTATCTTTATATACCAACAAATCTTTACGATCCAGGTTTCTGCACTTAGTAAAAGCTGCATCTATTTATTCCCCTGGGTATCCTTTTTCCAAAAACCTGAGTCTATAGATCTCTGCTTGTTGTTCAAATACATCTTAAGAACTACAGTTTCTGCGCAACCTCAATAGCTGTGAGTAAGGGAGATTGGTCTTCCAGTGTTTAGCATGACAGCTATCGAATTTCAAATAGCTGTTGCTATCAACTACTTTAAAAAAAGTTGAGGTTTCTATAGACATTTGGACATCGTTCTTTATGTCCAGATTGAGATCCAGGAATTCTATGGTTTTTAAATTAAATTTAAAAGTGAAACTCAAATTATATTGATTCTGATGTATGTATTGAATGAATTCCATAAACATCTCTTGGGGACCCTTCCATACTACTAACAGGTCGCCTATATATCTTTTATATAAAATCAGGCAGCCTGAATAGGGATTATTTTCATAGACAAATTTATACAAATATAAATCATAATTCATCAGGCTTAAAAAAGCAGAGTGTTTTTTATCCTGTAGAGTCACGCGGCTCAAACATAGATTTATTTGCACAACTAGTGAAAAAGGAATTCGACTGTATCCCTGATAAAATAAACATCAAGGAAAATAATTTGACAGAAAATGAATGTAAAGCACTAAAGGAGTTGATGAATAATAAAGATATAGTGCTCAAACAAGCAGACAAAGGGGGAGGGTTGGTTCTTTTAAATAGAAAAGACTATATTAAAGAAATGACAAGACTGTTGTCTGACCCTATCTCCTATAAAAACCTACCTACAGACCCCACAAAAGAGTTTCTGATCGATTTAAAATTATTGTTGGATGAGGGGAGAATGGGGGGAGTTCTTAATCAGAATGAATATGATTACCTCTGGAATGAATATCCAAGAACGGCGACAATATATTATTTACCGAAGTTGCATAAAAATCAATCCTCCCCGCCTGGTCGCCCGATAGTGTCGGGAATAGAGTCACTGACGGCAAGATTATCAGAATACTTGGATCATTTTTTGCAAAAATATGTCCCGAAACTAGAATCCTACATTAAGGACTCCACAGCCGTCTTACAGGTTCTTGATAACATTGAGTGGAAGGAAGAGTATAGCTGGGCCACGATAGACATAAATTCCCTATACACGTCTATACCCCATGAGAAGGGGCTTGAATGTATACGGAATGTGCTATCAAGGGACAGCGAGCTCTCCAGGGAAAAAAATCACTTTTTTGGTGAAATGTTTGCAATTTGTCCTAAAATTCAATTATTTTACGTTCCTGGGACAGTACTTCATCCAGCTCTGCGGGACGGCGATGGGTACGACCTTCGCCCCGTGATTTGCCAATCTTTATCTGGGTGAATGGGAACATCAGCACATCTATGAAAATAATCCCTATTCAGGCTGCCTGATTTTATATAAAAGATATATAGACGACCTGTTAGTAGTATGGAAGGGTCCCCAAGAGATGTTTATGGAATTCATTCAATACATACATCAGAATCAATATAATTTGAGTTTCACTTTTAAATTTAATTCAAAAACCATAGAATTCCTGGATCTCAATCTGGACATAAAGAACGATGTCCAAATGTCTATAGAAACCTCAACTTTTTTTAAAGTAGTTGATAGCAACAGCTATTTGAAATTCGATAGCTGTCATGCTAAACACTGGAAGACCAATCTCCCTTACTCACAGCTATTGAGGTTGCAGAGAAACTGTAGTTCTTTAGATTTATTTGAACAACAAGCAGAGATCTATAGACTCAGGTTTTTGGAAAAAGGATACCCAGGGGAATAAATAGATGCAGCTTTTACTAAGTGCAGAAACCTGGATCGTAAAGATTTGTTGGTATATAAAGATAAGAAACTCAAAAACAAGAAATTGATCTGCCCATTCGTAACTCAATTTAACACTCAGAATGGAGAAATTAAAAGAATTCTGCAGAAGTACTGGCCGATTATAAAAATGGATCCTATACTTAAAGATGTAGTTGGTGTCCGCCCTGAAATCATTTATAAAAGAGCTAATACTCTAAAAAGTAAACTTGCCCCCAGTCTCTTGCCACTGATGCCGAAACCAGTTAATACTTGTACAATGTTTCCAGCTTTTGAAGGTTTTTATTGCTGCGGGAAATGCAAGATGTGCCCCTTTGGCTTAAAGGGACATAAACAAATAAAAGGCAGAGATGGTAAAGATTTAAAAATTAAGGGACCCATAAATTGTCTCACCACACATGTAGTATATATAATAATCTGCCCTTGCGGGAAAAGATATGTGGGACAAACGAAAAGAGCTCTAAAGATTTGATTATTGGAGCACTATCGGAATATAAAAAATAAATTTAAACATCATAGTGTACCCCGTCATTTTTTAAGTTGTCAAATGGGTGATCCGACAGGTATGAAGTTTGTTGGTTTAGAGGTTGTGTCTTTGGATATTAGGGGAGGCAATAGGGAAAAATTACTGCTCAAAAGGGAATCCTTTTGGATGTACAGCCTGCAGACCGTACACCCTGAGGGTTTAAACGAAGGGATGGAGATTACTGCCTTTATTGGTTAAATATACGGCTGCCCTATGAATTATCGTTATTGCTGCTATTTTCCCTCTCCCATTGCTGCTTCATTTTCATTTTTATATTCATTTTTATATATATTTAAAAAAAAGAAAAATTTTAATGGTTGAAATATTTTGAAATATTTTTATATATGTTTGAATATCTTAAAATTTATTTTATATGAAATTATTCGATATGATCAGGTTGCCTGTTGAATTGGGGGCTACTGTCGGGTGCCGATTTTTCATGGTTTTTTTCTATATATATTTTTATGCCTTTTTTTTAGCTTCTTTCCATGTACTCAAAATAACACATTTTTTATATATATTTTTATTGTAGTTTTTTATTGTGATTTTTTATGTCTAAGGTTTATGCAAAATGTTTTGTATTACATATATTTTATGAGGCGGTGGAGAATGCCGTTTCAAAGTCTGGTACTAATTTACACAGTCTTCTGCCTGACGAGCAGTGAAAACAGCTGTTTTTGCTAATTGCGGTCACAGCGGTGAATAAAAGGAGGATACTGACTGACACTAGGCCAGCACTCTGACGAAGTCCATTGACGAAACGCGTAGGGGCGTGGCCTAGCGTCGTCACCAGAAGGAAGGAGATCGAGTGAGAGTGTAACCGGCTCCAACTTACTGGGTGATATACCTTCTCATGCTGTTTTATCTGCGGTATTTTAGACCGCCTTGTTTGGTACGTGATTCCATCCTCCAGATGGTCTACCTTGTCTTGTGTGTTGTGAATAAATCTTTAAAAACAGACTCACGCACTATCGAGCGCCTGTTTTCATTTTCATTGCGCTCCACGACTATAAAAGATGGCGTCCATTTGGAACGCAATTAACTGCGCTAAGCGGAAGTATGACGTGGACGCGTCTGTGCGTTCCATTGTATCCAAGATGGCGGCGATTTGGAACGCACAGCGCGTCCGTCGTCCGGCTGTTTAGAATTATAGCAGCTTGTATATGTGTTTTATAAACCTCCCCCGCCATCAGCGGGGCATTAGGGGTCTATATTTAACAGTAGGATATGTATCTTTAGGCTGTAGAGTTTTATTAAGCCATAAAGGGATTAGCCCTCCATTAATGCCCTACAGGAAGTGACGTTTTTGGTCCAGACCTATATGTAGCCTCATCTAGGTATAGGCTGTCATTCTGCCATTGAATACACTAGAGGTTACTTCCTGGTCACACAGCATTATGTAAGTACTGCTTGGTTTTTTCCCTTTTTATTCTTTTTTGCTTGGGCTAATAATGCTCCTGCTTGTAATCACTGTCCTATATAGGTTCCCCCACTATGTATATTGACTGATTAGGTCTTTGTGTTTGTATTTGAAGCTGACCTGGATGTTGATATCTGCCACTGAGTGGGTGTACTCAGTGTAATTGGGACAAAAACTCTGTTTATTTTGTATGGGCCAGTCATAACAAGAGCGCTGTTAACTGGTGAAATGTAAGTCCTGTTGTACCGTTTTTTCTGCAACCCACTTATACCCGGTGCTGGTGGTGGTACATTGGATTAAAAAGGGAATAAAATTCTAACCCCCAGACCTTGTAAATTTCTCCATCTAGATATATTCCTGCAAAAAAAACTATTTTCTGTACCCATTCATTTTGAGATACTGCATAAAGGTACCTTTTTCTTATTTATTGGATTGGTGTATGTATATATTATTAATCGCTGTTAGAGTAAACTGTATATAAAAAATACTTCTATGAAGACCACTCTGTACGGGAAAAAAATCCGTCTAAGAACACTGGTGTTTCTAAATAATAACTGTCTAAAAACATTGTTTTTTCTAATATTGTCACGCTGGTAATCTGCTATATTATAGTAAGGATTTTAATTATGATTATTCATACTCATTGGCTTATTGTTAATTCCGATGGTTTTTAAACAATTATTGAACTTCCTCTCTCTTGTCCTCTCCAACCTTTTTTTACTCTTTGTCATTTTGAAAAATGTGATACATATTTTCCTTGACGTATTTTATTACTATTTACAGTGCAGTTGTACCTTTGTCAACCAAGTCATCGAATGCCCCTGATGAAGTCACGTAGTTGACGAAACGCGTTGGGCCAGCTGTTGTATTGGAAAAATTGTACATTACGTTAATGGTTATCTTCAAAATGACTATATGCATTTGTGTATTTTATATGAGCCGAATTGTTAAGGCTTTTATTGAATAAATGTTTTAAAACTGAGGAATAAGTTGCGTACCTTCACCTATAAGCGCACTCTGTTCCCTTTTTCTTTATCTCTATCTGTCTCAAGTCCCGGCTAACAGGGGACTTTCAGAGTTGCTGCTAGCCACCATTAAGGCGCGGACAGTTAGGTATTCTCCATTTTTTCATATATATATATATATATATATATATATACACACATGGAGGCACTTAAGGGGTGTGGAAGGTGTCTCACCAAATATGGGTGCTGCGGTGGTCTTAGCAAATGAAATGGTTCCCCGGGCTATTAAGCTCAGCACCACCGCAGGAGGCATACCGTCCCAAATCCATTTCCCGGAAATGCAGGTGCTTGTAATGTGCTGTCTTCAGTTAATGTGCAGTAGACAATTTTAAAAAAAAGTGCAAGTCAATCAATGCATTTTAGAGAGGGGTCTCTCCTTCCTCAGGAGTGATTTACTGACTGAGAAGATTGGCCGTATTTATACCTAATGGAATCCCTTAATTGGGTGCGGTTCCATTACCTTAATTACCCACTACCGGAAGTGACTTATGCGATTCATAGCGCACTTCCGTTTGCATTCCACAATATGCAGGGCCATATCTTTATTGATATTTCCTAATGTGGGAGTCTTCTGGCAACTGTAGTTATATGGCAGGACGTCCATGCTCCACCTTGGACTTCCTCCTCCATCTGCAGCCGCTCAGGGAAAGAGAGTCACCGTTGCCAATACCAGAAGTGTGTTCCACTGCTAACTTCCACTATGCATGTCAAATGGTGGCCATCTTTGAAATTCCGGACATTTAGGTGTTATATGCGTTACATCGTTTTTATTCCAAACTTAAAAGATATTTATATTCCCTAACAAGGTTGAAAATGAAATTGATATGGATTACCCGCATCCCACTCTCCAACCTATACTGTACTTCGTATTCCAGTATGGTCCATCCCTATACCAGGAAAGAGGGGAGAGAGTTAACCCTTTATGGCATTTCTTTAAGAACAAATTGGAACATGTAATAAAAAGAGAATAAGAAACAGGGATTAATAAAAGAGTCTGAAAAAAGTTAAAATGTTAAATGAAAAGTTTAAAAAGGCGATCAAAAAAGTAATCTAAAAACCATTTAAGTTCAAAATCATTGTTATGACCATCGGGATATAATTAATCTAGGGTATATATCCACTTAATTTCAGTTTTTGCTAGGCCAGTGCCTTCCATGTTTTATGCACCACTACATAAAACAGTCACAGTCGGGAATACGGCGCCCCCAGAATCTGACAAAGAGCCAGATTAAGCCTTCGGGGGGCCCGTGGCTATTTAGAAAGGAGGGTCCCCTCCTACTTGTCATTACTGGCCGCAAACTGCACGGGAGAATATTACACTGTCAAAACACAGAGTAAAAGCAGTATACACTTGGTCAATGGTCAACTGCAAGGGGGGGGGGTTAACATAAACAGGGTGTATATATATATATATATATATATATATATATATATATATATATATATATATATTATAACATGAAAAGCCTGTATTTGTCCCTCTGTACATTACTCTGTAGGAGCCCTGACCGGCTCAGCGCTGCCTCTGAATAAAAACCCTCTTATGACAAGGCAGCTGCTGCTGCTATCCTTCATGGGCCTGAGAAGCATATGAAGAGCTCCACCAATCAGAGCTCAGCACACCTCTCAGCCTCTGTCCTCTTGTGCAAAGTGTTTTTGGATTTAGTCAATTCCCAGTAATGCATTGCACACTTGTGCAGACAGTGTGCCTTGACTCCTAATGCTCAGCACCATTAATCATTGTTACATTGGCAGATAGGTGAAGCTGCAGCACTACCCGACTCCCATGCACAAAACCATTAGCTTAAAAAAAATACATGCCAACCACAGGGGGCCCCTAGATAGAGGGGGCCCCAGTGGTACTGACCCCCTGTGCCCCCCATTATAATCTGGCCTTGACATGACATAATCTCACCATGTACAAACTGGCTCTTCAGAGGCAAGATGTCTTCCTCCTCCAATCCTTTGATTCCACACCCACCTTCAGTGTGTACATCCTCATCCTCACAGATTATCAATTTGTCCCCACAGGACTCCACATCAAAGGGCCCTCTGTAGTCTCTGGAGGCAATTGCTGGTCTTTGTTGAAGAATTGATAATTCATTTTGATGAACATCATCTTCTCCACATTTTGTGGAAGCAACCTCCTACACCACTCGCTGACCAGGATCCTGTTTGCACTAAAACTCTTTCGGAGTACACACTGTAGGGGGAACAACTCAGGTAAAATAGGGCCAGTTATTACAGGGGCCTCCAAATTGCCTCTTTTTCCTGCCAGTACATGTATGGACTGTCTGACATGCCTACTTGGATGCTGTCAACAATGTAATCCTCCACCATTTTTTCACTGGTGGCAGCATCATATGCAGTGACTGTAGACATGTCAGCAATCATTGGCAGGTCCTTCAGTCTGGACCAGATGTCCAAACTCACTCCTGCCTACCCTGCATCACCACCAGCTGGTCGGGTAGGAAATTTTAGTTGTTTCCTCGCAGCCACAGGTTTGAGAGAAAATGAAGGAGGAGCTGTTGCCGTGTCACATAACCCCAACCAGCAGTTGACAATCTCCCAACCAGCAGTTCTTTGCACCGCTGTAGACTTGTGTCCACCGGAAACAGATGTAGTTCTCTGACTTTAATAGGCTGACCACTCTTGTATCCTGGAAAAGCGAATGAAGGGCTTCATCCACAAGACCTACATACTTTGTGGAATCGCCACGCTCACGCTACGCAGTGTCGGAACTGACTTCACATGTGGCAAGTTCAAATGGCTGGAGAACCATTCACATCACAGAAATCAGTCTCCACTGTGCTTGAGTCAGATGCATCACCCCTCCTTTGCCTACATCATAGGTGGCTGTGTATGTTTGCATGGCCTTTTGCTGCTCCTCCATTCTCTGCAGCATAGAGGGTGGAGTTCCACCGCCTCACAACCTCTTGTTTGAGGTGATTGCAGGGCAGGTTCAGGTGGGTTTGATGGTGCTCCAGTCTTCGGCATGCCGTGGCAGAATGGCAACAGTGTCAGGCCAACGCAAGCATCTCCTGCCCCTGTCACTTTTTAGGAAATGTTGAACCACCAAATTTACTGTGTGGGCAAAACATGGCACATGTTGGAATTTGCCCATATGTAATGCCCACACAATGTTACTGGCATTGTCGTATACCACAAATCCCCTGGAGAGTCTAAGTGCTGTAAGCCATTGTGCTATGATTTCCCTCAGTTTCTCTAAGATGTTCTAGGCATTGTACCTCTTAGTGAAACCAGTGATACAGTATGCAGCATAGCCTGCCTTGGAACTAGCTGACGTTTCAATGTTGCTGTTGCTGCGGAAGGTGATGCATCTACCCAGTGGGCTATCACAGTCATAAAGTCCTTAGTTTGCCCTGTACCACATGTTCATGGTTAAGTGGACAGTGGGCATAACTGCATTTTTCAGGGCACCGAGGACACTTTTTTGAACATTTGTACATCCTGGGTATTGCATGAAGTAGAATCTAAATGGGATTTGGTACCGGGGACACACTACCTCCATAAATCATCTAAATTCCACTCTACTAATGGTGGATACTGGATACAGCTAACACGAACATAGCTGTCAAGGCTGCAGTTATCCGCTTTTCCATAGGATGACACTTCATCTTCATCACAAAGGACTGTTGGATGGTTAATTGCTTAGTGAAAGAAGTAGTGGTTTTCTGAGTTTCCCTCTGGAACGATGAATGACTCCAGCAGCAACAGCAGCAGTGGCAGCAGTAGGCGTAGCACTGTAGAATCTTCTGAAGGATTCCGGGATAGAAGAGGAGTCAGTCATGTCTGTGACATGGCCTGCAGGACTACCTCTGATATGGATTGACGAGGAAATTGATGAAGAGGGACTTGCTGGTGTGGTTTTCAGGTGCTTGGATACAACAGGATGAAGGGATTTAGGTGTCACTGGACTGCTTACGGTCCTAGCCACAGTTTCTGAACTAAATAGTGACTTATGAACGAGCTTCAGGTGATGCATAAGGGAGGCTGTCCCTAGGTGGCCAATGCTTATTGCACCTTTACATAAGCTACACATGGCAAGACAATTGTTGCCCATAAAAATAATTCCAGTCCAAAGAGGTGGATTTTTTGGTCTTTTGCCCAGGCATGGTGATGGGTTTTTCCATCCCACGAACTACTACTGTCTCGCCTGGTGCCTCAGCAAACCACATCACCTTCTTCCTCAACACAAGCTAGAGTATATCAATATCCTCCTCAGCACCAGCTACAGATGGAGCAGCTCTCAATGGAGCTGCTCCTGGTGATAGAATCGCCAATCGCCACTATGCACCATCCAACAGCAGGGGGCGCATGCGCACAAGACCCATATGCGCACCATTCGGTTGGAGCCTGCTGCCACCATCGGTTAGCTCCCCGCTGCTCCCCCATCTCCCACCACAGCCCCCACTCACCCTGTCCATCAGATGGAGCGCCTGTCCACCAGCCTGCACCAGCTCAGAAGATCTGGCGATTCTTCAGGCTGGCCATCCGTACATTTATTTATTTATTTACAGTTTCTTATATAGCGCATACATATTAAGCAGCACTTTACAGAGTAGAGTTGAATCATTTGATGGTCGGCAACCATTGAATGATTTTGTCCCATTACGCTACTCTGCTAATGGATGTTTATGCAAAACATATATTCACAAAGAGGCAGGGATGTTCCAAGTGTGGAGGGGGAGATGGCAGGGGGTAGGGCATTCGCACAACCTGCGGGTGGCGTTAGAAGACTTGCTAAGCAACTCATTTTCACTGTTTAGCAAGCCAAACAGAATCACCCCCTTAGCACGCAGGGGGGCATATTTTTGCTAAACATGTTAAAGTCCGTTATGATACAGATGGATAACAAGCGTGGCACTGCCTTGATTAATACATACTGTATATGTTTTTTTTTAAATGGTAGGATCAAATAATGAACCACTCACATACATAAAGTATATCACATAATGTATTTATTGCACAATGTTCAATGATACTAAGCATAGTTAACCCCTTTTAGGGAGCGCTCTCCACTGGGTGAGTTTTTTATGGGGAGCGCTCCCTTAAAAATATACATACATTGTAGAACTCCGATTGCTATTGGACCAAACAGTCTTGGATCTTGTCATCACCAAGGAAGAGCACACATTTTTGTTTAATTCTCACCCTATTACACCCATTTATTATCACCTTCCCAAAATACACAAACACCTCACTTCCCCACCAAGTCATGCTATTATTTCTGGTATTCACTCCCTCACTTCTAACCTTTCACTGATTTTTATTTACAACCACATGTTTCCACTTTGAGGTCTTACACTAAGATACCACTCATTTTTTTTAACTTACTCAAAAGTATAGAATGGATGGAGTCACACTGTACTCATTCCTTACTCTGGACGTGGAAAGCTTATACTCAAATATCCCACATGAGTCGGGGATCCAGAGTATTCAAAGGAGACTAACAGCAGATGATGACCTCTCAGTGGAAATGCGTCAATTCCTCACTGATTCGATTACCTTTATTCTTAAACACAATTATTTTCTCTTTTTGGACACTTTTTATTTACAAGTCATGGGGACGGCCATGGGGACAATATTCGCATCTAGTTATGCCAATCTATATATGAGGGAAGTTGAGGACACACTAATATGGGGTTCCCCCTTCGGTGCAAATCTGGTCCTCTATGGCCATTACATAGATGATTTATTTCATTTGGGATGGAGATATCACTTTGATTCACTCTTTTGTCTCTCATCTCAATTCAAACACTTTTAATTAGTCCTTTACTTTCACTTCTCACTCCCACACTATTATTTTTTTAGATATCACGGTGGAGGTTGTTGATGACAAGATCCAGACATATAATTTTCAGAAATTGGTTAACACTAACTCATATCTCAATTTTGAAAGTGCCCACCATCCTGCCTGGATTAAAAACATCCAAAAGGGATAGAAACTCTTAGACGGAACTGTTCCAATTGTGGAAAAAAGTTTTTTTCAGAAGTGAAGTCAAGTCAATTGTGTTTTTCAGAAGTGAAGTCAATTAAATTAAGATGCAGCAAAGTTTTATGAAAGCAAGAGTAAACATCCAAATATACTCAAAACGTGAACCAAGAAAAACAAGTGAAATCATAAATACAATACGCTCATTAGTAACCAAAAAACATGTGATAAATATAATGTGAAAGATATCACCAAATAATACTCCTTTGTTATTTCAATTCAGGCATTGGGATATCAAACCTAAAATACAAAAAATAAACTACCTTCTCCCATGGATTTAACCATTTACATGGAGGGAGATAGGATAAATTATAGTGCAGATTGCCTTCAGATATTAATGTTTATTTAAAAATTGCACTTACAAATGTAGACATGTAATAAAGCATGTACATATGATCCAAAAGGCAAAAACAGCTACTGATGAAGCCAAATCTGTAAAGAGAAAATATCCCTCCTCCCATGGATAGGGAGATAAAGTGAAAAGAAAATAGTGCAGATGACCTTAAGGTAAAAGGGATTTTAATTAAACAAATGCACTTACAAACGGAGACAAAAATAATGGCCCAATTGATAGTCCCACTGGCAGACAGCTACTCCAATGGTGAACAGTGATCCCACTCAGGAATGGGGAAGTTGGTACAGGTCCGCTCATCCAAGTTAAAAGTCTTTCCAGATCGGGTCAGGCAAAAGTCCACATACACTTAACGCGTATCAGGACAAGTCCATCTTCAGAAGTGTAAAGTCATAGTGTCCAGGGCTCCATATTTATAGGGTCCATAAAGTGCTTGCACCTGACAGCTATTGCATGCTAACTCAGCGTTCCCGATCAACTGCACATGTGCAGATAACCGGAACCAAGATGGCTGTGCATTCCACGGTCTCTGGAAGTAGTCATTTGTGCGTTCCAATGCAAGATCAGGAAGCAGCACTTAAAATTCAATAAGAACTAAAAATACATATAAGATAAACATTTAAAAACAAGAAATGCTTAAAAACATTATAGAAAGAGGAGCAATGAGGTAAATGAATTAGAAAATCACAAGTGATGTTGCATCCATAAATTAGTAAAAATGGCTTAAGCTCGAATTCACCATTTAGTCCCTTGGGAACAAGGGTGCCTAACTGATGAATACATATCATCTCTGCTTTCGATAATTTTATTTCAACATCACGGGATCTCCAACTCAGTGTTATTTGTTGAATGCCCCAAAAATTACCCAAACTCATGAGAGTTGTGTTGAGTTTTAAAGTGGGCTGATAGAGTGTGTCTCAGGAGTGATTTTCTGATATTGTAAATATGTTCGGATAATCACACTTTCAATTGTCTACTAGTTTTTCCTACATATGCTAATCCACATTTGCATTCCAGAACATATATTACATTTTTAGTGTGGAATGTGATAAATTGCTTAAAATGGAGTCATACCATTTACACTAAAATTGGTAAATTTCCTTTCTTTTGAGTTGACCGATCTACACACCAAACATGAACCACATCTATGGAAGCCACCAATACGTTTACTCCTACGTGTTATTAATTCGGAGCTACTTTTTACTAGATGATTTTTAAGTGTTGGTGCCCTCCTATAGATGAATTGGGGTTTTGATGGTATCAAATCATCAATTATTGGATCTTTTACTAATATTTTCCAATTATCCTTAAACACTTTTTTCTATTTGACGATGTTGGAAATTGAATTGGCTGCAGAATGCCCACTCATATTCCTCCCTTTCTTTACATTTTGGATCTTTTTCCTTAAGAAGATCAATTCTCTCTACTTTGTCTAATCTTTTTCTCGAGTTTTCAAGAAGAGTCTCGGAACAGCCATTACTAGTTAGTCTTTCAGTGACTTCATTCAATTGGTTAGTACAAACAGTTGTGTCACTGCAATTTCTTTTTATTCGGGTGTACTGTCCATATGGTATGGCATCAAGCCAATTCTGATGATGTTGGCTTGTAACATCTATGTAACTGTTAGAAATATATGTCGACGAAGGGCTAATCAAATCTAAGACTTTTAGAAAGGGAACTGATTCTAAGTCTAAAAAGGTAATCATTGTTTCACTGTAAGTGAAACTTTGATTGATAGAAAACTAATTGGTGTTTAAAATAGACATAAAAGAAGAGAGTTCCTCTTTCATTCCTCTCCATATAAAAAACACGTCATCAATAAAACTGTCATCAATAAAACGATACCAGGACACAAGGTGCACCCGGAGTTCACCACACGGCCATATGGTAAGCTCCTCCCAGTATGCCATAAACAGATTTGCGTAACTGGGGGCAAACCTAGTGCCCATTGCATTACCGACACATTGTAAATAGTAATCTCCTTCATGATAAAAGTAGTTGTTTTTTTAAATAAATAAAATGCCATCTAAAATTAACTGTTTAGTAGAACCATTAAATGAAATTTTCTCTAAAAATTGGGAAACCCTTTTCATTGGAGATGATAGTGTATACAGTGCTTACATCAGCTGCAGCTAAAAGATCACAAGCTTGTCTTACATATTCATTTAATTTCCTCAATATATCTCCCATATCTTTTATATATGCTTTCGTTTTTAGTACTACAGGTTGCAAAAAAGAATCTATCATGGCAGATAAATTACTGGTAATGCTACTACACCCCGAAATTATAGGGCGTCCCGGGGGGGTTTTAGCATCTTTATGTATTTTCGGGAGAATATATATACAAGGGGTTGACGGATTTACAATATTGAGAAATTCATGCTCTTTTTTTGTAATTACATTATTTTCTAATGCCGTGTTACTTAATGTAAGAAGATCTGATTTTATCTGTTAAGTGGGATCTGATTTAAATTTTTTAAATTGTTGTTTTTTTTATTTCACAGAGGTATGGTTCTCTAGTCAATAGAACTGTTCCAACATAGAAACATTCGACCAACAAGCTAAAGAAATGATGGAGGCCTTTCGAAGCTGTGGATATCCAGACCAATTAGTGAAGGGGGCTTTCCTAACCACTAGAGAAAGAGACAGAGAAACTCTCTTACACAACAAAACCATAAAAAATTAAAAAATTAGAGAGACACCACAACTGGCTTTTATATCCACATGCAATAGTCAATATAAGGAAATACAAAAAATTATTAGAAAAAATTATAATATATTAAAACAGGATAAAATACTTAAAGATTACCTTCAGATCCTAGTTTCATTTATCGAAGGAATAAATCATTAAAAATATACAGAGTTTTTTGAAAACCACTGAAAAAATGGACACCCCTTCTGATAATACATCGAAGTGGCTACTGAAGAAACCCGTAGGCTGCTTTAAATGCGGCAAAATTAAATGTTTGACATGTGGACATATAACTAATAAAACCACTACTATATAATTGATTAATCAATCTATCAATATCTGTGGTTTTATCAATAATGACATGACTTATGTAGTATATATGCTCTCCTGTAGTTGTGATCTTAAATACAGTATGTGGGAAGAACGACTAGACCCCGCAGGACGCGATTTTTGGAACACAGAAGGAACGTCCTCAGGGGATTTCTTCTACATAGTGTTTCTAAACATTATGCAGAATGCCACAGAAGTGACCCCAAATGCCAGCAACTTATTATGCACAAAAAGATGACAGGTTTCAAAAATAGCGCCAAAAGAGCAGCTATCAGGATATTATCAAAAAAGAGGTCGCCAAACCTCTTATAATAACATATAAAACGAAAAAAATATGATAACCTCCTAATTACGCTCTTATCACCTGATAAGACAATAAATATATGGAAGTCCCCTTTAATGGATCCTCTGTACTTTTCCTCTCCTCTTGTCCTCCAAGTAAATATAAAAAGAAATGACAAGAGAGAGAAGAGGATAGTGTAATACGTCCAATTAAAGTTCTTTTCAGGATGTCAAAATTCCTTTTTCTCCTTATGGGGAGAGTGAATTCTTTCTTGTATGGGATCACCACAGTGCAGAGACTAAAACGTTGCTTATATGAAGCTTACATTCAATCATGCGTCTGTAAACATGTAAAGGTATCTTTTACACACACACACACACACACACACACACACACTCCACAGGTACAGATAATGGATATGTGCTCTAATAATGCATATGCGTTCCACCACGATGTCTGACATCTCTAACTCTAATGCATTTATTTGCATTAGTCTTTAACTAACCGGCTTGCTTATTTATCTACTTCACTGTACATTTGTTAAATCATCACTCCTACAATCAAAATAAGGTATTTAAATCCTCCTAATTATGCACAATCTGGGCCGGTCATGTGACCATGATTCAAATATTTATGTTTGTTATTAAATTTGTTTTTCTTTTTTAATAATAGTTATCGATAAAGCACAAATGCTATATATTTTTTAACTATATGTTTGTCTCCTAATCGCTCAGTAACAGGGGTAAATATACCACCAACTTTCATATCCCATGTCACCTTTGATAAAGCTACAGCCAGTAATGAACAGCGTTCGGTGTTTCCCACCCCAGGATTTGGACTCTTTATAATTGCCATACCACCTTCAATTGGATCCCTGCTCCGACCTTGGAATTTTTTATGGGACGTATCGTGACTCCCCTCCAACCCCCACCACTTGGATACCCCTTGGTGAGAAACTCCAGGTGAATTCTTCCACCTACTGTAAAATACTCTCCCAGGAGGACTTTACATCACCAATTGTATTGCCCCACTACCTCTCCTTCAGCAGTCTATGAAATACACTGTATCATCAGTGAGGTTATCTGGGCTAAATTGGGGTCTCAAACTCCCTGATTCCATCATAGACTCCTACAGCGGCACGAATCCAGGACGCCGTATAAATAGAGAGGACCTGTGTTGTTCCAAGTAAAGTCATCTGAGCGAAGTTGGGGTCTTAAGACATTCTGATCCCCCACAGATTGCTCCAGCGGCAATATTCCAAGACACGTAAGCGATGTTAGTTTTTCTAGTGATGATTATAATTGTAAATGTAAAGCTTATAGATATATAAGCTCCTGATTCAGGTAACGGGGCAGGCTTGGCGCTCTTTTTCACAGTACAAATGACTGACCTGCACTGTATTCTTTGTACCCCTGATGAAAACTGGCAGGACGCCAGTTGAAACGGCTGTCAGGAACAGCTGATGTATGCTTATATCTTGACATGCATTAATACACTTCGTTTTTCTTCAAACAAACTGCGTGTGAGTTCTGGTTTCTTGTACATCCCTCCACAAAAGGGAGGTAAGTGCTTATATTATTGACTTTATGGGACCTTGCACCGCCATCTGGGAATACCAACAGCGTGTGCCACCTTGTTTCACACAATCTATATCTATATATATATATATATCTATATATATATATATATATATATATATATATATATATATAGATATATATCCTTTAAGTACTATTTGTTTTTTTCTTTTTATTTGTTTTCTTTTATTAAATCTGTGATTTATTTATACTTCTGGGTCAAACTTCCTACAAAACTTTCTAAAAATGTAGCTTTTGTTTATAATTGTAAGCTGATAAGCAATGGTCCAAGTGAGCAGCACTAATATTTTGCTTCTGAAAGCCAGTGAGAAATTTCTCATTCTGAAAATGATGCATGAAGCTTTGTTTTTATGTTGTGTATTAATGCACATTGTAACAACTTGAAAGAACTATGTCTAACAGATACAATATGGCAAAAGCATTAGATTTTATTCAGCACACTTTAATAACCACTAAACAGTAAATACCATATATAGTCGAGTATAAGTCGACCCGAATATAAGCCGAGGCACCTAATTTTACAACAAAAAAAAACTGGGAAGACTTATTGACTCAAGTGGGACCCTCACTCGAGTATAAGCCGAGGGGGGTTTTTTTCAGCATAAAAAATGTTCTGAAAAAGTAGGCTTATACTCGAGTATATATGGTAAGTCATCAGTATAAAGGACCACTCTTAGTCCCAGCACCCTGACATTAACCACTCCCTCAGTCCATAATATAGTAGCTGAGTACCACAAGTATAGTTATAGCTGCTGTATGAGGGGGTGTCCCCTATATAATGTTACAAGAAAAAAAGGGAAAATTTACAGCGCTGGGGTTTGACTGAATAAGAAACAATGCAGTGTAAAAATTTAATGTGTTTATTATATTTATTTATTCTCTAAAAAAAAGATGTGAAATGGAGAATGGTAAAAAAAAAAACATAAAAAATATTTAAGTTTAAAAATCAGCAACAGGGATTGCTCCAGTTATATAGATGATAATAACAGCAGTTCATGTGCACCAATATTATTGTATAGTTAACAGAGATGAGATTAGGTATATGAGTCTCCTATATTTGGAGGAGAATCTGCAAAAAGTCCCAGAGAATTGCCCAGCAGAAGGATACGATTTACTCAGAGATGGAAAGCGGAGTTTGCAGGTTGATGGTATAAATACACCTGGCTGTATCACTGCATAAATGGCTGAGGTTATGAAATCCTAGGTCTTTAAGGAGCTGGTCAGGGAGTCTGGTATAGCAAGGTGCAGACTGGATGCAGGTGGAGCAAAGCAAGTGGGGGCTCAATGCGTTTCGACGTGTTAACACGTCTTCATCAGGAGCATCACCTTTCCAGCTTGTCCAGCATTTGGAGGAAAGAACTACGCTCCCAGCAGAGGTTTAAGACAAACCAAAGTTAGATTTCTTGCAAGGCAACTCATGTGTCCACCTAAGGACCACTGGGTTCCAAGGGGTTAACTGACGGTATTCAGCTCTATTACCTGCATGCTGGCTGCTTAAGCCTCTGTCCGTGTCCACTGTCACCTATCAATGTAAAAAAAAAGTGGCTGCATTATCAGTATATATATATATATATATATATATATATATATATATATGTTTCGTAACATGTACAAGGAGAACTACTTTGTGGTATAAAGTGGAAAAGGTTTTCTTCTGTGTAATGTAATGAATATAAGGGTACTACCACATGGCATTACATGCATATATAGTATTACCGTAAAACATAATGTGCAGTTAGGGTAAGGGGTACTACTATGTGGCATAATGTGTATAAAGGGATTACTAACATGGCATAATATGTATAAGGAGCATTACTGTGTGGCATAAGGTGTCTAGAGAGCACTACTGTTTAGCATAAGGTGTATAATGTGTATTTCCGTGTGGCTTAATGTGAATAAGGAGCACTACCATGAGAATTAATGTGTACAAGGAGCTCTAATATGTGAGGTAATGTGCATAAGGTGGCGTGATGTGTATAAGGAGAACTACTGTGTGGTGTACATGGGGATGGGGTATTATGGATAGTGTATATAGAGTTGGTATAGCAGTTTGGGTAGTGTATTAGGGTAAGTTTAGGGGTTTGCATCAGGGTAATAGGAAACATTTAGTGCTATGGATTGCTTGAGGGTATTGTGCCTCGGGCCTCATGTCTCTCCTCCAAAACCCACAGAAGAGCACAACCAGCCACATACAATCACTGCTTTATGCAAGGGCCTGTTGTGTGCATAACTGTGAATACTACTGTATAATCTCATTACAGCTCAATAAACCACCCCATTGGTTAGGCACTGGGCTGTTTGGTGACTTTGAGGGATCTGCTGTTGTATAGTGTTACTCTGCTATTAGCATCCCTAATACTGCACATACAACATTGATGGCCATGGTTTGTGTAAAGAAAAATGGCATTTCCTATTTAAGCTTACTCAGGAAGAAAGATTAAATGCCTTCTCCATGTTTGAATCTGAAATTTAATTTACATATACTGTATTGTTCCATCTTCAAATGTATAAAACTGAGCCCTAAATCCTGGCAGAATTATATCACTGTCTAGAGCTTTAAATGAAAAGGGAATGATTGTAACCTAGACTAGACATGTGTTGCGTTTTACTACACAATTATACAGGGAAATTGCAGTAATTGCAGTCAGTGCGCCAATGTAACCATAAAGCAGAATCATAAAAGAACATATTTAGTATTTATGGGAATACTATTTCACATTAAGTACAGATCTGCACACTACATCTTAGAGGTACTTAAATCCTGCCTTGAATGTTTTATGGTAAATCATCATTAGATGACTGAAAATTATAGCCAGAAAAAGATGTTAAATATCTTGATATGCAGAAACTTTCTGCAGTTTTACTGTAATATCATGATATGGAATCCCTGCAGAACAGTATGGAAAAAACGTACAGATGGGGCTGGCTTCATCTTTGCCATCACGCCAGCCCCGCCAGGGGGCGCGTGTGCACGAGATGCTCGCACGCCCCCTGGGCAATGGAGCCTTCCTCCGGTCCCCGCCGCCTCCCCCGCCGTTGACGCCTGTCGCCCTCACCTCCCCGAGCACCCCCTAACCCTGCCCATCTCCCTGAACCGGAGACGGGCAGAGACACGCAGCTTCCCCGCCAAGAGACTGGGACGCGCGTGTGTGTGTGAGACCCAGTTCAGTGAAGCCCCTGCCGCCGGCGCTCGCCAGCGGGGAGGGTCTGGCGAGCCCGGGTCGAGGATGGCAGGGGCTCCATCTGTATCTGATCAATAGTGAAATGGTTTTCAAAGATGTAATACCTAAGGTTAATGAACACACAATGATTGACTCGCTCAGATACAACTTCGCTCTGAGCGTGTTTCTTAGCCTACTGCTCATGTGTACTGTTTGCTATGCGTATGTGCAGACCCCCTAAACCGTGTACGGACGTAACCAAACATAAATACTCTTCCGAGCATGCTCGGACATAGTAGGCGTAATGTGGGCATATCATAGGGCGCGGCTTTAAAACTGGGCAAAACTGGGCGGTAACCAGGGCGTACATATGGGTGGTGACAAGTGGTGGGGATCGGCCTTGCTTGAGTCACCGAGCGCTTAGGCCGTTACGCATGAGAAACACTTGCACGAAAAAAGCCTGATGCCTTGCAGCCCTGCCGCCTCAGCAGGCCTGCATTCGCTCAGACAATCAACACAATAGCTAAATTACTTTCATGCAACATAGATGTTTCTCTCATTTATCAATTAACTAACTGCACGGGAAGCACACTTTTGCAGTTTAATCATTTACACTTCTCTGCATTCATTTCTCTTATATATATTATGTCATTGCTTTGACACACAAATACAGCAGTATTCTTAACTGCGATTACTGTAGTGTAATTGGGGAAGACAATTAGTTAATTGAATTCAATAAACAACATACACTTTCGGTAATTGGGTAATGGTTTGAGCATTACTTCTGTGCGGATTGGTGCTGTGGCATGTTAAACACCAGCAGAGCCTGTTCACTCGGCCGTCTGCACGCTGGAAGTCAGAGCGGACAGTGTAAGATCGGTATGCACACAGTAGCGTACATGCATTAGCATACCACTCCCCTTTGTGTGCTAATCCAAACGAACGGCTTCGGTGGCCTTATAGGCATGCCTTCATTTCCCGTGTGCTGTCCATTCGCTCAGCTGCAAGAGAATGTTTATCTGAATGAATCCATCAATGAATAAGGGCCTACGTATTTAATAAATAAGGAAAAGTAACATAGTGTCCGTAATACTAATGTGCGTATTATTACAAAAGTAGGTTGTACAGTGGGCTTGGTACAAAATCCCACCATTCATGATGCCGATGGTCAGGATGCCAGTGGCATCCTGATAGCCAAAATCCAGATGGATCCTGGTAAGTATTTTAACCCTACCCCTATCCCTAACATTAACGCACTCCTCCTGTGGCCTAAAGGGCCCCATACATCAACAATCAGAATAAATGTTTTCCTAGAATTATTGTTTCCACAATCATAGGGAAACGCAGAGGGGGTTTCTGGTTGCCTGGAAACCCCCCTCCTCTTGACAAGTGGCTCAAATTATGACTCCATTGGCAATGGTATATAAAATGATTACTATATCCTCCGGGTTACCTAATTAAGTTTAAGGGACAGAGCGAAGCTGCTGCACATGCCCAGTGCTCTTCTGCAGAGTTTGCAGTGTGTGGACCAATGTTTACATTAGTGCCCAGGATCGCTACTAGGTTCTTCTAATGTTCCCCCAGACTCCTGCACTTGCTCTAATGTTAAACATAGATTGTCATCTGCATTTGGAAATCCCCCTCTATAAATCCTGTGTTTGCCACTGGCAATCCATCTGACTTGCCCAAACATTACAGATTAATTTAATTTAACGTGCCCCCATCACCTCAATAAATCAAATCAAATTAACTGTCACTTGTGGAAATTTAAATAGTTTTAGTGGTACTTACTGTATATTAAACATCCACCCCCCTTCTACTTTTAAGCTCAGTAACATCACTCCATCACTATAATGATCCATTCTGTAAATGGTTAAAAAAAATGAGAGTTAAAACAGAGTGTGTGCCCCTCCCTCAAAACAAAAAAAAAGCATAACCAGCCCTGCCTTCTTTGAGCCAACCCGGGTTAAAAAATACAGGGAACAAAATATGTAGTTGTCCACCCTATTTAATAAACCAGCACTGAGCTCTTGGAGTTGGCCCTTGTTCTAAAACTACATGTTAATATAACCAGTACTGAGCTCCACTAGCACAGTGTAATGCCACAGCCAGGTAACACATGTGACAGTGTCTACCAATCAAAGCATTCATCCACCCTAAATAGTCAGTCGGGCTAAGTATTAATGCGGAAGTGGAATGCCCCCAATAAAAATGGGTACGCGCCCCCCCCCATAGGGGGAGCTCATATATGAGCAACTTCCTGAGACAGTTCTCTTTAGAATGGAGAATTGCCCCAATCTATCAATAACCCCACCCCCATCCTCGCATTCAAAGGTGTAGCGCTGAGCCACTAAACCCGGAGCTAGCTCATGTCATGGCCTTCAAAAATATGAAACGGCTGTCATGGTGACGTTATTATATGCCATAAAGTATTGCCTGTTGGGTGTTTTATCATTATGCCATTCATTGTTACTGTTCAGTGGAAGCTTGTCACATTAAATGCACTTCTCTGCACTAAGGAGGACATTCTGATTGACCCGCATTGACCCGGGTCATCTAAATGCCGCCCGCATGCAGATTTCCCCCCGCATGCGAATGTATGTTTTGCATAAACATCCATTCGCAGCTTGCATGCAGGGCAGAAATCATTGGTTGGTCGTCGACCATCAATGATTTCTCAAGCGCGCGCATATCTACTGTAAGTCAGTTTCTGCTGACTTAGATCTGTACAGGAAGAGGCGGCCAGCTGACATCCATGACATCAGATGCCCGCCCCCCACATCATGGCTGCGTTACCATGCGAAAGCCCAGCGAAAGCCCAGCGCTTTCATGTGGACGCCCATGAAACGCTGGGTGTTCCCATGGGTGCTAACAAACCCCGTTGCCCCAGGCCCCCAGCCCGCACTGCTCTGTGCGAATGGGCCGGCAAATAATCAATTTGCCACACCCGCTTGCACAAAGTGGCTGCACATGCGCAGAAAAGTTTATGTGCACGTGCAGTAGCTAAATATCACTCCCCTGTGCGAACCAGAACCAGAAGCAGCGCCTAAATACACTCCTTTGCACTGAGGGCCTGATTCTGGTTCACTCGCAAAATAAAATTATTTTTCTAATGGACAAATCCATGTGCACTGCATATGGAACATGTGCAGAGAGAGTTTGAAGTACAAACCCCACCCAAATCTAACTGATATCTATATTGCAGTGTAAAAATAAAGCAGCCAGTATTTACAGAAACAAAATAACACCAAATCGAACTCTCTCTGCACATGTTACATCTGCCCCACCTGCAGTGCACATGGTTTTGTCCATTAGAGGGAGATTTTGCTTTTACGAGTGAACTAGAATCAGCACCTGAATTGGGCCCAAAATACCAAGTATTGTCAGTGTTGTGGTAGCAGCAATCTGCAACATAAAATAGTGAGTTTTACACAAACATAGATTCTTTGACTGTATTGACTCTGTGCTTTGGTAATATAGTACAGTAGATGTTTTCTTTTTCTTTCCTATGCCAGTGTACAGTACTTCATCTATCTTTGTGAAGACTTCAGTACAGTTACAACTGGCATAAAGGAGATGCTGGCAACTGAAAACGCAGAGCAATTTGCTTGCATGAAATATAAACAGTTTT
The DNA here is from genome assembly GCF_055691185.1 of Crinia signifera. NCBI lineage: Eukaryota > Metazoa > Chordata > Amphibia > Anura > Myobatrachidae > Crinia > Crinia signifera. The sequence continues at coordinate 386,323,497 of NC_139217.1, forward strand.
TAAAGTATCAATTTATGACACACAGTAGGCCTATTGTAAGACCACACAGCTAGTGCTTAAAGTGCACACGTTGTTTAAAGACATGGAAGACATGAATCAACATCCATGAAAATAGAGATTAATGAATTAAGAGAAAATTGATTGGATTCTGAAAATAGCTGTCTCAAACTGCATATGAGTTTATTCTTAGATTTGGTATCGATCTCTAAGTACAGTACAAGTACAGAAGTAATTATTTGACCACATATCTGTGGCATATACATTTCCCTGGTTACATTGCTGACATCAATCACATCCTAGCACACGCAACTGCAGTGTAAATGGGGTATGCAATGCGTTCCTCACCTTGGGCCAGATGCACTAAGCTTCAAATAGTGATAAAATGGAGAGTGATAAACAACCAACCAATCAGCACCCAACTGCCATGTTACAGATTGGGTTTTAAAGATGGCAGGTAGGAGCTGATTGGCTGGTTGCTTATCACTCTCCACTTTATCACTTTATGAAGCTTAGTGCTTGTTGTCATCTTTGGCTGGTGTATGATGTGAATGGGTAATGGGGGCTCCTCTAGAAATTAGTGTTGTCTAAATCACTGTTCACACGGTTAGTGAGAGCTAACTGCATGGCTTGCAAAGTGGAAGAAAGTTCCAAGCAATAAATGGTGAGAGAAATGTAAGTAAAATAATAAATATACAAGTATAATTAAATTATACAGTACATATAAATAGAAAATCTGAATACAGTAACCTTCTGGTCTATTAAGCAGTGGCTTTGCAAGCTGGGTTTGGGCGGTGAGGCAGTGGTGACACCGGGGGGTGTGTGTGTGTGCGCGGTGTGTTGTCACGGCCGCCGGGGGGTCGGTGGATGGATTGCGATTGGCCGCCGTGCTGCTGGGGGGGGGAGTGTTCACTCACCGAACACCTGCTCCTTCCTCCGGCTTTCCTGCTCTGCTGCTCCTGAAGTGGTAGAGCTTTCCAGCTCACTACCTCCCTCCAGTGGCCGGCGCCCTAAGCAAATTCCTAGACCTGCCTAGTGGTGGTGCCGGCCCTGAGTGTGATATCCTACTGCAGCACCCAGCTCTGGTACTACACAAGTCCAGTCTCCGAGGCAGCCAGCATCTACAGCGATACTGGGCATACATCTGTATTGACAGAACAGAGGTCCCACTAGGTCACTCCCCCAGATTTCCAGTATGGAGAGGGGGTAAAGCACATGATGCCACACCATGTGACCTACTTAGGTCAGCTGGGGAAAAATCAGATTCACTGAAAGGTGGGTGGTATTATTAATAATAATAATAATAATAATAATAATAATAAGAAGAAGAAGAAGAAGAAGAAGAAGAAGAATACAATACATCCATGCCATTGTTAATACTACATCCACTATTACTATTAGTAGTAGTAGTAGTAGTAATAATAATAACAATAAAAAAAACAATTCATTTGGTTTGGTACAACGATTACATGGGATACAAATTACTTTTTGCAGCTTACAATATAAAATCCATAAATCAAATCCAAATACTATAGTCATTAGTTGATAAAAACATGTCACATGGTCCCTATTTACTTACTACTACAGCACATTATTATAGAAAAATAAAGTTACACACCATTGCCCTATGCTATAACGTGGACCTGCCCCTTAAAGACAAAAGCCATTTTGTGGGCTGTTCATGAAAATGCAGTCTATCAATTCATTCAGAACTAGTTAAATCACTGAGGCAACACCAAGTACATTTTAAGGTCGTCATATTGTACACTGATCTTTCTAAGGCTCTTCTACTCATGCAAACATTCCCTCAGTTTCATATCCCTCTATAATTTCTTAATGAGTTGCAGGTGATTTCCACTTTTCAAGCTTGTAACAGTTATTCAGGAATCCTTTTCCTGTTGAAAAGCCATATGTTCTTTCTTTCCATGTTTCATGACAGAGACTTGAATAAAGTTTGCTCCATTTTTAGTTTAGAATATTTTTTTTATTTCGTTTTATTTTTATGCACTGCAAAAATGTCATTGATAACGCTATACCTATAGGATAACTGTACTTTAGAGGTCTTCTTTTTGTTAGAACTTAAATAGATGAAGTACAATAAACCTAAAAAGCTATTATCATATGGCAAGAAATAGAAATAAAAACATATTATGAAAAAGTTTTTTTTTTTTTTTCTTTTGATCTGTTGGAAAGTTTCATGTCTGGAATGTTGTGTTAATTAAAAGATGCATAGAGAAAAACTGAAAAACAATGCAATCTTTGTTTCACTTCTCGCTGGCGTGGTTGGAAGCGTATTGACCATACATCATTTGTCTAGCTCTTTGGATGTATTTTTGGCTTCGGACTTTGAATTTCATTAGGGTATGGTTCATTTAAAAAAAGACTGTTCTAATTGATGGATTTTATTTGCTTTAAGTACAGTAATAAAGGTATTTTCACATTGCCATTAGCTAAAATCTTTGTTGCAAGTATGTTATCTTCATTAATGCTTGTTTTTTCTAGTTCCAAATACCTTTATACACAATGCTTAGATCCAAAATACTTTACTTTAAACAATATTTCATTATTTTCTTTAAATGATATTTTACTGTTAACATCGTTCATTTAAAGAGACTGAACTCCAAGTGGGATGATCATACGAGGTAGGAGTATATTGTAGATGTGGTTTTCTTTACTGTTCTTCAGGTAATTATACATTTTTACATTTTTGTTTTGGTTCAAATGGCAATGTGATAACAAAAATTATTTGCGCATTTAATACAAATATTAAGGCCAAAAAAGGTAATTCATGATTGTAAAACAAATTATATAAATGTATATTCTATTCTGTTAATTTTTTGGGGTTAATAGCAATAAAATATTTAATAACATATAATTAACATAAAATGGCTGTGTTAAATTAGATCTGTACACTCAGGGGGAAATGTAAAAGCTTGTGATTTATGTGACAAACGCTTACTCTGTGCAAATTGCCTGTGATTATGGCTTCCAAATCAAAAACTCAATCTACCAATTATATGTAGCAGTTTAAAATCCACACATCACCAGTACTTTGAGCAACAGTATCTTATTTTCAAATTTTCAAATTGAGGAATTACAATACCCCCCAAATATATGGTCCCTTCTAACTAGATAACCATGCATTTTGGCTACCAGGGTATTTATAAAAAAATATTCTGCCCCATTCATTAAGTGTTGCACCCTTATGCCTGGCATCATCTGAAGCAAGTCATCTAAAGCAAGCAATGAGTTAGAACTGGAATGAAGTTTTAAAACCATCTCTCATCCCCTCTGTACAGGTACATGAATGCCATTTTCCAAAACCTGATGCTTTTCATTTAAAAGAACAGTCTGCAATGGAAATGTGTTTTGTTACTGGGAGCCTACAACATCCCTCACCTTTAATCAGATAAGCTGAGCAATGTGTGCTAACACCAACCCCTCCCCCCGTACCAGCTGACCTAACTTTCCTTTAAAATGGGAAATTTGGAGAAGCCTGGCCAAGGCTTGCCTGGCATCATCTGAAGCAAGTCATCTAAAGCAAGCAATGAGTTAGAACTGGAGTTTGGACTTGATTTGGTCATAGACCGAAACACTGCCACATTTTATTTTGCTTTTCCCAAATTACTATCTGTCTCAGCCTTGAGGAAAGCTATGTATTACTCTTTGTTTTACTGTTTCTTTACCATGATCTTCATCATATACCTCTACCCCCACTGTATGCAAATCCTGTATGCTGTACCTTCGCTGGTCGCACACCCTGCCAGCAACAAGCTGGCAGGGTGTGTTAGCTTTTGGAAGAAAAGTGGTTCATAAATACAAATATTATTACTGCTGCCTTTGAGCAGCATGATCAAGATGGCACTGCTGATGGCTGCCTAGGAGCTGTGCAGCTCAGCCAAATATGTTTCCAGTGTGATAACTGTAATGTCTCTGCTTGTATTGTTACCTACCTGGCTGTTTCGGCGACCAGTGGCGCCGCTGATGGCTGCCTAGGCACTGTTCAGCTTGGTGGGTACGTGTTCCCCACATGTAATGTCTTAATGTAATGTATGTAATGCCTTCTCCCCCCCCCCCCCCCCTTCATCCCTGCTTGATGCTGCACTGTAAATCCACAAAAAATTCCTAATGTGCTCAAGCATACATGGCCAATAAAGTTGATTCTGATTCTGATTCTTATGCCTTCTTGCAAAATAAATTATAAAGAATATCTTAATGTTTTCTCATTCCTGGCACAATCAGGTCTTCCTGAGCTTCTGATTTATTTTGTATCAGTATACTATATAAAAGATAATTAAAAAATAAACCCATACATGCTTTGGCATTAGGAACATACAGTATATAATTGTGTGTTTAGCTCAAAGGATATTGTATGTACTTTAGCAGATCACATCAATGTACAAAGATGAATGAAACACAATAATGAGTAAAATGAAGAAAAAAAAATCTATATATATATATATATATATATATATATATATATATATAGTTTTGTCCAAAGGTCTGGCACTCATAATATAAAAAAAAATGGGCATGTTATATTTGGAACTATGCTGCTCTTTATCTGTCAATCCAAGTTTGAAGGTCAACATGAAATTAAATCAATACGCATCAATATTTTCATATCAATTTCAGTGGAGCCTCTATAATATTCCAGGGTGCACTGGAGAAATCTCATTCTTTTTTTCTTTTGACTTTCAAAAGATGGAGCCCGACTGACTTATAACTGTGAAAAGATTGAATCAGGACCAAGATAGTTTAGGTTCCTGTGATGTGTCTATATTGTAATTGCTGTCTCAGTCACATTGAGAGGATGCAACTATTGCTTGTTCTGCAGGAATCACAACCCTCTTTTTGTGTGAACATAGACCCTTTCACAGTGTCCAAGGTGTCCATCATGAGAATAAAAAGACATGTTTGGTCAGGGTGTGCCAACAAAGGAGCTGTTGATTTTGTTAGGAGGTGTCCCCATGAACCAAGTATTCTTATGGGTAAGGGCCATAGTATATGAAATTATGTTAAGTCTTAAGTTCAGCTTGGTAAAAATTCAGAAGAGCTTGGAACCTCCCCAGATTGTATTTAGGTCTCTGTAGTCTACACATGTGCTAGGAACCTACTTTTGTTGTCCATAAAGAAGATAGGTGCTCCCTCTGGGGAGGTAGATGGAGGAATAAAGAGCAATAATCTTATGAACCCCAGCAATGACACAAAAAAAAGAAACCAAATTTAAACTGTGCTCCAGCAGGGTGAATAGATAATGACTCAGCTTGATTCTTAATGAAAACATCTTAATAGTCTTGATCATGAACTATAAGAATTTGGTTGCTATGGAAACTGGACCCCAGAATGCCTATATCCTATTTTGACATTACTGAAGATAATGGGCCGAAAAAAAGTTTCTCTCAATCAAATCATCTGAATAATTGTAAACAGCTAGCCAGGGTATCCCCAAAACAACAGGGACCTTCTTAGTTGGGATCACATACACATCATGGGCTATTCACTGTATAGCCCCTCTCACTTTGCTTACTATTCCACAGAGGTGCCATCAGATTAGAGCAAACTTTTCCCTCCAGTATTTTAGTATATGCTTAATTAGATTCTATTATATGAAACTGACAGCAAAGGCCACCCTATCACAAAATATAGTATGCAAAATACTGTATGTGTTTTGGGGTGTGTGCAATTAGTCAATTTTGTTTATTCAATATACTGTATTTACATCCATCTTGTCATTGCACTGTACTGTGTATTATATTATTTGTTTTCTTCATGACATTGAACTAATCATTTCTGACCCATATAAATGACATTCTATACAGATTCCCTACTCTTATTTCACATACATTGTAATAGAACATTGTAAATCTATTAAATATGTCTGTTCAATAAAGATTAAGTGTCATTTCTTAATACATGAACAGGGCAAGCTGGACGGTGTAATGGTTATCATTACACCTTTGATAAAGCTACTGTTGTAGCGAAATACGTAAAAGCCTGTTCCTGATTTCCACCCAGCATTTCCACCCACCAAGGAGTCTGGACCAGCCCCAGGAACCATCTATCGGCAGTTTGGTCAGTTGTGACTTTCCAGCCTTCTTTTTCTTGCTAAAGAATCATTTTGTGCACCCATCTACCCCTACTTGAGATGAATTCTGGCTTCAGCAATCAGCATTCAGCGTCCCACTTGCTAATTGGGACATCCAAGCCATAACCCATAGGTGTGCGATATTAGTATACTATCAGCACTAACTTTGTTGAATTGAAGGTAATTGCACAGACACACTGTACTGACCATTTTTGCAGTCACTAAACAGGGAACTATCTAGGGCAGGAGTGGGCAATTATTTCGGTTGAGGGGGTCACTTAATACTTCTAGCAGATATTCGAGGGCCACACTCCAAAATAGGGGATGTGGTCACTGAAAAGGGTGTGTGTCTTCGAATGTATTGTAGCACACCATATACCCTTTTTACACATCATGCAACACAATAGTAGGCCCCTTATACTTGCCCCTAGGATCCCACTATTGTACCTGCCTTAGTGATAAGAAAAGTATGGGCATAAGCAATGCAGGAGGTAGCTCTCCCATGCTGTGTGTCTCTGGTTGAATGATTTAGAGGCCAGCCCGTTCGGCATGGCTGGGGTGAGATGCTGCAGCAAGCAGGTTACAGGGACAGACAGCAGGGCAATAAGCCCATAATGCAGACAGAGCCGTAGGAGAGATGGGGCCAGGCTACATGACAGGTAATGCTGCTAGCCGCTTACCTTCTCCTTGCCTGGGTTGCTCTGCTCCTCCACCTTGCTGTCTCCCCCCAGTGACTGACTGCAGAGCGCCTAGTGACGATGGTGGCAGCGCTGCTTGATCCCCTGTGACCTTCCTCGTGACATCAGATGCTGGGCGATGTGGGGGGTGCAGCCAGCGCGCAAGTGTTTCTCACCGCGGCTCCTCCCCATGCCACCCAGCGTTTGACATCACATAGGAACCCTGGCTGCCCCCATGATGCGGCCAAGATCTCCTCAGCAGCGCCGCGAGTAAGGACTGCAGTGCTGAAGCGCTATGACAAACAGGTCAGTTGTCATAGCGCACAGGTGGAGGACAGCGGGCCAGTCTGGATTTTGTCATGAGCCACATTCGTCCCACGGGCTGTGGTTTGCCCACCCCTGATCTAGGGGCATATAGGAACAGACTTTCTTTAAAAAACGCCTATTACAGAGTGGATTGTCATTTTCCAATTGTAAAAACTTTTATATGGATTGCTTTTATTATGTTGATTTATTTTATTGCATGTTTTGGTGAATAAAATTGTAAAGGAAATCCAATCTTGAAATTAATATTTTTTTTAGTGCTGCATCCTTGTTTGTATTTACTCTTGGTTTGGTTTCCAGGATTGACTAACCTGTCAAGCTCAGACAAGCTCCCTCAAAATCACTTCTCACTGCATTTGGAGATCAGTGTTTTTTTTTCTTCTCTTTTTTTCTTGGTTATCATTACTGCCTGACAACACTGAGGTCATGGGTTTGTTTCCCACCTAACTGTGCAGAGTTTTATATATTCTCCCCGTCCTTGTTTCCCCCTACAAACCAAAACTATAATGGTAGGTTAATTGACTTTAGAATGTCTGTGCATACTTGTACATGTTGTAGACGTTTTGGTATACCTGCGCACTAAGTGTTTCTGTTATGGACTAGCTACAAAACACTAGGATGGTCTGACTTAACCTTCCTGTTCAAAGGGTACATAGACAAAATTGGGTTTTGTGTTGAGCTTTGTCCCTATGTGAAATTTAAGGATGATTTCAGTTGGTAAATACAGAAGTAACTTTACTTGATAGGATCATATATTACAGTGCAGGGTAAGACATCATAATGCCATACAAAAAATTGGGAAATATAAAGTAAAATGTCAATCTAGAGTGGTACAGTAGCAAGTGCTAAAATAATTTGAAGCTAGGATTAGGCTGCATGGAGGTGTGGTTAGATTTAGGTGGCAGGGTACAGGAATTAGGGTTAGGGTCAGGTTGCAGAGGGGTAGGGTTAGGTTTGGCGGCGGGGGCAGAGTTGGTAGGGGCAGGCGGAGGGTAAGTATACTTTCCTGCCCCCCTGCCGGGATTCCCTTCTTTCTGATACTTGTGTCAGTATTCTAAACTCTAGTCATCCGCATATATCCCCTTCATTTTAGCATGTCATTTTATTGTGAGTTAGCATGCACCCTCTTTTTTAACCATAAATTCATTTATATATAACATTTGGGATCCAATCACCATATCAATAAACATGATGATGTCAGTACAAGATTGACAGATATAATGTTGATATTCTTTAAATGGCAATATGTGAAATGTAGATAAGGCACTAAGGTCCTGATTCTGATTCACTCGCAAACGAAAACTTCTTTAATGGTCAAAATCATGTGCACTGCATGTGGGGCAGATGTAACATGTGCAGAGAAAGTAAGATTTTTATTTGAGTGAAATAGATCACAAAGATCTATTGATTACCAGTATAGTATTTATTATTTATTACCAGTTATTTATATAGCGCACACATATTCCGCAGCACTTTACAAAGAATATTTGAACATTTACATCAGTCACTGCCCAAGCAGAGCTTACAATCTTTATTACGTACCACATGTACAAGTATACATAGACAAAATTGGGTTATGTGTTGAGCTTTGTCCCTATGTGAAATTTAAGGATGATACAGTTGGTAAATACAGAAGTAACTTTACTTGATAAGATCATATATTACAGTGCAGGGTAAGACATCATAATAGAATACACAAAATTGTAACAAAAAACTAGCGCTGGTGGATAACAATTGAAGGTTATCTGGGATGTGAGATATGACAATCCCTGCAACAGAAAGACATCATAATGCCATACAAAAAATTGGGAAATACAGTATAAAGTAAAATGTCAATCTAGAGTGGTACAGTAGCAAGTGCTAGTGTATGTCCGTGATGAGTACCAAGTCCCTAATTTGCGCATCGGGCTCACAGCCCGTCCTGTCAAACTTAGGAGGATTGGTCTCCTGGTTGCTCTAGATTGATTAAGGTCCGCTTATCCTCCTTCAGTAGGAGAGATAAGAATGTCCAATTAGTTCAATTTGTCCTTTTCTGATTGCGGCGTCCCGCAGATCAGAATGTGATTGGTAGGTTACAATTTTCGGGTACCCCTTTGTGAACGTCAATTGTGAATATGCGGGCTTTCGGGAGAGGGATTGGAAGGTGCAGCTTAGGGGTGCCAGTGAAATACAGTTTGTATACATATCATCTCGTATCTGCTTAGTATTAAACTGATTATAACTTATTATAATACTACATAGATACAAGATGATATGTATACATACTGTATTTCACTAAACGTGATTGTATCCATAAGAATGTAGCCATTATGTTAAACAACTGCAATGAACATAAACATAAGACTAGCACTGGCAACGTAAATTCAAACCAATCAACTGAGGACTGACGGCAATTGCTATATACTACATTATAGAGTTTTGTAACTTAAAAGTTTTGTCATTTTTAGCAATTCAAACTTCTGAACAAAATCCTCCTTTAATTGAAAAAAATACCTTGTTGGCGTTTTGTTGTATTTCCCTGGAGCTCTGCTTTATCTAATTTTCATATTGTAACAGTGACTATGGGCCTTATTCTAGTCTTCTTAGATGGACAAAACCATGTGCACTGCAGGTGGGGCAGATGTTACTTGTGCAGAGAGAGTTAGATTTGGGTGGGGTTTTACTTCAAAGTGAGATCTATATTGCAGTGTAAAAATAAAGCAGTCAGTATTTACCCTGCAGAGAAACAAAATTACTCACCCAAATCTAATTCTCTTGCACATTTTACATCTGCCTTCCCCCGCAGTGCACATGGTTTTGTCCATCTAAGAAGGATTTTGTCAGAAAGAGTGAACTAGAATAAGGCCCAATGTGCCTTTCATTTGTCAGTACCATTATCAGGTCCATACATCATAGAAGATTTGGAATGGGTGCGACTCAGCATTTGTGATGGGAAAGAGGAATAAGTGGTCTACAGCACATTCTTGGAGCTGAATTCAGTAGTGGTTGAAGAAAAATAGATTACCAAACAGCAGTTTTCATTCAAGAATGTCTCAATCTTCTGACATTTTTTTAAATGACAATAGCCTTAACTGATGTACATGGAAACATTGCAATGAGATCTTTTGAAACATTGGGGAAAGAATATCTTCATGGCAACTCCACAGAACACGAAAGCAGAAAAGATTTTTCACAGATGCTAATATGGTTTTTCACAAACTCCGTCATTACAGTCCAACCATATTCATGCTTGAGCAAAAGTGACTTAATTAGGTCTCAGTCTATTGTAAACTCTGGTATATTAGATGTGGGTTTTTTATATTATTATTATTATTATTGTTCTTTTGCCACTGGTATGCTGTGTGTACTCTTATATTTACTATTATTTTTTAACACTTTGCTTTGTTTTGTTTTTACTTGGTTTCAGGGTCTTTTTTCACCCTATGGGTGTCTGTGTGTGGCTCTTCTTTCTGTCACAGTATGGCCAGGACACAGCTTTATGGAATGGGCTGCATGTGGTTGCTAGGAGTCCAAGCCGAATGTCAAGGGTATGCATAGCCCGTCCATTCATTTCAGGTCTCAGCATGAATTCGGTGGATGGTCTTTTTAAGTCAAGTGAATACACACATGTTCTTGTGTTTTCCTCAGTTTGCCTTTTTGCCGTTTATATTGCCTTGTTGGTCAACACTGATTCATTAGAGGAAAGTAGTTGAAGAGCAAGAGTTTCTGTATGGTTTGAACAAGGCTTCAACCATACCAGTAACCCATCCGAATCACCAGCCACACCACTTTACCGTAGAACATTGGTAGTTTTGACATTCCTGCCACAAGAATGTATTGATATTATCCAATATCCATTGATATTGTGTTTCTTAGGTATACTTCCTCCCAACCAGTTTATTACTTCAGTTAAACATGCCCAGATCTGCTGCAAGTAAGGCTACTACTGGGGAGATCGTTGTTCATAGATTCTTGTGAATTCTTCATCCCTCTAATAGCTTCCATGGCTGTTCCCTCTATTTAAGCATCATATGTTCGGTAACAATCTGGCACAACACAGAAATGTTATTAGGAAAATAAAAAATGGGGAAAGAATCAAGGCCACGTGTAGCACTATAACCACATTGAAATTCATTCAGTGTGAACTTTGTTCTATTGCGGGTTTAAATGAAATTAGAATATTATTGTTGTTTAATACTTAGCTGGTATTGTAGTGTTGTAATGTGTATTTTCTCCATATTGTGCTCCTTGGTTCACAAACGGATTACTTTGTGCTATATTCCTCTTTTTACCCAAGACTCTGAGGGGGGTGTGCGTAGCATTTCCTCTTGTTCCAAGACTTACAAGAATGTACAGCACATCTGTACGGCATTACGATGGTATTTCTTCCTGTTATGTTCACTTCCATAGAGCTATGCAGTCAAAACATGTCATCTACACCGGGTTTTGGCGCACTTTTAGAACAGAAAGTTAAATGCATAGCAGATCTAAACCCCCCAAAACATTATTATATAGATTTATTGAAGCATGTAACATACCCGTATGATATGTTTCAATGTAATCTGACATTGTATGATTTTAAATGTTAACATTCAATTCAAAAATAAGGTTTCACAAGGAAAGTTTCTTTAATTCATTGCACAAATGCGCATTCAGTGTTTTTAATCTTCACCATATAGGATAGCGAGCTAACAAACTGAGCCATGGGAAAGAAACACAGGTGGAGCACCAATAGTGCATCTACAGCAGGGGTGGCCAAACCTGTCCTCAAGATCTACCAACAGTGCATGTTTTTCAGGCAACCTGTGGATCTATAGTAGGAATGAATGCAGCAGGTTTGAAAATGTGACAGTTAGTATTGACTGCAGCTGTGCAGCAGCTAGGTAACCTGGAAAACATGGACCATTGGTAGATCTCGAGGACCGGTTTGGATACCCCTGATCTAAAGTATAATGGGTGATGGGTGTCTGGTGCACCCATTCCTTCAAATACTTACCACTCTGAAGACCCGCTCTGACAGCAGTGCACATGAACAATATAACTCACCCAATTCTAACTCTCGCTGCACATGTTACATCTGACCCACCTGCGGGGCACATGGGATTGCCCATTTTAAAAACAAATTTGTCCTGCGATCAGGTCTGAATTAGGTCCAAAGACTCGTCCCTCTCTTAAAATACCACTGCTTTAGGACCAATGGATCATCTTATGCTGAATGACTGTCTATGTAATAGTGATGGTTAATAAAAGCTGATTGCTGAATAGGGACTGAACAATCCTGCAGTCAGCAAACAGCTTTGATCCAGAACCACAGTGTCTGATCTTATTAGTTATTGAGTGAATCATACAGCATCTCAAATGATCAATAAGATTCAGGTTATATTGTGTATCTAAATATAGTGAATGATGGGGCCCTAACAAGAGACCCATCATAGTAATACATTTGGAAAGATAGATTTTGTAATACATGTAATGGAGTGGAAAACCACTTAACTCGTAACTAATGTAACTTCTGGTCAGTCTTTATTTCATATGTCACATTAGTACATCTTCAAAATGTCATTATTGTATTATAATGATGGATACATAGTGCTCCCAGGAAAACACTTTATAGCTAACAAATGCATACAATTCATGGTTAGCATTGCCTGTAGAAATAATTCTATTTTACAGAGGGTAAAAAACCTCTGATTCTACCGATTAAACTAAGATCTAGCCCTTAAAGGTGTATAATGTTCACCCATTGACACTGCTTATAGAACTGTATAATAATACTGCTCAGTGTCAGACTGGGGCATGAAGGTCCCGGGAATGATGTTATAGGGGCCCACTTTAGGGGTGTGGCCAATCTCCAGGTGGTGTAGTCAGCTACCACAGAAGTTTGGCTAACAATTAGAGAGTAAAAAGTATACTAATAGGAAACACTGGTAGTGCATGATGCACCATGGACCATACACCCAGGCCGGCGCCACCACTAGGCAGCTTTAGGCATTTGCCTTGGGTGCCGGCCACTGGAGGGCAGCATGTGGGAGCAGCCCCCCCTCCACTGGAAGCCAGGTGAGCGGCGTCCCACACGGAACACCCCCTCCCCCCACCGGACTCGACGGCGGTGGGTGCATCCCCCCTCCCCCCCAGACTCAGCAGTCCCCCCCCCACTTGGCGGCAGCCACTTCACCCCCCCCCCGGACTCAGCGGCGGCCGCCGCATCAAACCCCCCCCCCCCCCCATGAGCAGTTAGCTGCGGGCGCCGGCCCTGGATACACCATAGTCCTGGGCAGTCCTGAGCAGTATAATGAAACATATGTATAATGTATAATTCATGTGTACAGTCTGGAACCTGATCTCTATAATTGGAGGCGGGCCCCTAGGCAGTCGGGCCCACTGGGGGTACCCTGTGCCCCTTTGGGCCAGTTTGACACTGATACTGCTATAAATACAATGTGTTTACCATCCCCCTTGTGGGAATAGATACTGTACTGCCAAGTGTTTTTAAAATGCTAATTAGGAATATGCTAATACTTTAACCAACTGCATTACTGTTTAGTGGAGACCTCTCAAAGACATTGTACCGCTGTGTGTGCAATTTACCACACGTGGGATGCCACAGTTATCAAAGACTTTTGTTTAGAAGTCAATTCACAGCTTCGTTACAAAATGCAAATCTACAAACATAATAATAACACATCTGTTCTTGCCTGTAAGACAAACCATACACTTTATTGTCTCTATACCCAATATCTTAGCATGAAGAAAAATAGATCTATTCATCTTCCACTTGGGTTCAGCAAAAAAGAACATGACAGATATCACTTCAATATTTACATTTTATGTATTTTCAGTGAAGCTAAGTATCAAGAAAAAATAACTGTATTATTAGACCAGCTCACAATGACTTTTATGAAACATAAAAATATTTAATGAAGTACAGCATTTGCGAGAAAGTGTACATTATTATATATAATATATTTTAGTATAAACAGCATTAAGCTCATTTCATTTATGGCACAGTGATCATCCATCTTGAGTTGCAGTGCTCTGTCATTAGGTTCATTTGCTATCATGATGTTATCAGAAAGGGGTTTGTATGTTCTCCCATATTTATGTTGTGTGTGTGTCTGTTGTGATAATGAGATTTACAATCATCACCTGACCCAAAGACTGAAGTACACACATATACAATACAAATATGCAATCTACAACCGTTGAGTTAACTTTAGAATGTATTCATCCATACTTTTAATAAAGGTTAAGAGATTAATTTCTGATCATCAAGATTTGGTAAATCCATTGAGTTCTAGCATGACCTGAATACATGTCTAACATTCAAAGCTTCAGTTTTCGTACTTTACTAGTAATTTTGAAATAATAATACTATTCATTGTTTCTTGATTATTTTAGCATTGTGTATGAGAATAACAAATGTGCTAAGGTACAGTGGTGGAGCTTGTGAGTAGGGGTCCCAGGTGCAAAAATATACACTTTGGGCCCCTCTCCTATGCACTAGGCCAGGTGAGGCGCATGCACGTCGCAGTTTAATGGAGTCCCGGTCTGCCAGCGCTCGCCAGATGGGGCATTCTGGCGGGCGCCGAGCAAGGACAAGGGACGCTCCATCGGTATGGTGCAATTCCCATTTGAATTGTTCCTGTTTGGATCGGGATCGATTCGCACAGCAAGCAAAGCATATTCGATTTTGACTATATAGTACTATATAGTCTTGCCTTCACAATCTATTGTTCTATTCAGTTTAATAAACGGGAGAGCGCATTTGCATTGATTCGAGATCGAATGCGGCTGAAAAACGTTCAATTTCGGGTCAATTGCAAGTTGATTTTGACTATATAGTCAAAACAGAAAGGAATATCTAAACATGTGTCCGCAGTTTATGGCATAAGACACAAGTACAACAAAACTTCAGTTTGTTGAATAAGCATATGAACATTTGCTATTATTCTAACTATTCCTTAATAATTAATTACTATGTGATGGGCTACAACGCAGATCAGTCTTATGATCATTTCACCATATTGGATTTACTGGATTCATGTACTCAATTTTCACTAGATAGGTAGTGGATTTATTAAAACCTGGAAAGATATTACCTGGGGAGAAATAAAATCCCAACCATTCTTTGTGTGTCATTTTAAAGAATGTTTAAAAAATATTAACGGCTGATTGGTTGGTATTTTACCTCTCTTCAAACTTTGATAAATGTGCCCCATAGACATGCATGAAGTCACAACAGTCTGATGAGAAGTCTGATATTTAAAAGTAGATGATATTTATACCAACTGTCAAAGGATTATTAAGGGTCAGTTGTTTCACCCTCATTTACGGTTTGAACAGTTTTCTAGTCAATGGATATTCTGGCATCAGATTAAAATACAGATTGTATTAAATTTAAACTATTTGAAGGATATTGTACACATACTGGGAACCTTTGGACCCTTAACAGACTTCAGTGCTGTTGTTACTGAAACCCTAATATTTATTTTGCAGAGCTAGTTTTATTTTAAAGGAGATTCTTTTTTTACAGAAACTTAGTGCTGCATACCTTCCAACTTCTGTAGTTGGGAGGTCGGGATTTGGGGTCCCGAAAAGGGGGCGCGTTCCCGCGAAAAGGGGGCGTGGCCTCGTGGGATGATGCTCCGGCCACGCCCCGTTTTCGCCGCTCGTCGGCGCTGAATAAGACACTGTGCGCATGCGCACAGCGTCTTTTCATGGCAGGCTGGGTGGGCTCCCAACTGTCCCCCCCACCGCGGGACAATGGCGGCCCCGGGCGGGACGCAGGAACGTCCCCGAATATCGGGACGTTCCCGCGGTAAGCGGGACAGTTGGGAGGTATGGTGCTGTAATGTGGACAACATTTGAAGTTGTTTTTTATGGCCTGGTAAACTAACAACATGTACAAAAAGTGTTACCTAGTGCACATATCTAAATATATGGTACCAATTTATAGATTACTTAATCTTATTTTGGGAAAGAAGCAAAAAGAAATTGAACCAATTCTACTCCCACCATAACACTTTCTATTCTCGAAAGACAACAAAATATATATTTTAGATCTTATCGTCTATGGTAAAAACAACTCTTCACAGACCTCAGGCCAAAATTAATAGGGTGCAGTTTTACTGCGATTACAAACTTCACCCATTCACTTCAATGGTGGGAACCGTTAGATGATGATAATAACCGAGCAGTTTTCAACATTTAAGTAAATGGGCAAAGGGTATATTGGCTGAGAAAGCCAGGGGCTCGACCTCTCAACCAATCAATACTCAATATTGTTTTCAATGGAAGTGTCTACCAGTTTCCGATCATTTGGGTATAGATATAGATCAATACTATGTCCTCTGGGTCTGTGGTTATCTTTTTTTTTTTCTTAAGTAGACTTTGGATGTCTATATGGTGAAAAAAAAAATGACACAAGAGGCACGTCAGTAGGGATTTTTTTATTGCAGCGATTGGGGATTCTAAAAATGATATGATAAGGGCAAACCTTCTTAATATTTCCAATTACAATATGACTCCAAAACAACACAATGACCAAACAGCAGTGCCTATAGACTATTGGTTCATATTTTTTTTACAAAGGGATCTCCCACATCCTTTCCTCTCAGCCCATCAGCCAGGCATGCATATTGCGCTCAAAGAGTAGCTATCACTTTGCTGCAAAACTTTTGCAGGGACAGAGCTTCCTCGGAATGGAAGCTCTATCCTGGCATTCCAAAGATTATTCTTTGCAAGTTGGGGCAAAATAATCACAACTGGTTATCTTGTTTCATACTGTTAAAAAAAAAATCACAAATAAAAAAAAATCTTACAATTAATAAGCAGATGCTGGTACAGTAAATTAATTTGTTTTTGTAAGACAAAGTACTCTCTTTTACTGGGGCGCTCAGCAACAAGAGAGTACCTTGTCTTCCAAAAACCTCCTACAGTATCATATTTCACTCTCAAGGGAGCACCTCCACATGAGTTACTAACAAAGAGAACTATCTCACTTTATCTTAAATAATTGTGGAACTTTGAACTAACTTACATACACTGTTTTTTTTTTTTTTCAATTAAAACCTGTGCACTGGTTCTTTCACCACTCCCATCCCTATACAGTAAATTAAGTTGCCTGATAAACTATTTCTGTGATTGCAACATCTGCCACCACACTATAGTGGATAGGCAACAGACAGGGCGACCTCAGGGCTGCCACCTTTGAGTCCCTCCAGCCCCCTCTCAACCTGTTTTCAGCAAGCACAGAGCCTGCTCCTCTTAGTGGCTTTTCTTCACTTCAGTAGCAGTGATGGCAGGATGACATCACATACGCCGTGCCAGAAGAAGAAGCCACTGGGTTTTCTGTTGGAATTACTGTTCAGGGTTGTGGAAGAGGTGGAACCCAGTTCCCCCTACCATTAGAGGTGGTGGAACTCAGTTCCACCCCATTCCCCATCAAAGGGGTCCCCTTTCACCATGCAACATCAGCTGCGGGGTGGTGGTAGGAGTGAGCCAGGACCTCCCCTCTCATCTGGGCCTGAGACAGTAGTCCTGATGGCTGCCCTGCACACTAGCAATATTGCTCAAACTGAAAGTATACATTGTTTGTAGGCGCTATAACTTGTTCATGGTAATTTGCCTTAAAATACACTGTTACTTCTACTGAGTTTAAATAGTACATATTTGTGTGAGATATGAGCAGTGCTTGTAATCACATATTGTGCTAATATAAGAATTCTGCTTAGTAAATTGTTTACATTGGAATAATCTGGCAGGAGTTCACAGAAAATAATGTGCATTTCATGTATAATTAAAAGAATGAGGTTGCAAGCCAAGACTCAGCACAGCTATTTCATTGTGTAAATATATTGTTTAGTAAATAACATCTGAGGCATGACATGACATGAACTATCCCATCTGCTGTTTAAAATAAGAAAATCCCAATGGGCAAATTTACTAATTATCGGGATTTAGACCTAATAATTAGACAATCTTATGGATGTATTTGCAGCAATAAGAAAACAGCACTCACAGGAATGTACTAACAATCACATGCAGTGAGAGGGGCTCTGAAGGAAAGCTGTCCCTGTGATGTGAAAAGAGGTCAGAAAAGCAATCATTTCACTTCTATACCATGAGATGTATAATTCTGCATAAGAGTTCCATCCATGAAATTCACACTTTGTTACATTGGTACATTTACTATATCTTGGGTCATCGCCTTCATTTCTTCATATACCATATACATTTCATATTTACTGAATCCTCTTATTCTGAATTGCTTTCAGGCTATTGTGAAAACCCTGATTCATACTGTACGCCCCAGGGTCACAATGTTCTAAGATCACACAGTAAGCATGCATTAGCAATGTACTGTACATCCGCACCTTTTATTACATAAACACTAATTATACTGTACATATAAACCATAACCACACTATGTATGTATGTGTGTGTATATATATATATATATATATATATATATACTCTCCGTGCTGGCCCGGCACTCCGACTCCCCAGGGGTTAACTTGCCCAGTTGCCTTCAACCCAAGCAAAGCTGCTTGTCACACACGACTCCAAATACGTAGCGGCACTCTGAGACTTGTGAAAGTGATGAAACAGGTGAATATTTAATCTGTCAACATGTTTCGGGGCGGATTCCCCGTCTTCCCCGGGGAATCCTGATTCTGCCCCGGATTCCGCCCCGAAACATGTTGACAGATTAAATATTCACCTGTTTCATCACTTTCACAAGTCTCAGAGTGCCGCTACTTATTTGGAGTCGTATATATATATATATATATATATATATATATATATATATATATATATATATATATATATATATATATATATATATATATATATATATACACACACAGGTAGCATAAACATTGAACATAGTTGTGACAGAGGTGGGGGATCAGGCCTGTACTCCTATGTATCACTCACACAGGACAGTTACCTGGCTGGGCCCACACTGGCCCCTATAGAGAAACATTTCAGCCCTGCATTCAGTAGGGCATTCTCAGGACTTAGAGTGCTTGATAGTCACAAGGCTATATTTAGGAAGGTGCAAGGAGAAAAGAACTGACTAACAAAAAGTCAGTTTGTGGAGCACTTGTTATGAGTATGCTTAATCAAAAGCTGCTGCTTTAAGGGAGACGTCAGCTCCCTACCAGTGGTGTAGCTAGGTGCCACGGCGCCCGGGGCAAGGGCATGTTTCGCGCCCCTTCCCACCAACGCATTTCACTCAACAAACTCAGCTTTTTCAAGGTGTCTTAGTGCTGTGCTAATCCTCATATTTATACCCACACTTCCTGTTGGGTCATTTGCATACTAAATTGATTCACTTGTTTAATATCACTAATAATATAAAGACAGACTCTGAGACAGAACCATAATACATATTTTATACAAAACACAGAATATACTTCATATTATGAATAAAGAATGACCTGAGAAAGAATACTTAAATACATCAATATATCATTCACTTCCGGGTCATTTCTAGGTCGTGGATAGAAGGTTTGCTCAGACAAAGTTTTTTTATTCATATATACCATCTATGCCTATCCACAAACTGTGATCTTTCTTTTAAAATACTTAATTTCTGTTGTTCTCATGAACGCATACAGTATCTAAATACGAGCATTAAATAATTTATCAGACTTAATTGTATACCAGAAGTGACGTTGCGCACCATTAGTCTATCTTAGGGCGCTGATGTCACTTCCGGCCCTTAGAACGCAGTCGTCTCCCTCCCCACCGGGAGGTATTCTCCCTCTGGTGGGTATGATGTGGAGACTGTCGGGTTGCCGGGCTGGTCTCGCAATCCCAGCGTCCCATCCAGTAAGTGGAACGCTGCAGTGCTGCTTATCGTCTCCGGCCAGGTGCCCAGCATCTAGCAGACTTCCTGTGTGTGGAATGCGGAAGTGTGGATATTACTCTACATTCTAGTCATAGAGATTTGGATACTGTAACTTTATTCCTCTCTGCATTATAACATCAATCCTCTCAAGAGTACTAGGAGCATATCATATGATATGCTCCAAGTACTGATGCTGACTCCACCCTATAATGTTAACGTGGCCTCGGTCGCTCGACCCAGGTTACCCATTCACACTGCACAGCAACATGGGACCGACCCAGTATTAACACTTTTTTCAATCCAGGTCAGAATGGAGGGTTGCTGGACCCATGTATTTTCAGAAGGCCCTTTCACACTGCACGTCGCCCTGGGTCGACCCTAAAACAACTCGGGTCAGATCTGGGTTATTCATGCAATGTGAAGGGGGTATAAGTTACCCACTCAACAGGGAGTTGAGTTTAAAACTGAAAAAAAAATCGATCTGGGATTCCCACCTCCTTTATGGACACATTCAGTATCTGTTTGGAGGATATGATCCAGAGGAAAGTTCCTAGGTTTTCTCAAAGGATGTTCACACACCAATTCTTAGTAAATAATTTCATGCCAAGTTTGCTCTCAAGCCTAGGGGGTGTCTGGAGGCCATTACTAAAAGAGGAAGTAATGTCACCGAGCAGCAAGGCTGGGTTTCCCCTGTTGCATGCTGGCTCACCTTTCCCATTGATCCAGATCACATCGTGGCATGCGTGCTTTCTCCAACAGCGTCTTCTGCTTTGGGCACACTCCTGGGTTTCAGTGTCTCCAGTAGCTGCCCTAGCCAGCTTTCCATGGTGTTCCTCAAGGCACAGGGACTGGACACCGCAATCTTGGTTTTCCTCATCTGACTTCTGTATCACCAATGAGTTGGTGATGCAGACAGAATGAAGCAGCCAATCCACAGACATCCAAGGATATAGAGGGAGCTTCCAGGACACACCCAAGTTGCCAGTGTTTTGTTGTCTTCAGACTTGCTGTGTGCTTACTTCTGTACTTCCGCAGCATGTATCTAGCCTTAACACTTCCAGCGCATTGACCATCACCAGCACTACCTGGCACCAGAGCAAGTGTACTCAGAGGTTGCAAAATAGCTGGTTCAATCCAAGTACCTTCTCAGCAGATCCTTTATAACTAGTTCAATCCAGTATGTATTCATCAGTTTTTGAATATCTGGTTCTATCCAGTATCTTCTTTGCAGTTCCTTGATAGTTGGACCAATCCCAGTATCTGCTCAACAGTTCCTGAATAGTTAATTCTATCCCAGTATATATGCCAAGCAGTTCCTAAATAATCTCAGTATCTGCTCAGTGGTTCCTTATTAGCTGGTTCAATCCCAGCTTTGGCTCATCTTGCCAGTTCATGATAGCTGGTTCAGTTGCAGTATTTGCTTAACCCAGCATTTACTGTATTACTGGATCTCCATCGTCAGATATTGTAACTGTCCCATCTGTGTAACATGACATTCTTTGTTACAACTATGTATCTTGCTACCCCACATTACCTAAAGTCTACATGATGGAGAGTTACATTAGACCTCTTAGTTCCATTCCAGACTAACCAATCACATTCCTGCTACATCCACGAACAAACACACCCAAGAGATTGTCCAAAATTGGGAAATGTTTTAGATTGATGTCTATGGAACTATTTTACAGAAATGATGGTGAGTCTAACATTTTCCTAGTCAGGAAATAGAACATAAGTTTATGATATACAGTAAAAGAAACAATGACAGACATTTGTTTGGAACTTTGTAGAAATCAATTCCTAATGGGGTTTTTTTATGAAAAAAAGGCCCTGACTATATTTCCTATATTCCCTAGTTTTAGAAGTTTGGTTACACATAAATGTACTAATCCTGTAGTAGTAATTCTTTCTATAAACTGCACTCTGGCTATTCACAAACCAGCACATTGTCACGTCTACCAGAATAAAGTATTATAAACAGATTGGGAGGTTCTCACACTGCTTTAACCACATCTTTACAAGAGCATACTTCTGAATTCAATTAGTATGTTGCTGCTTAAATATACACATATGAGCCCAGAGCAGTCAGTGGGATTCCAATAACCCAACTACAATGACATCAATAATGCAGATACACCTGGAGCAATGCCAAATTATCCATATACTGTACTGCCATTTTAAACAGTGACTACAAACAAAATGTTAGTGTTTAACAAATTGTTTTTGTTAGAAGTAAAATTTTAGTAACAACTAACAACTAACTAAATAACTAACTAACTAACTGTTTCAGGGACTATCCAGTAAGCCTACCATTATCAAACCTAGTGTATGAGTACCCACAGCGGTAGTTTTGTTGTTCAGGGTTGTTTTCTTCTGTAAATGGTGAGGCACCTACCTGTGACTGTTAAGGAAAGCTCAGGTCTACATGTATGTAAATGTATACAATTATCTTTTGCTATTATCCTGATAATGCAGTTAACGCACTATTCACTTATATTACTTTCCTAGTGTCACTTTTTCATTTATTTTCTTGCTTCCTTTGTGGGAATGACTACCCCACCTTAAGTGGCTGCTCTTGACATCACACCCCTGGTATCGCCTGCTCACGCTACCTACAGTAGCTAGCCGTGTACCGCAATATTTAGTTGCCTTCAAAGCCTCCAAGATAGCATTGCTATTACTATTAAAATGAATCAAACTTAATTACAAGAGGGTTTTACTTGGGACAATTACAAGTAACTTAGAGGGAGACATCTCACGGACCTATGAATTAATCTGTTAATCATACGTAATTTCCCACACACACAGGGAAAGTGAGATAAATTGCAATTTTCACATTAATAATTTATTGAGAGCTCCTGTATCTGAAGAACACTGGCATCCCGGCACCCACCTGATTTTAAAATACGTACTTCAAACTTTGGCCCTTATTCAAATTTGATCGCAGTACAAATTTGTTCTCAAGATGGCCAAAACCATGTTCACTGCAGGTGGGGCAGATGTAACATGTGCAGAGAGAGTTAAATTTGAGTGGGGTGTGTTGAAACTGAAATCTAAATCGCAGTGTAAAATTTAATCAGCCAGTATTTACCCTGCACAGAAACAAAGTAACTCACACAAATCTAACTCTCTCTATACACCTGGCTGCAGTGCGAATGGTTTTGCCTATTTTGAGATCAAATGACCAAAGTGAGACCGCACTCGCACTAAATTAGAGACAGCTTTAGGGGTGTTCAAAAGAGGGAACATGTAAACCATGCCCCTCAATTACAATCCAATTATCCCTCCACGGATTGGGGGGATTTGAACACTCTCCTTTGAAATAAATCAAGTCACTGGTTTTGTGTAAAAATAGCACAATCTTGCAATTCATTTCAGCATGTTAGTTCTCATCTAGCCCCGACGTTTCGGTCCATGCTCAGACCTTTATCAAGGAGCTTTTGCGATGAGTCATCAGCGTTTACATATGGCTAACGCCTCAGCCCTGGAGAAGACAGGATCAGCCACAGATGAGAACTAACATGCTGAAATAAATTGCAAGATTGTGCTATTTTTACACAAAACCAGTGACTTGATTTATTTCAAAGGAGAGTGTTCAAATCCCCCCAATCCGTGGAGGGATAATTGGAATATATATATATATATATATATATATATATATATATATATATACTAGGTGATTCATCGCGCCCTACGGGCGCTCTTCACACCGTCGTAAGGGGCTGCGCCCCCTTAATTTGTGAACATTTGCATATGAGAAAGATGGTTAGAATTGTATGTAAGATGGCCTGTATTGCAACTTGAGTTATAGGTGAAATGTGTTAAATAGAGAGCATATGATGTGGAAGGGGGGTGTATTGTTTTGTTTAATTAAAAAGCGGTTACAGAGTAAGATGTACATTGATAGTGTGGATGGTACAGTGACATTTGTGGGTGTGGGGGGGGGGGGCTGTGTGTGCATGTTGTTTAGGTGTGTGTGTGTGTGCAATAGTATAGTAGGGTGTTTCTGAGTCAGCGGCTCCCCACTGGCGGAGGTCACTACACAGGAAAACAGGAGGCTGGGTAGTGATAGGGGTGTGTGGGCATAAGGGGGACTAAAGAGGAGGGTGGGAGATACTGTGCAGCTTCTGCCAGTGGGTGAGGGTCCAGCAGTGCAGTACAGGAGTACAGGATGGTGGCCCTTAGTCAGTGTCTCCTCCTACTGGGTGGGAGTTCGGGTGCATGAGAGCAGGAGGCTGGGCTATGAGGCATGATAGGGGCATGTGGGCAAAACAGCGCCAGCGACTTCCCAGTGGTGGAAGTTACGGTTCAGGAGAACAGGAAGCTGGGTAGTGATAGGGGTGTGTGAGTATACGGGGTACTAAAGAGGGGCTTAGGGGTGCCGTGAATTGCGGGAGGGGAACGGGGGGTGTTGTGAATCAAGGGAGGGGGGCGCAGGTGTCGGCGAATCGCGGGAGAGGGCGGGGGTCCGCAATGCGTGGGAGGGGGCGTGAATTGCGCAAGGGGGGGTTGCGAATCGCGGGAGGGGGGGTGCGCGGGGGGTCCGTGAATTGCGGGAGGGGGGGGGCATGGGGCGCGATGAATCACCTAGTTGGTTATATATTCTTGTAGAAGGATGGTAGGATGTTGCTGTTATTCAGAATGCATTTACATAAACAGTAATAGTAGCAGTAAAAGGTCTGACTTAAAACACCTACAGTAAAACAGAACAGGTGTTATATATTATACAAAGAATTGGTTGATGATGTGTAGGTTGACGTGCACATAGTTCATAGTTGTCACTGGAAAAAAATTGCTACAAGAAAAAAATCAACACATAAAGTTCAACACATGTAAATGTTGACATAAGTGTGGCACTTCATCGGTGTCCATGTCGACACATGAGAATGAATATGAAAACATTCCAAAAAAGAAAAATAAATCTTCAAAAACTCATGTCAACCTTTTTCATTGTCGACCATAGCCATGCCAGTGTTTTGCATGTGCCATTTAATCCTGGGGTTGCCGTGAATCGTGCGCGGGGGTGGGGGGGGGAGGGAGGAGGTGAGGGGTGTCCGCAAATCACGGGAGGAGGGGTCGTGGGTGGATGCCGTGAATTGCGGGAGGGGAGGTCGCGGGGGGTGTGGGTGCCGCGAATTGTGGGGGGGGGCGCGGGGGGTTGCAGTGAATCGCGGGAGGGTGGGTCGCGGGGGTGGGGGGTTTCCGCAATGACAGGAGGGGGGGTCAGGGGTGGGGAATCGCGGTGGGGGGGTCGTGGGGGGCACCGTGAACCACGGGAGGGGGGGCCCGGGGGGGTTGGCGCGAATCATGGGAGGGGGGGTCGCGGGGTGCCGCGAATCGCAGGAGGGGGGGTGTCACGGGGTGGGGCCGCGAATCGCGGGAGTCACCGTGGGTGCCGCGAATTGCGGGGGGTGTGCTGCAAATCGTGGGAGGGGGGTCGCGGGGGTGCCGCGAATCGCCACAAGAAAAAATCAACACAGAAAGTTCAACACATGTAAATGTTGACATAAGTGTGGCACTTCATCGGTGTCCATGTCGACACATGAGAATGAATATGAAAACATTCAAAAAAAGAAAAATAAATCTTCAAAAACTCATGTCAACCTTTTTCATTGTCAACCATAGCCGTGCCAGTGTTTTGCATGTGCCATTTAATCCTGGGGCTGCCTTGAATCGCGTTCGGGGGTGGGGGGGGGAGGGAGGAGGTGAGGGGTGTCCGCGAATCACGGGAGGAGGGGTCGTGGGTGGATGCCGTGAATTGCGGGAGGGGGGGTCGCGGGGGTCTGGGTGCTGAGAATTGTGGGAGGGGGGCGCGGGGGTTGCAGTGAATCGCAGGAGGGTGGGTCGCGGGGGGTTGCCGCAATGACAGGAGGGGGGGTCAGGGGTGGGGAATCGCGGTAGGGGGGGTTGTGAGGGGCACCGTGAACCGCGGGAGGGGAGGCCCGGGGGGTTGGCGCGAATCATGGGAGGGGGGGTCGCGGGGTGCCGTGAATCGCAGGAGGGGGGGTGTCACGGGGTGGGGCCGAGAATCGCAGGAGTCACCGGGGGTGCCGCGAATTGCGGGGGGTGTGCTGCAAATCGCGGGAGGGGTGTTGCGGGGGGTGCCGCGAATCGCCACAAGAAAAAATCAACACAAAAAGCTCAGCACATGTAAATGTTGACATAAGTGTGGCACTTCATTGGTGTCCATGTCGACACATGAGAATGAATATGAAAACATTGAAAAAGTGAAAAATAAATCTTGTCAACCTTTTTCATTGTCGACCATAGCCATGTCAGTGTTTTGCATGTGCCATTTAATTGTGGGGATGCCGTGAATGGGGGGGGGGGGGGAGGGAGGGAGGGAGGTGCATACCTCCCAACATGACCCTCTCCAGGAGGGACACATTGCTCTGTTTCTGGACTTTCTTCTTAATTTATGTATTACCATCACCTGTGCTTAAACACCTTTCTTATCAATTACCCTGTTTAAAACAGGTGATGACAATCAAAAATTAAGATGGAAGTCCACAACCCAGCGTTACAGCTCCAGACACACTTTGAGTGACAGATGTAGCCAAATATATAAGAGATATATACATATATATATACCACCACAATAGTGTTAAACAGCACCCAGTATTTCTTTGTCTTTCCTTAATTTAAATCAAGCAGGAGGAGGAGTTTGCAGGTGCACACTAAATATAAATGCTAGACCTTTTAATATCTTTGCTATATTGGAGGTTATTAGCATAATGATGGCTATTATTATGGGCTTGTCCACCGCGTCCAGGTTATCTCAATAGGACAAGTCCCTAACACTACTCTGAGACAGGTCCAGGGCACAGGGCCCCCCAGGCCAGCCCAGCAGAACCACCCCATGGCATCACATTAGTGTGAAATTAATTAATGTCCTAGAGGAATAAAAAAAATATCCGAACATTTCAAAATTAAATGACAATTTAGATAGCTATAACGCCATATATATGACCTGTCAATCAAATAGTCTCATGATTGCGGACATCAATGCATCAGAAATATCCTACAGTATGATCCATATATCCAAATCCTCTGTGACCATGCTTTACATACATCTATCCTATAGTAGGATCTTCCTAATGTCAATGGATAGCAAACAGAAAAGAGCAAATAACAGTTGTCAGAAAAAGAGACAAAACACGGTTATGTGCAGATCCCAATTTTAGCTTCAAGATTCAATTTGAGATCCCCAAATCTGTCAAAATAAA
Organism: Crinia signifera; assembly: GCF_055691185.1. Lineage (NCBI taxonomy): Eukaryota > Metazoa > Chordata > Amphibia > Anura > Myobatrachidae > Crinia > Crinia signifera. The sequence continues at coordinate 386,350,647 of NC_139217.1, forward strand.
TACTTTCTTTTGTTTTGCTGATCTGCAATTATAATACCCCTCTTCTAAACAATCTTATCCTACAGTACCAATTTGGGAGGTGGGTAAACCATCTGGAGCTCGTCTGTCCCCATTTTCTATGACAGACTGACATACAGTACTGTAACTGTTGGAAACATATTTCTATACTTTTTTTAATTTTGGGGTATCTGAGAAGAGACACATAACTGTTTTTAAAAACAAATTTCAGCACATATTTGTCCTGATTTACTTTTAATGGGACATAATACAAAATACATTGCAAATATGTAATCATTATTTATATTTATGCTAGCAAGAACTATTTGTGCCAGAACTTGTACTTCACATATCCAGATTTTATTTCTTACCAGAACATTGAACATTGAACTGCTGGATAGTTTGATAACATCCTAATTAAAATGTGGATATTTTCCCACACAGTCCTGGCACTTTGTCACAAGCTTGTTCTGGAAGAATATTACATGAATGTATTACATTAACTATACTATGTATTACACTTGCACAGATTATTTTAATTCTTAATTTTTATTCCTGCAGCATAATTACAAACCTGTAATTACATGTATTACAGTACATGAAAAGACTGGTTATAACTTAAGTGTCCTTATATAGGATCGTAGAACTTGATGGCAGATAAGAAGCACTTGTCCCATCTAATCCTGGCCTACAGTATCTAGTCCCCTACAACATGTAACGGTAGTTATTATATTCCCCCAATTAGTGACATGATTTAGAATATTGTTATTATTATTATTTATTTATATGGCACCACAACAGTCCGCAGTGCCTAACAAAGAATGTAATTAAATGAGCCACACAGGAAAATAATGACTTACAGTGCAAGATAAAGTAGGACAAGTATATGGCATATAAACATTGCTGCATCAGGGGACAGAACTCTGCCTTTACATTCTATGGCTTAAGTAAGCATGAAACACATTGCTCATATTTGAAGATTTTTCACTCTTTCACATTTGTTTTTGTGCACTAAATTGGTTTCCACCATGTCACCTGTGCCGCAACACAATATCATAAGCCCCCATACATTAGGCCGACTTGTCCTAAGGACAAGTCAGATCCAATTCTCCTGCGAGCTGCCCAGCAGCTCCCCGGGAGGCTCACATACAATTTGGCACTTGATGTGCCATTTTTTACATGTGAGAAATCTCATGCGATTTATCACATGTAAAACCTGGGAGCTGAAGGGTGGTGAGGAGTAGCGGGGCTGGTGGCGGGGATCATTTCAGGGCAGGCAGGGTGGCTATTAGAAATTTAAAATAATGTGTCAAATGACTGGCCGGCCTCTGATTGGCTGAGAGAGAGCACTCTCAGCCAATCAACGGCCTTCCCTTCCAGGGAGCCGCTGATTGGCTGAGAGAGCTCTCAGCCAATCAGAGGCTGGCCAGTCCTTTGACACATTATTGTAAAATGCTAATAGCCACTGCTGCCCACCCGCTGCCAGAGGTTGGACGGCATCGTACATGCTGCAATCCAACCTCCTGAACCAGTCCGATGCACACATGCGATTTTGAGCCGATTTCACTCCCAAAGTGCCAAAATCGAGTGAAATCGGTCCAAAATCATCTAGTGTATGGGCACCTATAGTGATCTTCCTGCATATGACCACATATTTCCCCTATAGATCATAAGCTTGCAAACAGGGCCCTTCTACCATTTGTCTGTCTAGAACAGGCATGTCCAACGTTGGCCCTCCAGATGTTGTGAAACTACACATTCCAGCATGCATTGCAATAGTTTTAGTATTCTCTAATTGCAAAACTGTGGCAAAGCATGCTGGGATGTGTAGTTTCACAACATCTGGAGGGCCAACGTTGGACATGCCTGGTCTAGAACTACCCAGTTTGTTTTTTATCCCTATTTCAAATTCTAAAGTACAATGTAACCTGCTGCGCTGTATAAGAAACTGTTATAATAACAATGACCAGCTGTAGAGCATTACAGTATGAACTGTGTAAGGTGACAAAATGGGTCATTTATGAAGATACGCAAAGCAAGCCGGCCTAGAAAATCCATTTTATGTGCTGTTTATGTTTCCACAAACTCCAACCAATTTAATAATAATTTTTAGGTATACCAGCTTCTTAACTTTGCCTTTACATTCTATGCTATAAGAATGTCCATGCTTGAACACAGATGACTTAACTAATACCTATTTTTTTTAGTTTACCCTTCTGGTCAAAAGCATAGATATTAATGAAACTTGTACTGCAATGGCAGAGTTTGGGAAACAGTGAAATAAACAGTAATAACACATAGTAAAGACAGTCCATATATCCCCTTCATTCCCCTACTTATTCTGGTTCGTTTAGAAATTAAGTTTGATAGAGAAACATTTTAGGAGAGAAAAGCAATAGTTAAACTGAACTTAGGAGCAAACAGGAGGAAGATGTATCAAACCTCCTAAAGTGTGGACAGGGGCTGGCTGGCAACCTTTAGCCTGGGGGTCAAGTCCAGAGCATCGGCCCATAAGTAACAGCGCATCGTTAAATTGAGGTTTTTAGTTTAAAAAATATGTATTAATAAAAAAAAAATAGGACACCACGGGCTGCTCCCCTGTATAATATCAGGACACCACAGGCTACTGCCCCTGTCTTCTAATTATAACAGGACACCACAGGCTGCTCCCCCTGTATAATAATAATTCGATGACACCACAGGCTGCTCCCCCTGTATAATAATTTATTATACAGGGGAAGCAGCCTGTGGTGTCATGGCATTATTATTATACAGGGGGAGCAGCCTGTGGTGTCATTATACAGGGGGAGCAGCCTGTGGTGTCATGGCATTATTATTATACAGGGAGAGCAGCCTGTGGTGCCATGGCATTATTTTTATACAGGGGGAGCAGCCTGTGGTGTCATGACATTAATTTAAAATGGGACAATAGGGGGGGATATCCTGCACAGGACAAGGAAATGGGGGTAGTGGTCAGAGAACCAACTTGAAAAACAGTATCATTTATAAATTATAACAATAATGTATTGTTGGAGGTGCCCCCAGGAATCAAGTATCAGTATACTTAGAAAAAGAGAGACGGTGATCCACAAGACGTGGACAACCGTTCGCAGAAAGGATTCCTTTGTGGAGGCACACTTTTGAGATATCAAATGGGTAGAATAATGGTTGTATTAAAACTTAACTTTTAATTCCAAATAGTTTAAGATACTTATAACTCTTATAGAAAAATAGAAAGTGTAATAAGCCTTTAAATGGCAGCAAAGAGTTATTCATAAGAATTATCGCTAGAGTGAACAAAGAAAAATGTATATTGCCACTGACAAACAGTATCTAATATGGTGGCAATGAGTGGTGTTATTTAGGACATATACAAAGCATTAATATATATAATAATAGGAGGACACAACAGTCTGCTCCCCCTGAACACATTAAAAGGAGGACACCTCAGGAAACGGCAGAATTTTTTTTGTGTGAGTTCCTCACCTGCTGCTGCTGCGGCGGCTCCCAGCCTCTGTTTCCTGCGGCCACAGTCCCCGATTCCCTGTCCACTCCAGTCCTCCGTCTGCCTGCCTGCCTGCTGCTCCTAGTTCTACTTCCTCCCAGACGCATGGGCGGCCGGTGTCATCGTCATGATGTCCAGTCCACACCCAGCGTCTGTCACCGCCGGGCAGCAGAGGGAACAAGCTGCCAGGCCCTCCTCCTCTTAGCCCTGGAGGCCGGTGGCAATGTTCCTGTAGCCACGGGCATATTTTAAAAGCCTACATAAACATGGCCACTGAAAGTGGAGCAAAAGGTGAGGTGGCAGTGGCTAACAGCACTCCTGTTAGACCAGCCTGGGGGGCACATGGCACTCTGCCCCCCGGCCCAGTCAGCCCCTGAGTGTGGAGAACTTGCCCATAACAAACAACCAGCCTCCACCTATTATTTTATTGAACGTACTTACAAGCTAGAAGCTGATTAATTGTTATGGGCAACTTGTCCATTTGCCCCCACCCCACACTTTGACAACCCCTCCACTTGTTCACTTACCTCCCATCCCTTAGAGTTTGAAACAATTCAAGCTAAAGGGCATAAGCCTGTTGCCATTTTATACTTAACTTTTTGAGTTGAAAAAACTGGAAAAAATGTTCTTGAATCCACCAGGATCCCTCCCGTGGTTTTTACATAAAAGTAAAAGATAAATGCAGAAAATAGTGAAGTACTTTTTTTCACAATAATTTAATTTAATAAACTTCAGATAAAAGGACATAAAAATCCACAGTACAATACATGCAGCACTATTTAAAGTGCATGAGAATATCCTGGGTGAAGTAGAGACTGAAAATTACCGGATATAAAGGAACTGATATGCGAACAGTTTCACAAAGGTTTTAGAGCAGTCCCACACAGGTACATCCGCTGGGCTTGTTGTCCTGCTGTTTTTCAGAACTTGAGTCTATTTCACCAATCCATATACAGTATCACATAAGATGGGCTTGGTGAAATGAGGGAGATTCCTAGACTAATGAGGGAGAGTGGGAGATTGCTGCTATTTTAGGGAGTCTCCTGCTGAATGCAGGATGGTAGGCAGCTATGCTTTACTAATTATCAGCTTAACACAAACAAAAGATAATTCTATTTAACTGGCTGATATTAACTTAGCATCTATATCTAATTAACTTAGCATATATATTGATAGTATAGGGAAACATAAAATAGAATATGTATAGTGAAGCACAGTTTTTAATACAATTAAAATACATCTATGACAAATCTAACATCCATTCTAAAAAGCAATAAAAACCAATAAGATCCACACATTCAATGGTGGGTAGCAATTATTGGAAGGGACTGAGCTGACTGCAAACAGTGCAATAAAAGCATGGACAATTGTGTCCAATTACTTGGACCTTGATAAAGACCCAAAAGAAAGGGTTGAGACACGTTAAAATGCATAAAAATGCAGCTTTAAATCCTGCATCAAAATCTCCAAAACATTAACACTTTGGACAAATCATAGGCTATTACATTTAACCCTATCTATCTATCTATCTATCTATCTATCTATCTATCTATCTATCTATCTATCTATCTATCTATCTATCTATCTACAGTATCTATCTATCTAGTGTTACTAATAAAGTGCTGACACCCCAGGGATATGTAGAAGTAATTGTCCCCAGACCTGGTTCAATGCATTTTTTTTAAGTTCTCATTGAAACTCGTAGCTTCCATTCTGGCACCTTAGCCAAGCTGCTGTTTTTAACATAGATGTTGACAGCAGAACTCAACAAGATTTATTGAGCAACAAATGATATTTGAGATGTTTTTTAAAAACAAAGCTCAAGGAAATGACTCACCAAGAGCGATGTGACTGCAAAATGCTGCTGTGTGACGTATGCTATGGCTGCTGGTGAGTAGGAAATTGCTGTCACATTATTATTATTATTAGTAGTAGTAGTAGTAGTAGTAGTAGTAGTAGTATTAGTAGTAGTAGTAGTTAGTATTTTTACTATATTATTTTTACAATTCATAACATTTATTTAGATAAAGGGATTTATAATATATGATAACATATTATTAAAGCTGGCTATATTAGCAAAGATGTAAGAGGGCTTTATTTTTAAGCTTACAATTTACAGACGGAGCTTGGCACTTGCGCGTCCATGTGCACTTGTTCGCAAGCCGTCAGATAAGGGAGTCTGGTGCACCAGCAGAGCCAATGAGAACAGATCCATCTGTATCTAGTGATGTACAGTAGTATTATTGAAAGTTGCCTTTACCCTCCTAGACAATATACTAAGATAATTGCTTAAACAGCTATTCATTAAAGCTAATACAAAATACTGTATCTAAAGGGGATATTAATAAAAAGACAAAATAGATATTTGTCTTTGGCAAATATTAACTTTGTGACAGATATTATTATTGCATGTATATCTTTTTTGAATATACATTTCTTTTATCAAAGCATGTAACAAAAGATGACAACATAATGTCAAATACACAATGCTATGTAAATTCTTACCGTATTTGTTATTTTGTATCACATGATTAGCTGTTCTTTGCATTAGCCATAATGACAGATAGGCTGACTGCAATGTAATCCAGTGGAGTTAAGCTCGAGACATCTGGTGTGACATTTAATGCGATTTTTAGTCATTTTTAAATTCGCCCATTATCGCACTTTTTAAAATCGCATATATTTGCTGACACTTCGTGTATTTAATGAGGTGCGTATTCCAGGCAAAAAAGTGTGATTAAGTGCGATAATGTGCGAATTTTAGTCATGAAAATTTGATTTTTAGGCATGAAAATGTGCGAATTTGAGGAAATGTGCGAATTTGTGTTTAAAAAAAATAAAAAATAAAATGGCATGGGGTCCCCCCTCCTGAGCATAACCAGCCCCGGGCTCATTAAGACGGACCTGATTCCACAAATACGGGGGACAAAAAGTGTAGGGGTCCCCCGTATTTCTGAAACAAGCCCGGACTCTTGGACCAGTCCTGGTTCCTCAAATACAGGGGACAAAAAATCTGGGGTCCCCCGTATTTTGAAACCAGCACCGGGCTCCAAGAGCCCATGGTGTCATGCCACAGCCAGGGGAAAATTTTTACATAAGGTCCCCCGGCCGAAACATGAGCACCGTGGCTGGTTAGTCCCAGCGCTATAGAGGCTGTTAGTGTGGTTAGATTGATGCGTCTCCATGGAGACGCTTTCAGCAAATCAGGGCTGACCTATCAATCCAAGGATGCTATCAGCCTCTATAGAGCTGGGACAGTGCTATAGAAGCTGTTACCAGAGCCACAGGAAGCTGGCTCACCCCGCTGTCAGTGCTGGCTGTGGAGGAGGGAGGCAGCGCTGGAACACAGGTGCAGTAAGTATATTTGTGTAAAAGTGAGGTTTGTGTGTGTGTAATAAAGTTTTACTTTTCTGTGTGTGTGTTTTATTTTAAACAAAGAGTGTTTCTGGGGAACTGCACTATATGTCCAGAGAGAATTTTTATATTAATTGAGTATATTAGGGGACATAACTGACTATAATTGTTTGAATAATTCTATTTTTACCATCACCTGCCAACTTTGACACGTTGGGTTCCAGGTTGTATATGTGATGCTCAGTGGTGCACCCCCGAGTTATAACACGTTTTATTCAAAAAAGGGGGAGAGAAAAAAGAAACTTGGGTGGGGTGCACTCTAGGTCCCCTAAATAAAGTTATTCTATTAAGATATATTTATTTATTCATTTTCTCATTGTTTTTTTTTTTTTATGGATTTTTTCTGCTGTGCACAAATTAATTAGATTCTTAAACGTGAAACTTTGGGTATCCCAAAAAAAAATACATAAAATTATGGCTGTGTAGAAAAAATCTCCAAGATCCCTGCGATTTTATAAGATTAATTTAGTCAGATACTGGTATAGTTAATATATGTTGTTTGTTTAACAATTATCAATATTATATCGATAAATAGTAATAATGACCATCATATAACCCTATCAACAATACACCATTGATGTTGTGGGCATTTCACTCAATTAAGTAGTGATAAGGGTCTAATCATTGGTCAAAAATAAATTCTTAATAAACAAACAACAAAGTATATACACCAATTCTATATACATATATACATTGCCCACATCTGTCTCAATCCTTTCCTTATAGCTGTTATCACTCACAATGCCCTAGTCAGAGTGTATGCTGCTCAGTGTGTATAATAGTAACAATACCATGCAGACATGAAAAAATCATGTGAAACAATGTCACCATTCAAATTATAGCACTCATTCATACTGCAACATTATGTCAATTCCAAGAGATTTTCTTCCTGAATTTTGCACTCTGAGTGTCAATCTCTTCACCTCAGCGTTCCGCAATTGAACATGTGTAGCTTTTAAATATCTATATACACACATATAATGAACACAGATGTAATCTTAAAACAGTAAGAGAGCAAGATAAAAAGAGCTTTTTGGAGCAAGGAAAAAGGGGAGAAGAAAGGAAATGAGGGAGGCTGACTGCTGCCCTACTCGATATCAGAGGCACCCTGAACAAGGGTTAACCGCGGACATCAGAGCGGGGTCCGGTTTACCAGTTCTAGACGCTGGATGCACGTGTCTCCTGTTGCCGCTGGTATAATTCCGGGCAGAGCGGAGACCAACAGCCGGTCACATGAGCGCTCACGTGATCCGCACTTCTTGTCTTGGGACGTACGTTTCGCCTGGGCTTGTTCACACGGCAGCATGTGTGTTTTATTTTAACATTCTTTTTACAGGTGGACTACAAGTCCCAGCGGGCCCTTGTGGTTCTCCAAGTCCCATGCGGGGAGTCCTGCTGGTACTTGTAGTTCACCTGTATAAAGCAATGTTATGTATAAATGATTTAACCTTATCAGGCCGGCGTCCAAAGGCCAGGGACGCCGGTGACAGCCCTGGGCTTCAGCCCTGGATGGGTGAAGCCTGGGGAGGCCCTTCATTGGGGGGTTCCCACTCCCCCAGGTACCCTGTACAAGGCTGACCAACCACAGTGCTCATGGTATGGCCGGGGGACCTTATGTAAAAGTGTCCCCCGGCTGTGGCATGACACCGCTGGCTGTTGGAGCCCGGTGCTGGTTTCAAAATACGGGGGACTCTCGTATTTTTGGAACCAGGACCGGTCCAGGAGTCCGGTGCTGGTTTCAGAAATACGGGGGGACCCCTACACTTTTTGTCCCCCCATATTTTTGGAACCAGGTCCGGCTCAATGAGCGCAGGGCTGGTTTTGCTCAGGAGGGGGGACCCTACGCCATTTTTTCTAAAATTCGCACATTTTCATGACTATAAATCGCACATTGTTGCACCATTTCGCACTTTTTTGCCGCAAATTTGAATACCATTAAATATGCAAATTTGCGGTATTAAAAATGCAATTTAAAAAATTGTGATATGGTGTGATTTCGGAAAGTGCGATTTTTTTCGCATCCAATTAACCCCTTCACGACATTTGACGTATATATACGTCATGGCCGGGAAGTACTTCCCGACCGTTGACGTATATATACGTCATGGCTTAAAACTGTCACTGCGTCTAGAGACGCAGTGACAGAGGGACGATGTCTGCTGTCCCTGACAGCAGACATGTCCGTGCATGCCCAGGGGGGGCGGCGATGCCGCCCCCCCGTCGGCGATCGCTGTGATTGGCTGTTCAGTGTGAACAGCCATTCACAGCGTTTTCTGTGTCACCGGCGAATAACGTTCGCCGGTGACACGGGATCGGAGGTGATTGGTGCTGTAAAGTACAGCACCAATCACCGCGGGGTGTAAGGGTGACACTGGTGTCACCCCACCTCACCCCTCCCGCCCCCAAAGGCCGTGATTGGTTCGTCGGACCGACGGACCAATCACAGCCATGGAGGGGGGTTTAAACTAACGGTGACTGCACTGCAGACGCCATTCCGGTCTGGAATAGCGTGCAGTGCGGTCACCGTGCCCAGCTGCCGCCTATACTGACCAGAACCCATCCAAAATACTTACCTGATCATTGATATTGCTTATGCTTGTGACATCTTGTGACATCCTGTGACATCTTGTGCTGCTGCGATTTATTAGATAGAGAGAGAGTTAGAGAGAGAGAGATAGAGAGAGATAGAGAGAGATAGAGAGGCCTAGTGCTATATTTTGTGCTGCTGCAGTGTGATAGAGCTATAGATAGAGAGATAGAGAGAGATAGAGAGAGATAGAGAGAGAGAGATAGAGAGAGAGATAGTGACAGATTGTGCTATATATTTTTTATATAACTGAAAGAGATAGAGAGAGATAGAGAGAGATAGAGAGGCCTAGTGCTATATTTTATGCTGCTGCAGTGTGATAGAGCTATAGATAGATAGAGAGAGATAGAGAGAGATAGAGAGAGAGAGAGATAGAGAGATAGTGACAGATTGTGCTATATATTTTTTATATAACTGACTGCTGCCCCCCCTTTTGTGCTGATCAGTATAAATTAACTGATCAGCAACTTTTTGGGGGCGCAGGTTTTTTTTTATATATAGATATACCTGTCAGTGCTGCTGCTGCAGTGTCATAGAGTGATAGATAGTGAGAGATAGAGAGATAGAGAGAGATAGTGACAGAGAGTGATAGAGAGTGCTAAATTTTGTGTCTGCTGCCCCCGCCTTTTGTGCTGATCACTATATCTGAGGTGATCAGCAACTTTTTAGGGGTGCAGAGGTTTTTTTTTTTATATATACCTGTCAGTACCACCAAAGGTTGTGCACCTGCTGCCCCTCACTGAAGGATTTGTCTTAAGCTCCTCTTCCTCCTCTTATGATGAGGGACCCCCTCAAAGACGCCCCTGTAGAGCAGCTGAGACCCCCCCCCAATAATTGATCTCGTATGGACCCCACCACCAGACAATTTTGAGCCCCAGGTTCCTGAGTTTTTGGCCATCCCAGGAATCCAATTTGATTCAACAGGTCTCAGAGAAATTGACATTTTTAAATTATTTTTCTCTGATGATTTTATAAATTTAATGGTGGACCAAACTAATTTATATGCCCAGCAGTTTATTGCTCAAAACCCCACGTCATCATTTGCTAGGTGGACCCCTGTAGATGCAGTAGAGATGATGACGTTTTGGGGTCTGGTGTTACATATGGGCATAGTAAAAAAGCCACAAATTAGGCAATATTGGAGTACAGATGTTCTGTACAGCACCCCATTTCACCGTATGGCCATGCCCCGGGCTCGTTTTGAGGCAATCCATAAATTTATACATTACACCGATAATGCACTACATACATACACACTACACACTACATACCCCCCGGGTTGAAATAAAGTTTGTACCCCCCCCTACACTATACACGTGTTGAAACATTTCACTACCAGTAACACAAAAATATAAATGGCATCCCAAATGTCATCCCAAATGTCGTCCCAGTCATCCAGGAGAATGTATTCGGTGGAGGAGGCATATGCCATGCTTGCCTCTGACTCTGACACAGCCAGTGAGGCAAGCGGGGAATTTGAAGGATTTGTCTTAAGCTCCTCTTCCTCCTCTGATGATGAGGGACCCCCTCAAAGACGCCCCCGTAGAGCAGCTGAGACCCCCCCCCCCAATAATTGATCTCGTATGGACCCCACCACCAGACAATTTTGAGCCCCAGGTTCCTGAGTTTTTGGCCATCCCAGGAATCCAATTTGATTCAACAGGTCTCAGAGAAATTGACATTTTTAAATTATTTTTCTCTGATGATTTTATAAATTTAATGGTGGACCAAACTAATTTATATGCCCAGCAGTTTATTGCTCAAAACCCCACGTCATCATTTGCTAGGTGGACCCCTGTAGATGCAGTAGAGATGATGACGTTTTGGGGTCTGGTGTTACATATGGGCATAGTAAAAAAGCCACAAATTAGGCAATATTGGAGTACAGATGTTCTGTACAGCACCCCATTTCACCGTATGGCCATGCCCCGGGCTCGTTTTGAGGCAATCCATAAATTTATACATTACACCGATAATGCACAGTGCCCACCCAGAGATGATCCCACCTTTGACAGGCTATTCAAAGTCAGGCCGGTCATTGATCATTTCAGTGCCAAATTTGCAGAGCTATACATCCCTGATAAATGTATTAGTATCGACGAGTCCCTTATACATTTTAAAGGAAGGGTTAAATTCCGCCAGTACCTTCCCAGTAAGAGGGCAAGGTATGGCATAAAAATGTATAAGCTGTGTGAAAGCACCACAGGGTACACCCACAAGTTTAGGGTATATGAAGGGAAGGATTCAAGAATTGAACCACCAGAATGCCCCCCCTCCCTCGTAGGTGTTAGTGGAAAAATTGTCTGGGATTTAATGCACCCCTTCCTGGATAAGGGTTATCACCTCTATGTGGATAACTTTTACACCAGCATCCCCCTGTTTAAGGCCCTTGGTTCAAGAGGTACAGCAGCTTGCGGTACTGTGCGCAAGAACCAAAGAGGCCTCCCCAAAACGCACATTGCCCAAGTAATGAGAAGGGGTGAAAGCAGGGGAATATGCACCGAAAATTTGTTGTTGGTCAAATATAAGGACAAGAGGGATGTCCTTATACTGACAACAATTCATGGAGACAGTACCACCTCCATCCCTGTACGAGGTACCAGTACCCACACCTCAAAACCAAATTGTATCCTAGATTACAATAAGTACATGGGCGGAGTGGATCTTTCAGATCAGGTACTGAAGCCGTACAGTGCCCTGCGGAAAACAAATATCTGGTACAAGAAGCTGGCCGTGTATATCATCCAGATGGCACTGTATAACGCTTACGTGCTATTCCGTTCTACCGGCCAGAGGGGGACATTTATGCACTTTCAAGAGGAAGTCATAAAGAGCCTAACATTTGGGAATCAGCAGGCAGAGGGCCCCAGTACTTCTAGTACTGGCCCCCGTATTGTACCAGGGCAGCATTTTCCCAACGAAATCCCCTCCACTGCAAGAAAGGGCAGGACACAAAAAAGGTGCAAAGTTTGCTATAAAAAGGGAATAAGAAAGGAAACTATTTTCCACTGTGAAACTTGCCCCGACAAACCCGGCCTATGTATAAAGGAGTGTTTCAAAATATACCACACATCTATGGATTATTAGGTTCATCATTTCACCGTGCTTCGGGGGTCTTGCTAATGCCACATAGCACCCACCATTCATTCCACCAGAATCTGAGCTGCAAAAACCAAAAATCACTCCTTCCCTTCTGAGTCCTGCCATGCACCCAACTGGTATTTTTTGGTCACATGTGAGGCATTGCCGTACTCTGGAGAAATGGGGGCACAGATTTTGGGGTGCTTTGTCTCCTTCATTCCTTGTGAAAATGAAAAATTTTGAGCCAGAAGTACATTTTTGTGTAAAAAAATGTATTTTTTTCATTTTCACTGCCCAGTTGTACCAAAATTGATGAAACCCCTGGGGGTTTGAAATGTACACTATACCCCTAGATGAATTCCCTGAGGGGTGTAGTTTGCAAAATGGGGTCACTTGTGGGGGGGTTCCACTGTATTGGTAATGCAACATAGCACCCACCATTCATTCCACCAAAATCTGTGCTGCAAAATCCAAAAATCACTCCTTCCCTTCTGAGTCCTGCCATGCACCCAACTGGTATTTTTTGGTCACATGTGAGGCATTGCCGTACTCTGGAGAAATGGGGGCACAGATTTTGGGGTGCTTTGTCTCCTTCATTCCTTGTGAAAATGAAAAATTTTGAGCCAGAAGTACATTTTTGTGTAAAAAAATGTATTTTTTTCATTTTCACTGCCCAGTTGTACCAAAATTGATGAAACCCCTGGGGGTTTGAAATGTACACTATACCCCTAGATGAATTCCCTGAGGGGTGTAGTTTGCAAAATGGGGTCACTTGTGGGGGGGTTCCACTGTATTGGTAATGCAACATAGCACCCACCATTCATTCCACCAAAATCTGTGCTGCAAAATCCAAAAATCACTCCTTCCCTTCTGAGTCCTGCCATGCACCCAACTGGTATTTTTTGGTCACATGTGAGGCATTGCCGTACTCTGGAGAAATGGGGGCACAGATTTTGGGGTGCTTTGTCTCCTTCATTCCTTGTGAAAATGAAAAATTTTGAGCCAGAAGTACATTTTTGTGTAAAAAAATGTATTTTTTTCATTTTCACTGCCCAGTTGTACCAAAATTGATGAAACCCCTGGGGGTTTGAAATGTACACTATACCCCTAGATGAATTCCCTGAGGGGTGTAGTTTGCAAAATGGGGTCACTTGTGGGGGGGTTCCACTGTATTGGTAATGCAACATAGCACCCACCATTCATTCCACCAAAATCTGTGCTGCAAAATCCAAAAATCACTCCTTCCCTTCTGAGTCCTGCCATGCACCCAACTGGTATTTTTTGGTCACACGTGAGGCATTGCCGTACTCGGGAGAAATTGGGGCACAGATTTTGGGGTGCTTTGTCTCCTTCATTCCTTGTGAAAATGAAAAATTTTGAGCCAGAACTGCATGTTTGTGTAAAAAAATGTAATTTTCCATTTTCACATCCCAGTTGTACCAAAATTGGTGAAACCCCTGGGGGTTTGAAATGTACACTATACCCCTAGATGAATTCCCTGAGGGGTGTACTTTGCAAAATGGGGTGACTTGTGGGGGGGTTCCACTGTATTGGTGCTTTGGGAGTCTTGCTAATGCAACATAGCACCCACCATTCATTCCACCAAAATCTTTGCTGCAAAATCCAAAAATCACTCCTTCCCTTCTGAGTCCTGCCATGCACCCAACTGGTATTTTTTGGTCACATGTGAGGCATTGCCGTACTCGGGAGAAATTGGGGCACAGATTTTGGGGTGCTTTGTCTCCTTCATTCCTTGTGAAAATGAAAAATTTTGAGCCAGAACTGCATGTTTGTGTAAAAAAATGTAATTTTCCATTTTCACATCCCAGTTGTACCAAAATTGGTGAAACCCCTGGGGGTTTGAAATGTACACTATACCCCTAGATGAATTCCCTGAGGGGTGTACTTTGCAAAATGGGGTGACTTGTGGGGGGGTTCCACTGTATTGGTGCTTTGGGAGTCTTGCTAATGCAACATAGCACCCACCATTCATTCCACCAAAATCTTTGCTGCAAAATCCAAAAATCACTCCTTCCCTTCTAAGTCCTGCCATGCACCCAACTGGTATTTTTTGGTCACATGTGAGGCATTGCCGTACTCGGGAGAAATTGGGGCACAGATTTTGGGGTGCTTTGTCTCCTTCATTCCTTGTGAAAATGAAAAATTTTGAGCCAGAACTGCATGTTTGTGTAAAAAAATGTAATTTTCCATTTTCACATCCCAGTTGTACCAAAATTGGTGAAACCCCTGGGGGTTTGAAATGTACACTATACCCCTAGATGAATTCCCTGAGGGGTGTACTTTGCAAAATGGGGTGACTTGTGGGGGGGTTCCACTGTATTGGTGCTTTGGGAGTCTTGCTAATGCAACATAGCACCCACCATTCATTCCACCAAAATCTTTGCTGCAAAATCCAAAAATCACTCCTTCCCTTCTGAGTCCTGCCATGCACCCAACTGGTATTTTTTGGTCACATGTGAGGCATTGCCGTACTCGGGAGAAATTGGGGCACAGATTTTGGGGTGCTTTGTCTCCTTCATTCCTTGTGAAAATGAAAAATTTTGAGCCAGAACTGCATGTTTGTGTAAAAAAATGTAATTTTCCATTTTCACATCCCAGTTGTACCAAAATTGGTGAAACCCCTGGGGGTTTGAAATGTACACTATACCCCTAGATGAATTCCCTGAGGGGTGTACTTTGCAAAATGGGGTGACTTGTGGGGGGGTTCCACTGTATTGGTGCTTTGGGAGTCTTGCTAATGCAAGATAGCACCCACCATTCATTCCACCAAAATCTTTGCTGCAAAATCCAAAAATCACTCCTTCCCTTCTGAGTCCTGCCATGCACCCAACTGGTATTTTTTGGTCACATGTGAGGCATTGCCGTACTCGGGAGAAATTGGGGCACAGATTTTGGGGTGCTTTGTCTCCTTCATTCCTTGTGAAAATGAAAAATTTTGAGCCAGAACTGCATGTTTGTGTAAAAAAATGTAATTTTCCATTTTCACATCCCAGTTGTACCAAAATTGGTGAAACCCCTGGGGGTTTGAAATGTACACTATACCCCTAGATGAATTCCCTGAGGGGTGTACTTTGCAAAATGGGGTGACTTGTGGGGGGGTTCCACTGTATTGGTGCTTTGGGAGTCTTGCTAATGCAACATAGCACCCACCATTCATTCCACCAAAATCTTTGCTGCAAAATCCAAAAATCACTCCTTCCCTTCTGAGTCCTGCCATGCACCCAACTGGTATTTTTTGGTCACATGTGAGGCATTGCCGTACTCGGGAGAAATTGGGGCACAGATTTTGGGGTGCTTTGTCTCCTTCATTCCTTGTGAAAATGAAAAATTTTGAGCCAGAACTGCATGTTTGTGTAAAAAAATGTAATTTTCCATTTTCACATCCCAGTTGTACCAAAATTGGTGAAACCCCTGGGGGTTTGAAATGTACACTATACCCCTAGATGAATTCCCTGAGGGGTGTACTTTGCAAAATGGGGTGACTTGTGGGGGGGTTCCACTGTATTGGTGCTTTGGGAGTCTTGCTAATGCAACATAGCACCCACCATTCATTCCACCAAAATCTTTGCTGCAAAATCCAAAAATCACTCCTTCCCTTCTGAGTCCTGCCATGCACCCAACTGGTATTTTTTGGTCACATGTGAGGCATTGCCGTACTCGGGAGAAATTGGGGCACAGATTTTGGGGTGCTTTGTCTCCTTCATTCCTTGTGAAAATGAAAAATTTTGAGCCAGAACTGCATGTTTGTGTAAAAAAATGTAATTTTCCATTTTCACATCCCAGTTGTACCAAAATTGGTGAAACCCCTGGGGGTTTGAAATGTACACTATACCCCTAGATGAATTCCCTGAGGGGTGTAGATTGCAAAATGGGGTGACTTGTGGGGGAGGTTCCTAACTTTTAGCACTTATGGTGCCTAGAAACCTACATGGTGCCTAAAAAAAAATCTCATAAAAAGGAGGCTCCAAAATCAAGTAGGTGCTCCTTCTATTATGAAGCCTGTGGTTTGGTCAACGTGCACACTAGGGCCACATATAGGATATTTTTTAAAACAAAAGAATTGGGGGAATCAATTTTTAGTCACATTTCTCTAGTAAAATCTACTGTATTCGTTAGAAAAATGTATTAAAATTGAAACTCTGCAAAAAAAAAGAAATTTTGAAATTTCACCTACACTTTGTTTTAATTCCTGTGAAACACCTAAAGGGTTAACAAACTTCCAAAATGCTGTTTTGAATACTGTGAGGGGTGCAGTTTTTGAAATGGCATCATTTATGGGGGTGTCTCACATACAAGTCCCTCAAAGTCACATCAGAACTGAACTGGTCCCTAAAAAAATCAGTGTTTGAAATTTTCATGAAAATTTGAGAATTTGCTATTCATATTGTAAGCCTCCTAGTGTCCAAAAAAATTAAAAGGAAGTTGAAATAATGATGGAAACATAAAATAGACATATGGTCTATGTTAGTTATTAACTATTTTGAGTGGTATGATTATTTGTCTCACAAGCAGAAAATTTAACATTTTGCAAATTGCTAAATTTTCCATTTTTTCACGATATTTTGGTATTTTTCACAAAAAAACACAGACTGTATCGACGAAAATTTACCACTAACTTGAAGTACAATGTGTCACGAGAAAACATTCTCAAAATCACTGGGATAAGTAAAAGCAAAAAAAAGTTATCCCCACTTAAGTGAGACATGTCAGATTTGAAAAAAAGGGCTCTGTCATGAAGGCACAAACTGGCTCTGTCATGAAGGGGTTAAATCTCTCCCCATACCTACATCAAGCAGACATACAATTCAGGACAATAATGCCCCAAATATCACAAATATCCCAACCCTTCTCTCAGTGGATCCCAAAAAGTGTTACACCGAAACGTTGGCCGCATCATGTAATAAGTACTAATAATATATTGTAGTACTTAAATATTCTGCCTTTTGGCTAAGATCAAGTGTAGTATCTGTTATTATCAGTTGGGTCTGGAACGTCCCCCTGGCAGAGAATAGAGAAAAGCTGGACCGAACCACCTTGCTACTGAGCTGAGGCGTAGCGTACCTCATGTTCTGGGTGGGTGTAAGGTCTGGCTGAGTATCTACACCCTGCCGTAGGGGGGGAGACCAACTCTCCTACTGGTAGGGAGGGGAGAAGCATCTGGCCTAGTAGATGGGACTCTTGTTCGGGGGTCTATAGCCTCTGAGGGAGAGTCACTTGAAAAGCCCGGTCTAGTATCCACTCCCAGAAAGACGGGAAAAACTGGGGCCAAGTAGATTGCTCTCTGTTCCGGGGGAAACATGTCCCCCCCCCGGCCAGGGAGACAGCGAATAGCCCAGCCCAGTACTCAATCCCTGGGAGAGGTGAAATGTCGGGACTGAGTAGGTGTTTTCTTTTCCTTTAGTTGGTCTATTTGGCCGCTGCGGGGGAGACTCATCGAAAAGCCAGGTGAAGTATCCATTCCCATGCCGGGGGGCCGGAAAGGGCCTGCTGGTAAGGCGGAGAAACACTTGGTCGGACGCTGACTGGCTGTCTGCCTGGAGTCCGAGGCTGCACTGTGCCCCCGGGGAAACTCGGGGGTGCCGAACATGCACGGGTGATCCCCAAATCACCTTGCACTAGTAAGCACTAGCACTGCGCACTTCCCTTTAGGTTAGCGCTTCACGTCCTTACCTCGTCCTTTTGGATGGGGTAGGACAATTTTTCACACCCCCACCCCGGCCTCTTTATTATTTATTTCTCTTCTCTATTCACGTTCGTGCATTTTTTCACGTTTTCTGTTTTCTGTAGTGTGTCACGTTTTGTGGGTTGTGTGGTTGACCCTTATGGGCCTACCATTTTCCAATGTGCCGAAGCTCTCATCCTTTTGGGGAGAGCTTCGGTCCCCTCGAGGATGACCCCGAGCCACAGTGCAGAGGGAAGTCTAATGCGGGTCTCTCCAAACCTTCGGGTGCGGAGGACCCACCGTCCTAACCCTTCCGAGGGTTGAGGAAAGAGGGTCTCTCTAAGCTTCGGCGAAGAGGACCCACGATCCCTATTTTCCCCTTCTCGGCCTTATGGTTGAGAGGGGTTAGGGGGAAAAACGGGGCCCTTCTCCTTTGGGAGAGGGTCCATCGATCGCACGACCCCCTATGCACGTGTTTAGGCACAGCACTGGTGGTGGGAGAACACAACGAGATAGGGTTTTGGGTGGTTCAATCGCACAAGATTTAGAAAATTACAAATCTGTAATAGTTTTTACATAGGCCCTCTGCAGGTATTAGTGTGTGTTTATGTAACACTTGGGGGTGCAGAGGTGTGCCACCACAGACAATTTTTTAGACAGAGTATATCGAAAGAAAGGGTAGGGATTGTCAAAGGTGTGGTGCACCAAAGAGAAAAAAATAATTTTAACACATAAAATATACCTTTTATTGGTTTCTTTTAAAACTGCGAAATATACAGACTAACATGTAACATGCAACAGTGAATACAGTGATTTAAAAACTGCACGTGCGGTGTCAACATGCAATGCCTTCTACTTTAAGGAATCACTCTCCTAATATTTTGTACACATATGTATCCATTTAAAGTATCTGATGACTTATATTGGTCTTATTGCAGATATCCGCGGGTAGGTGTATTAATAAAAAGAATATTGAGTGATCTATAGGATTGTCACTGGTGTCTCTTATGTTAATAAAGTAATGTCCCTGGATCCGTGTGTGGGATATATGGTTATGGGTGTTATCCGGTTGAGCCAATCTCCAAATCTCTTGATGTGTATGATATTTTTAATAAGTGCGGTGTTTGGTATACACTCAGATAGGGGATCTGGTGCTGGTCTTAGGTAAGTATGATAGACCAGTATTATTAGGGGGGATAATGTCCCTATTGGGTCCCCTTTATCCTTTTACCACAATTTGAAGATTTTTGCACTATCTCAATTCACCGATACTAGTGCTATATACATGTAGTGAAGATACTTTAGTTATGTACATTGGGTATTTTGTTAGGTTTGAGCCAATCCCTGAATCTCCTGGTGTGTATGATATTCCCAATATCTGTGATATTGGGTGCACACTCAAATTGGAGATCCGATATTGGTCTTGGTGGATATAATGGGTAAATTAAGGGGGATAATGTCCCTGTTGGGTCCCCTATATGTCTGCTGGTGACCTAATCAGATTAATCCCCTAATTATAGGTCTATTGCTGTAACATTTATTGGGTGCTCTCTACGGGTTATGGCAACAAACTTTAGGGACAGAAATAATTACAGTATTTCATTACTATGGTCCTGTTTGTTAATAGCCCTCGTAGATGACGTTTACATGTAGTTTATTAAGACTCTCCACGGGTTTTGACAGCAAAGTTTAAGGACAGAGACACCGTTGATGTAAACGTCATCTACGAGGGCTGTAATTATTTCTGTCCCTAAAGTTTGTTGCCATAACCCGTAGAGAGCACCCAATAAATGTTACAGCAATAGACCTATAATTAGGGGATTAATCTGATTAGGTCACCAGCAGACATATCTATACCCTGGTAAAACCTTATCCGTGAAATATATGTACAGAATCATTATCGTTTAACAAAGCTAGTGCTACCAATCATTGAATTGTGATAAAAACATAATAGGGGACCCAACAGGGACATTATCCCCCTTAATTTACCCATTATATCCACCAAGACCAATATCGGATCTCCAATTTGAGTGTGCACCCAATATCACAGATATTGGGAATATCATACACACCAGGAGATTCAGGGATTGGCTCAAACCTAACAAAATACCCAATGTACATAACTAAAGTATCTTCACTACATGTATATAGCACTAGTATCGGTGAATTGAGATAGTGCAAAAATCTTCAAATTGTGGTAAAAGGATAAAGGGGACCCAATAGGGACATTATCCCCCCTAATAATACTGGTCTATCATACTTACCTAAGACCAGCACCAGATCCCCTATCTGAGTGTATACCAAACACCGCACTTATTAAAAATATCATACACATCAAGAGATTTGGAGATTGGCTCAACCGGATAACACCCATAACCATATATCCCACACACGGATCCAGGGACATTACTTTATTAACATAAGAGACACCAGTGACAATCCTATAGATCACTCAATATTCTTTTTATTAATACACCTACCCGCGGATATCTGCAATAAGACCAATATAAGTCATCAGATACTTTAAAGGGATACATATGTGTACAAAATATTAGGAGAGTGATTCCTTAAAGTAGAAGGCATTGCATGTTGACACCGCACGTGCAGTTTTTAAATCACTGTATTCACTGTTGCATGTTACATGTTAGTCTGTATATTTCGCAGTTTTAAAAGAAACCAATAAAAGGTATATTTTATGTGTTAAAATTATTTTTTTCTCTTTGGTGCACCACACCTTTGACAATCCCTACCCTTTCTTTCGATATATGGTGGGAGAACACCTCGGGCTCCCTGAGTTTCTTCAAACTCAAACTTAAATATTCTGATGAAAAACATAATGTAACAAAAAATCAGAACATATCAGTGTAAAATATTTCTAACGCCCTAATTGTCCACAAGCCACATTATGCAAAGCTACAGTATTCAATTCATATTGCATCTCAACAAACACAATCTTGTACAAATGTGCTAGTTTTCAATTTTTTGCTTATAAAATACATATGTTGCATGTTACTTTACTGTACACAATATGTTCTTGTTTTTTGTGTATAAAGAAATTAACAGTTTCCAAAGCTACTTAGTAATAGCCTTTATAAAACATTTTTACACTTACTCCAATTCCAGTATATTTTCTCTGTAACCAGGAACAGAGATAAAAATACTCAGGCTTCCAAGCTGTTGCTGTGAAGTGGAAATTAAAGTAAAGCAGAGAATCAGTGGAATGCACAACTACATACTTCAAGCAGATGTTCCCTTCAAACATTTGTCTTGTTAATGTGTGTTTTTGAAATAAGGGAAACACAAAAGGGTTCTGAAGAACTCAGGTGTTTCTCTTCCGCTGTCTTAAAATGTTGTTTAGCACTGTCACAAGCATCATTTTTTTTATTTTTTATCATGGAATGCTAAAATAATGTGTTGTATAAATATATAATTTCATAGAAAATGACCTTGTATATCTATCATTATATGCTATCCCAATATCGCTGTAAGAATAAGAAGTCTTTCTCAGCAAAGGAAGGGCAGGGAGGCGCAATGAGAAATGATCTTTTTATCTTGGTCATTTAGAGTTCAAGTTATTTTAATATGGATGTGAAAACATCAAAGTGCTAGTAAATACGATTTGAAATTGAAATATGTGGAGTGCACTTTTATACAGTATATAATACTGTATATACACACAAACAGTCATACTGCCACACAAACAGTTATACTGCCCCATTTTCAATGTCTACACTATCTGTGTTACCCCTGCCTCTCTGCCTCTCCTCTGTACAATGAAAGCTCTCACAAGCAGGGCTCTCCTTCCCTCTACTCTTAACTACCTACATTGGCACCTGAGCCTTCGTTTCTGCATCCCTGCTGCTTATTTGATAGTTAAGATGGCTGATGCAGCAGTGTTTCTAAAAAAGTAGAATACTTGTCCTGCATTGTCTTGTACTGTAAGGCACTGTTTACATGCGTATGTAATGTGTTAGGTGCTGTGGAACCCTCAAGCACCATGTAAATAATAATATATACTCTGTGTGTATACGATGGGTTTGCAGTACATAGGTAGTGTAGACATAATCTGACTGGTTGTGACATGTAATCTATGAATAAAGTTCTTGGGAAATGTTAAGGAACAGAAGAACCATATATAAGCAGCACTGCACACTGAAGAAGTCAGTATGTTCATTTTCTGGAGAGCCTTGATCTTCTGCTACTACTACAAGAGTGGTTTAGTAGAGAAGGAGAATTTTAACCGACTGCAAGCTGCTTTTGGCGGAGGAAGCTCCATACAAACCATTGGTGGGTGTGGGATATGGTTCCTGCAAGACAAGATGCACTGCGGCTGACCTATGTCCACCATCACCAAGGACAATTTTTCTGCCATGCAGGCCAAAGTTAAGGTGGATGGAAGAGTGACCATAGCCCATTCATAAAAGGAGATAGGCATCTCATTGGCATCCATTCAGTTGATACTCCAAAAGTGTCAAAAAAGCTTAGCCTGAGAAAGCTGGGTGTCCCATCAGCTGACTCCTGATCATCTGCTATAAAGTCCAGACCTGGTCGCTGCGATTTATAGTATTCATTTTCCCACAAATCCAGTGGAAGATGCTTGGGATTCATTTTGATTAATCAGAACCTGCAATGGAACCTTCATTAAGCATGTAGAAGACTAGAGACCTTTATTAAGCATGCTTCAGATTGGTCCAAATAGTGGCTCTGTGGAGATGTGTCAAGCTGGGTTTCCAGCTTTGGATCCCAGCTTGACACATCTCCACAGAGCCACTATTTGTCTGCTGATATCTGAATATGTGTGAACTTTGAATTGAGTATCAGTTCCTGGTTTTGTAAAAAAATATTTTTCCTGAGGCTCTTCGGTCACATTGGATCCCACATTGGACCTTTGTCCCATAAAAACTTTTAAGAAGGTAGACGCTTCCTTCTACCATTTTGTGTATCATTTATGTCAAATCATTATATGCCCCTGATGAAGTCACATTGCTGACGAAACGCGTTGGGCCTGACACAAATGCTTGAACATATGCTGTGAAAGAACCACACACAAGAATGTACTGAACTGTATACTGGCTTTTACTTTGTATATATACAATATTATATCGAAAGAACAAACCTTTTATAAATAAAAACATTTTACTATTTGTTTATCAGTCTCTTATAGCACACTCTGAACTTTTCTTTTTCTTTATATGAATATATAATTTCTTCTCCCTCTATGGGTGTCGTGGACACCCACAGAGGGACAAAGTGCCGGGATTTCGGTGGTCGGGAAATGCCAGCGTCACTCACATTTGTTATAGAAATTTAAATAAAAAATGTTGTGTAAAAAAAGCTAATATTTCCTATAAAATGTAAACATTGCAGGTCATTATGATGAATAAAAATGTTTGCTTGCCAATTTTGACATCATTTTTGACAAATTTACTTGGCACTTGGACTGTGGGCATTCATTGTATTCTGTAGTATCGTGTCTCACTTTAGATCCCTAATCCTTAGGATTCTTATGTTAATAATTATTAGAGTGGAGAATTTAAAATTCAATAAGCACATATTAATGATGGTTATAGTAAAGCCCTCCTATACCTAACCATGGCCCTTATTCTGGTTGGTGCGGTGTTTGCCGCTTGCGGTCGTACCGCCGATGGTTTTCGTCTGCGCATGTGCAGAGGTCACTGTGCGCATGTGCAAGCGGTTTCGCCGTACGTTTTTTTTAGACGCCGCACAGGGGGCGGAGAGGGGCGTGAAGGGCTACTTAGCCTCATTACCCTATGCATACGCCCCGCGTTTCATGGGCGTTCCCATGCAAACGCTGGGCGTATGCATGGTAATAAAGCCGTGACGCATGTGTAGGGGGCGGGCAGCTGACATCGCCGGATGTCAGCTGCCCGCCCCCATACATGATTTCATACGGACAAGTGTCCGTGTGGTCTAGGGTGGCGGGAGCTGGTGGAGCGTGTGGCCCTGCATTCGATGGTCGGCGACCATCGAATGCAGGGGCTGCTCCCAAGATGGAGGAGGCGTATCCCCATCCACTTTCATGCGGACCGCCACATATCCGCGTACGGACAGAGGTGGCGATCTGTATGGAAGGCGGGGATTCGCCTGCACGGTCCTGGCCGCATATTCTGATCTGGCCGCACAGATCAGAATAAGGGCCCATGTTACCTAATTATATACACCTAACCAGGATTATTATGTCCCTGCACTTTATTTTAAAATGTTTGCAAGTATATACAATAACTCTAAGCTATATGCAGATTTTTTTTAAGCTGCATCTAAACCATGTTATTATCATTTTTTTTAAGTTAGAGCTAATGGCTAACTGGTTGTTATTTTACAGTGCAGACAGATGTTACCGCTGGATATAGTGTGGCATACTACTTATTAGGTATTGTCCATAAACAGCTTCAAGACATCTGGCAGAATAATACATAAGAGATAATGTTATCTTTTCGAAGCTGCTAAAACTTTCAGAACGACCATTGTTGAAAAGCCTGTATTTATCTTATTACAAGTTATAAAGTAGAAAACTATTGGCAATCAGTGATGGTTGTAAAAATAAGATATTACTATTATCAGTACACTTCTACAGTAATTGTGCTCCAGGCCTAAGCTACATTAATGTAGGACATATGTTTACTTGTGGAGGGAAGAATATCGTCACAGAGTAACCAAAAGAAACCTTTCAACACTTATAATCTTTATTGCTTGTGTGAGTGGGGTACGCTCTTTGTTCACATACAGAAGAAATATAATGAACACACTTCAAGCGACCTTTTTGTATTTGTTTAAAACTTTATCACACATTGGGCCTTATTCTGGTCTGTACGTACTTTCCCGCACTCTTTCGGATGGCGTTTTTTAGCCGTCTGCGCATGCGTGGGCAACGCTATGCGCATGTGCCACGCAAGGTCTCCGTACTTGTTCTCACCAATACCGTACAGAAATGTGCACCGCATTCACTCGGGAAATATGGGCGTAATATGGGCGTCATTCGGAACTACACAGGGGCGTAGTTTCAAAGTGGGATAAACTGGGCGTAAACATGGGCGTACACGAGGGAGTGCACTAATTATGGTATGCGTACATTCGGACAGTACACCTAATGCACGCGAACAAAAAGGCAGGAAACATGCGGTCTTCATAAGCAAGTATTGCTTTGCGGACACCACTCGGTCATGCGCTAGGCATTCGGAACGCCCAATCAGTACGGGCGCACCTCAACCAATTTCAGCTGAACACAATACAATCCACTCCTTTACTCATTACTCATTAATTACACTCTTGTCATTGCTTCATTAGGAACCATTGCAGCTTAAAGAATGAATGTTTTGAATTTAGCATGATGTAAGGGTTAATCTAAAGTGGTAGTAAAGTGTTTAATTATCAATTTGAGAAATAATAGATGACCATTAAAAACAATCCCTTTTTAATGAGGTTGCCTAATTCCATAAGTGGGTCATGTTACAGATTTCGGTGTTCAGATAATAGTGGTGATTTGTGCGTAAATACACTGCATCGGTGCGTACGGGCAGGTTCCCGTCCGTTCTGACGCGGTAAGACCATGCATATACGCTGTAAGACCGTGCAGAATAAGTATGTGTCCACCGCACACGCAAAGGTTTGGATGTCGTCCGTAAACACGCCCTCTTCTTAAAGAGTGAGTCCGTCCGAATGCGGAGGACCGGTGGGCGTTTTTTCGTACGATGTCCGCACAGCGTGGCGTGCGGACCTCTCCGAAATAAATCGGAAATATACGCACCAACCAGAATAAGGGCCATTGTTATTTCACATTTTTTCCCTATATTCCAGATTATTCAGGAAAATTGGTGGATTATCCAATCACACATTGAGACACACGAAGAAATCGCCATCACTTGAAGTTCACTAGGGAATTATTGCTCTTAGGATTCATAGAAGGAAAGTATCCAGTTTCACTTATTTGTAATCAAAATATCATTTAATGCACTACATTTTTTGGTATTTACTTTAATGCCTTTGATTGCTTTTGTTATTTCTTTTTTCCTTTTAGCACTTTTATCTTCCATGTTAACATTCAAATAAATAAATGCTAATCAACCAGCTCTGTATTGGAACTGGGGAGCATTGTATTAACTATAGATAGGTGTATAGTGTAACACAAACTGTGCTCCCATTGTAAAAGAAAAATCACCACAATGTTGAATAATATTGTTCACACTACACAAACACACAATCACATGCCCAAAAGCTGTAACAATGGTTCACTCATTAAATTATAAAGTCATGTTAATGAAAGATAATAAAGAATTTAGCAATATTCAATAAACTTTGCCATCTGCTTACATTTTAAATTATTTCTGTAATGGAAACACACATTTACAGGAAAGTTCATATTTACTCATTGCTATACTATATGTAACCTAATCAGTAATTGGACTCATACGGTGCCCATATACTGTGCAATGAACTCTGTGCTTTTAGTACTAGATTGCATAGCATCTAGTACAAAAAGCATACAATGTGCTACAGCACCATGCTTTTTGTACTAGATACGATACAATCTAGTACTAAAAGCACGGGCTGCACATGTCAGGTCCCGCCGCGGCTGCAGAGCGTTGCGCCGCGTCTCGTACTCACCGAGTTGGGCGCTGACGTCATTGCTGTGCCGCCGGGCCTCTCTACAGCTCCCCGCTCTCCTCTCTGGGGCAGGATCTGGTGGCTGTCCCTCCGGGGCTCCGGCGATTCCCGTGGCATTTCCGGTTAGGGGGCAGGACCAGATATAACCTCTGTTAGAGGTTGGGTCAATAATGTCACCCCCTGGGAGGGATAAAAGGCATGTATGCCTGTCCCTCAGTGCTGATGCTTCTGCTGACTTAGATCAGTCTCCAGCTACCAGCCTGCTGGAGTATTACCCTGCTTTTTCCAGTCTGCTCGTTCAGTGTGATATCTGTGTTACCTGTATTTCTGAGTTCCGTTATACCTAAGTTCCGTTATATTGCCAAGTGTGCCTCCTGAGTTCCGTTATATTGCCAAGTATGCCTTCTCAGTTCCGTTATACTTGAGTTCCATTATACCGCCAAGTGTTCATCCAAGGCCATGTTATCCTCTGGTGTCTGCCAGTGTTTAAGCTCCTCCAGGAGGCTTCCGTCAGAGGGCCGCGACCTGCTGGGTGGACGCAGCGGAGTCCAAGTTCCCTTGCGGGAATCACTGGTGTAACGTCAGTAGAAGTGACAAATACATTAGGGCTTTAACACGGCATGGATACGGCAAGGATACGGCACAGTTACAGCATGCTCACTGATTTACATCCATGATAACCACTGACTAGCATTATTGCCATGTCTCTTCAGTGTTGCATCAAGCAGTGACAGCTCAAGTTGATTCAGTGGTAACATTACATACGGCACAAAAACATTGCTGATCCATACTAAAAAATACCTTCAGTTTTTCCCCTGACTGACATATCCATTGTCTGCAAAATATCCCTAATGCTGAGTCCCAGGTTTTGCAGGGTAGCTGAAACAGCACTGCCAAATTACAAGCCTGCATATGTATTATTTACCATGACATATATAATTATAAGTTCTAAGTGGCCTTTCCCTGCACTCTGTGACCAATGCTGCAGCCTTGGGGGCCCAGCCTCTGCTGTATATTACCCTTTTTGCATGTCTGCCTGTTCCTCTATCATTTTCAGGGGGAAATGTATTAAGCTAGGTCAAGTGAAGTTACACAAAGCAACCAATCAATGTTTAGCATCACTGCTTGACAGCACAAGGTTGTGGGTCCGATTCCCACCATGGCCCTACTTGTGTGGAGTTTATAAATGTGCTTGTATTGGTTTCCTCCCACACTCCTAATGCCGGCCACACATCAACCAACTTTCCTCCAACATCCAACTAGTTGGTTGTTTGGACTGAAAATCTGGTACTGTATGGGGGCAAATGCCAATAAGCTATTTGCTCACAAACTCATGAGAATGGACAAAAACATTCAGTGAAATTGTTTAAATCAAATAGGTCCAACTACAGTACCTTGTCTGAGTGACAGCTGTTCTCATTTTCCGAATTTGGGAAACAAATTACTTAATTACAAATTACATTTGCTCCTATCCAGTACCAGGTTTTTATTCCAACCAACTAGTTGGATGGTTGGAGGAAAGTTGGTCTGATGTGTGGCCAGAATTAGATATGCTGGTTGGATAAATGATTACTCCCAACAACAATGATGGTACTTGTTTCCTAGAACGGCGTCCACGATTTCCATCGTATGGGCTCCTAAAAATCACCTTGCATCCATTCCCCTGGAATATTGCGGCATGCGATGCGATGCAATTCGATTTTTAATTGTACAAGCACCCATGCCATGAGATGTGATGGGTGCTTACAATGAGATGTAACCCCCAGTATCCATGCCATCCCGAAGTGTGGCCAGCGGCGGCGGTACGCGTCCTCCAACCTTTTCATACCCCCACTATCCACGTCGGCGTGGAGTTGATTCTAGATAGTGTGGCGAGCACAGCGGGCCACCGAGCCCGAAGCGTGGCAAGCGCACCGAGCTCCGCGAGGGGACGCGGAATACGAGCCCGAAGCGTGGCGAGCACAGCGAGCCCTGCGAGGGGACACGGATTACTTTACATGTATTCTGCATCCCCTCGCTGGGCTCGCTGCACTCGCCACACTTCGGGCTCGTATTCCACGGCCCCTCGCCAGGCCTCAGGCTTGGTGATATCTGTGTTACCTGTATACCTGAGTTCCGTTATACCTAAGTGCCGTTATATTGCCAAGTGTGCCTCCTGAGTTCCGTTATATTGCCAAGTATGCCTCCTCAGTTCCGTTATACCTCACCACACTATCTGTAATCGACTCCACGCCTACGTGGATAGTGGGGGTATGAAAAGGTCGGAGGATGCGTACCGATGCCCATCGCGGGGCTCGCTGCGCTGGCCAAGCTTCAGGATGGCATGGATACTGGGGGTTACATCTCATTGTAAGCACCCATCACATCTCATGGCATGGGTGCTTGTACAATTAAAAATCGCATCGCATCCCATTTGCTGGCATGCGATGCTATCCGATAT
Organism: Crinia signifera; assembly: GCF_055691185.1. Classification (NCBI taxonomy): domain Eukaryota; kingdom Metazoa; phylum Chordata; class Amphibia; order Anura; family Myobatrachidae; genus Crinia; species Crinia signifera. The sequence goes on from NC_139217.1 coordinate 386,379,976, forward strand.
TTAATTGTACAAGCATCGCATCGCACGCATCGCACACCACTAAATAAGGTACACGATGGCATGCGATGGGCGCCGTGCTAGGAAACAAGTACCAAAAAGAACCCTATTGAGTGTGTGTGTGTGTGTGTGTGTGTGTGTGTGTGTTTATACTTATGTATACAGGCCCATCTAGTGTATACAGGGTACTCTAGATGGGCCGAGTGGTTCTTACCTGCTGTAAAATTCTATTTTTATTTTCTGTCATTTATCTAAAGCCCCATACATACTGCACAATTTTTTTAAAGATATTGCTGAGAAGGGATCCAATGTTTGCTCAATAACGTTAACGATGCGTGCTCCCAGCTCCCTGTTGTCCTTGCAATGCAGCTTATGCTGACTAAATCCAAGGTGCCGCTAGCCATTTTAGTGGCCCTTATTCAGATCTGATCGCAGTACAAATTTGTTCTCAAAATGGGCAAAACCATGTGCACTGCAGGTGAGGCAGATGTAACATGTGCAGAGTGAGTTAAATTTAGGTGGGGTTTGTTGAAAAAAATAATGCAGCCAGTATTTACCCTGCACAGAAACAAAATAACACACAAATCTAACTCTCTATACACATGTTACATCTGCCCCACCTGCAGTGCACATGGTTTTGCCCATTTTTAGAACAAATTTGTACTGCGATCAGATCTGAATAAGGGCCAGTGTGTACGGGGCTTAAAACACATTCTTTGGGCACTTTATCTTTCTGCAAATCTTGATAAATCTCCCTTCCAGTGTCTATCTATAATTTTCTATGTGCCCATCTGTGTCCCTATATGTCCATTCCTGTCACCCACTTTATATTTGTCTTCTATCATTTGCCTCCAGCACCCACTTATACTCTGTGCCTCTCATATCTTTCTTTTTCCTTGCCCTTTTTCTACCAACCCATTCTTCTGCGGCTTCTGCCCTCTTAATCTCCTACCTGCCAAGTCCTCTCCTGCAGAATTAGATGTAGTACTGGTTACGGATCACAAGCAATGTAAATGAGCCTGCAAGGCCAAGTAAGCGTAACATACTCATTTTATTCATTTTTGCTTGACAGACGTGGCAATAAAACTGACTGTAATAAGACTCACAGACTTTCAACAGCAAAGACTTTCCCCATGAGAATTGCGCAAGTACAGTATTATCATCGTAGATTTGTTGCCAGATTACCTATTATGATAACAGATTACAGTCATTTACAATTAAAAATAGTTTAGCGCTAAAAAAAGTTAATTTGTTTTCCTTCTTTAAAAAAATTATTTTTCTGCCTTAGTGAAAGCGAAAGCCCAAATCTAGTACTCTGGATGTAAAAGCAGAAAAGGGATAAGTTAAACCTTACTGCTTTCTGACGATATCAGTGATATTTCACAAGCCACACTTCCCACTGACATCAATATGGGGCATAGTCAGCGCTCTCAGAGCTGCTGGCTATGCCCCCTGTCCCTCTGGCTTGGGAAGTATGAACAATGCTTTTTTTTTAATTGCAGAGATTGTACATTAGTTATTATTACATGTCTTTTTTATATTGTAAAAAACTGTAAAAATCACAGGCTTGTGGTTACATAATATATTTACTTTGTATAACAATACAAGATTCCTGCGTGGACTTTCTTTGGTCCCAAGCTACAAAGACAAAGATAGTCAACCAGAATACACAGCAGGTGGCTCTTGAATTACACTTACATTAATAATATATTAAATAATTAATTAATATATAGCAGGAGAGGACTTGGCAGGCAGGAGGTTAAGAGGGCAGAAGCTGCAGAATAATGGGTTGGTAGAAAAAGGGCAAGGGAAAAAGAAAGATATGAGAGGCACAGAGTATAAGTGGGTGCTGGAGGCAAATGATAGAAGACAAATATAAAGTGGGTGACACGAATGGACATATGGGGACACAGATGGGCACATAGAAAATTATAGATAGACTTACACTGACTCTGGCTAAGCAATGTTGTGGAAATATAAAGACTAGCATGTTCTGCCAGGAGGGCAAGCTGGAACTTGTAGCTGCCAAAAGCATTCGAAGCCCACTCAAAAGTTCTTTAATATGATACTGGTCTAATGTAAATGGGTCAGTTGGTTCAGAAGATATAGCAGTTTAAACAATATAGCCGGTTAAAGGGGGGGGGGGGGGGAGGGGGTTTCTCTCCCCCTAACCAGAAAATGCAGGGACTAAGCTGTGTAAAAGGGGCCAACCTGGGAATGTCCCTGCATGATTCTGGGACCATATTCCCAGGTAAATCCCTGCATTTCCTGGTGTGAAGGGGGTATTATTTTAAATAGCTGGGACCTGCAGTGCTCTGAATACAGCCGGGCAGCCCCCCGCTGGCTGTCAATGGCTGTCACTTGCCTGGCCGCAGCTGTCCTCAGTTACCGCAAGCATGTATTCCCCCCTGGCAATGAGCATGTAATCCCACATGGCAATGGGCATGGAACCCCTGGCAATGAGCATGGAACCCTTAGCAATTATTATGGGTCTAGTATTTTGTTGCATAATGTGTATAAGTTGTATATAGTGTGGTACACTACACTCACGGACACGCTCCCAATTGGGTGGCCACATCCCCTTTTCCAGAGCGCGCCTTTGGCGCGCACACTAGTACATCCTTCACTTTTGACGCCAAGGTAGGCCTGTGTACTTTAAACGTCGGGGCCTATTTTCCGCACTCTATCTGCTCTCCTCTCTCTCACCACTCTCTTATCATGTACACTGGCACCACTAACATCCCCCTCCCAAACCCTTTATTATCATGGTGCCCCCCCTGTCATTTTCTCCTGGATCTGCCCCTGCGTGATTCCACACTACACCCTGCTCCTTAGACATATGCCCATCTTTATTGAGGGGGTTTTCCCCCAGTTATACCATGGATGGTAAGATGTTTTGTTGGAGAAAGATTTTGCAACCTACTATGTATCATCACCTGTTTTCTGTATCATCACCTGTTTTCTGTGACATAGATGAAGGAAAACTCCAGTCCTCAAAAACTCCTAACTGTTCTGCACAATTGATACAGTTAGGACCACTTATGGATCCAGGGCCTGATTAAAAGTTTCAGGTGCCCTAGGCTAATACACATGTAGATACCTTTGTAGAGGTGCTAAACACACGTGTATGAGTGCTCAGGGATTCACTATTCATACTGCCCATGTGCATGTATGATCTAATGCTTGTGGCATGTGAGGCAAACTTTGGCTTTAGGCTGCCCAGCTGGCACAGTAGCACAATGATAAAGTAATGGTTCATCACTAAGTTACATTGGCACAGCCACCTGGCATCACCTTAATGACTTTACGCCCCCCACCCACAATACATCGGGATGGTGATAGCTAAGAAGCATGGATTAAGCTAGCATGTCATTTTATTCCTCAGCTGACACAAGTGTCCCCCCCCTCAGTCTTGGTGCCCCTAGGCTGCAGCCTAATCAGCCTATTGGTTAATTAGGCAATGTATCAGCCAGCAATGAACACACCTGTGCACCAATTGGGAGACCTGGAAAACATGCACAGTTAGGGTTCCTTGAAGGACTGGTTATTTCAAACTCTGCATCCCAGCTACATTATACAAAGGACAGCGCAGCTCAACCTGCAACTTCCCAGATGGATGCATGGAAAAGGTCACTTAATCCCACCGGGACAAGAGTAAAGTAAATACAGTAGGTGGTAAGACAGTGTTGCATTCCCGACACACATTTTCTCAGTTCTAGCAGTGAGAGGAAAGGACCAGTTTGTAAAGTGTAGTGATCACTAAAAGGTTAATGAAGAAAAATCCCCACTTCTTTCTTCTCCTCTCTTTTCACCATCCCATTTCTCCCTCCCCTTACCCTTCACGTGTGTGACTGGTTCTGTGGTTTCCTCCCCATTGACAGGCAGCCGCCTCATAAACCCCCAGCCCTCAGCACTGTCATCTGAAGTCTGCTTCTCACACAGACTGAGTATGGGGACAAGTCTGCACTCTCCAGCACAGAGATTTCTTTATTCCACAGCTTTTCCCATCTAATGCTTTTTATCCTGGCTGCATCCATAGTGGAAGAGATCACTTCTGTGAGGCACTGAATTACTTAGGATTTCATTTGTTTCAACTTTTTTTTTTGACCAACCAACATCCTGATATTACATACAGTACCATTTATGTCACCTGGGGTATCTGCACATTCTTTTTTTCTTCAATTCCACTTTCTTTTATGAAAACAAGGATCATTCTGGATTTGAATGAGAGAGAGCAAGTTTTTACCTGCCATTTACTAGTGGATACCTTGTGCCCTGAGCACCGAGGCTTACTAGCCAGCATCCTTATACGATGCCGGGGCCAGACAGGAGGGGAGAGCTCCTACTCAGCTGCTTTCTTATAGTTTTAGGGTACTCAGCAGCACAACAGTACTACAATGCTGAGTCCAGGCATGCAACGCAGGATGCAAAGGACGGATCCAATGGGGGAGTAATGAGCAGGACCCGCAGGAGAGGATCACAGTATACCCTGCACGGGTAGGTATTAAGCCTATAAGTGATGTTTTCTTTCTATAGATTCAGTTTACGTTCATAGTATCATTTGCAATAACTGGCTGCAATAGTAAAATTAATCAAAAAATAATAATACCGTGTTTTTTTTTCCATCTGTGGCACTGTGACCCAAGAACTCTATGGTGTATTATGCTGCCAGTGCTGCACTATATTCCACACACCTTACTTTCCTACGCTCCCTGTGAAACCCTACACCAGTGATGTTTGGAGACGTAACAGCACATGTTGTAATGTATAACGAAACTTTGCTATACAGCATTATTTTCATTCCCATTCTGTGGCAACAGCAAGCCCTGATCATCTGCAGATTTAGCAGCCCTGTTGCTATCTGGCTGGAGGGGATGTAGAAACACAGACTGGCAAACTGCAAGTTGTTCTACTTCTCCCTTTAGTTTATTGTCTGTCACTGTTTCAGCATCAGAAGATCTTACAATAAATTGGGAAATTGGGACCCTGGGCCGCCGGACCGGACATCAAAATCTGAAGTCCGGGGCTTGTAGTGTCTGGTCCGGGGGGTGTCTGGTCCGGGGGGTGTCTTGTACAGGGGGGGGGGGGGTCCCTGTGATAGCTATCATCAGGGACATGGGGAAGTGGAGATTGCAGCCTCCCCGTGTGGTCCAGACCGTCCGGTTTTTGCTACATGCCCGGACCATACAGGGAGGCTTTATTCTGCCCATCCTCCCACAGGCAGACCCCCCCGACCCCCCGGACAGGACCCCCCCCCCCCCAAATGGATGCTACAAGCTCCTGACTGCAGATTTTGGTGTCCGGTCCGGCGGTCTTGTCCTGGTCCAGTTTTTACCCATACCCCAATAAATTGATTGATAACGGCGTGTACGGCATCCTCATGTATCGAGGTATCCGGTACATACTGTAGGACGACAGCGCCTAGGATGACAGTCAATAGGTTGACACCATATAATAAATATAGGTCATAGACAGAGGTCAGTATGGCAATTGTTGACAAATGAAAGAGATGACATGTATTTTTTAGAGTTTTTTCCCGTTTTGAACTTTTTTTTATCCTTTTCCATCCCTGTGGTCTCTGATAGGGAATTGTTGAGTGCTCGTCTTGCCCGAAGCATGGCTAGCAAAGTAAGCCATGCGACGGGACACGATACACTAATTTGGGCTCCATGTGATGAAATCTACAAAGTGACAAAGAGTAAAACAAACCTGAAAACTCTTGGTGACCTTTCCATGTCAAACTTTTGCTCGTGTCAACCTTTTATCTATGTTGATCTTGCCCATCTCAACCATTTGTTGACCTAACTGTCAACCAAGACACTGTCGACCCTTTATACCATAACCATATCTCCAGTGACTCTCAGTGGCTTAATAACGGTGCAGTGTATGCGGTGTCAAGGGGGGGCACACCGCACATGCTGCACCCAGTTTTATAGCATTTACCCCTCTGGAGTCCCATAATGACGGCAGCAGCACTGCAGAAATTTCTGGAGCTCTGCACATGCGCATTAGAGGCTGAACCAGCAAGTGCTCAGACTCTAGCGCTGCATGGCTGCCGGCAGAGAGGAGGGGGCTCGGGTGTAGGCTGGGCCTCCACCACTATCATCTATTATATGCAACAGTTACAAAGCTTTTTTGTATACATTTTTTAATAACTGATTACTATATGATTACTATTATGATTCAAAGACAGTGATTGTTTAGAGATATGGAGACCAGTCATATGCAATTCAATGATGTGCAAGTCAAGTGCAGTTCACAGAAATACCCCCTCGCTCTTGGTTTAGTTTAACCCTATTGCAGGTACTTTTTGGCCACTGTTTGGGCTTTCCCAAAGAAGGTTAATATGAGAAGAAGACCACTTAATGTAGCTGATCTGTATTAAGCATCCATCTGGCCTAATCATCCACTGTCCGTATGTTCAGTTTCATATTCATCATCATTATCATCAGGGTGCACTTTACCAGACATTACTAGATGCACCTAGAAAATGCATATTTACGCTTCTGGCCAACTCTTCCTTAACATTAGATGAGATGACATGCCCTCACTATGCTTTACCCACATGAGAACACCCCACACGTGCATGTGCAATGCAAAATTACACAAGACACACTCCACAAACAGTAAAATGCTCAATTTTGCATTAATCGCAGTATCTTACTGACATCAATTCAGTATTCTATTAGAAATGTTAAGAGATTATGGGAGGTATTCAATAATGGCCAATATTTCCGATGGTTGGAATTATCAGTCCAGACCTATTCAATCCTGCCCATTTTCGTCCAGGACTCGCCATTGCAGATTTGACTATTTTAATAGCTGAATCTGCGTTATGAGAAATGTCCGCTAAATTGTTGATTTAGCGTCCGGTTTCAACAATAAAGACATGAATTTGACGATTCGTGTCTTTTCATACTTTCTGAATGTTTCCAAAAGTTGGAAAATCTGTAAAAACATTGAATATTTTGAATGTTTGGATCTATTCTAGGCAAAAAATTTCTGAATTGGATCTGTTCTAGGCAAAAACTATCGAAAATATCATCAGTGATTGAATACCCCCCACCTATTACACTTCTTCTATCTTACCTTCCTAAATGAACCTCAATAGAATTATCAGAATCAGTATCCTAAGTGTAAGTGAACCGAAATTAGTGTTATTTTAGCCAAATCTGAATTGATAAGTGTGTGTGAACCTGTAAAGCTGTCATTATATTCATTATAGGAACACTAGGGGGTTCCTGTATCCTCTAATTACTATATTATTACCATCAGTCATTTCCTATCTGAGTACTGGAAGCATGCGAGGGTTACTTGTGTTTTATGAATGACCCTGACCAGGCCTTTGCTTACTTTGGAAATCTTACCGGATTTTTACTGGCAAAGTAAACAGAGATCTGGGAAGCAGGAGCTAAATATGTATCAACTGCTTTCCTCAGTTCACTCATCTTTGTTTAAGACAAAGGTTTAAATTTACTAGATTTTATATTACATTCATACAGTATGTCACTATTCTATACATAGAATCATTCTGACACTGGTATAAATTGTTACTTAATTTGCAGGTTTGATTCAAATACAGTATATTACAATTTATTTTTATTGGTAAAAACAAAGCTTATCGTGTATTACAGTATTATTCCCTCTCACACAAAATTGTTTGTCTGCAGTATTTAGTAAGTAAATGAATCAATCAATAATTCAGTGCCCACTATATATTAATGGTAATTATACTTTCTCATAATATACTAACATGATATAATATTTATAATACAAGTATAAACCACTTTCCTGAATATTTACTTCAATTTCTTTTATTTTTTTAAAAGTTCGTAGTAAACACATGGGAAATATACACTTCCAAATAGATCTAAAAATGTATTACATAGCACCCTTTGCTATTAAACAGTGGATCAGCCATTTTGTAAGCTTCACTGAATGGCTCTATAAAGTTGCTAGAAACTAGTGACATCACTGAGGCACGAGGAAGAAGCCATAGGCTAAGTCCTAATATTCATGGGAATTCACTGTGAACTAATGTCTTCTCCCCTCTGAAGCACCACTCCCTCCACTGAGAGGGGAAGTTGTATATAATTATACTGTATCTGAATGCTGGCAGGCTTTCCTTAGTGTGGTGGCCATATTGAAATAGGAATAGAGCATTTTTTTCTAGCTTCATCAAACAAAACATTATGGACAAACCACATTGAAAAGTATATAAATGTTAATGAATATATGGTTCATACACACGAACACATTTGTCTATGTCTGTTTATATTTATATAACTAATACCTGTGTTGTTGTTATTATCATCTTCCAAAAGGCCAAACGTATGTGGATCTAGATTTCATTCATACTGTTGCCCAGGATGGAAAACACTCCCCGCAGGAAACCAGTGCATTGTCCGTAAGTGTATGCTTTTTTCTAGTAATGGAGGAGTATATACAGTATATGGCATAATGGCGTCATTTATTGTGTGCAGAAATTAAGTTTCATTTTCCTGTCAGACATAAGGGCCTATTTATAAAAGTATAAAACACCTTTGCTCCAGCAGTTTAGTTTTAGAAAGCAAAATACCTGTATTGGGGGTTATTCAGACCTGAATGCACATGACCATCCAGCGATATAATCCAGAGTCTTTTTTAAGTGGTGGCAGTTAGCAAGTTTATTGACAGGAAGCGGCATTTGTAGGTGTCACCCAGACCGGACGTTTTATGGGAGTGTTCTGGAAAATGCAGGCTTGCCCATGTGGTTTCAGGGAGGGTGTGTGACATTAGCTCTGGCCCGTTTCTATTGCACCATACTAGTAAGTCTTGGGTTAAGCACAGACTGGAAAAAGCTTTCAGTGGTGAGTGAGTTGCGAATGATTATGCAGCAATTTGCCGGCCTGCAATATTTTCACAATCCATTTGCAGCCTTGTACAGGGCGGGATTGGGCGGCATTTCACCCTGGTGGGTGGCGGCTATCTGATCACAGGTCTCTGCAAATTAGCAGCCCAGTGATCAGGTCTGAATGATCCCTGTAGTGCTTTTCTGTGTCTAGTAGAGGAAATTGGTCAGACCTGTCAGATCTATTTCGTAAATATGGTGGCTCTTCTTATATTTAATTTATGAAGGTATTTTTTGTTTAAAATCTAACGTGATCTCTCAGCGGCATTATCTCATAGTGCAGAGGAGGAAGCAACGAAGAGACAGTACTTTTACTCTCCCACAATGCAGAGGCAATGTCATGATATGAGGAAAGGAGCAGAGGCAGACAGGGGTGGAAATACTGTACAAGCAGTGGCATGAGCACCTTCATGGTGTTGGCCATGAATGCAGGATGGGGAGACTGTGTGTCTGGGTGCTGCTAGGGTGTTGACAGTGACTGCAAGGGGAAGAGTGTGTTGCTGCTGGGGTGTTGGCAGTGACTACAGGGGGAGTAGTGTGTGTGTGTGTGTGTGTGTGTGTATGGATGCTCCTGGGGTGTTGGCCGTAACTACAAGGGAAGAGTGTCTGGGTATGGGTTTTGCTATGGCATTGGCAGGGACTGCAGATGGAAGAGTTTGTGAGTCTAGATGCTGTTGGGGTATTGGTAGTGTGTGTCAGAGTGCTATTGGGATTGGGGTGTTGATAGTGAATGCAAGCAGGAGTGAGGGGAGACCAACAACTATCTGGCCCTTGGCTACTACTGGAAACATATGCCCCTGAGAACAGATGGGTATTTAACACACCTTTGCCTACCCAGCCACAGCTTTGCTATTAGGGCATTCTAACACTGTGGTAGACATAGGTGCTGGAACAAGGGGGCAAAAAAATCAAAAAATTTGTGCGGTGCCATTTAAAGTACTGTGTCACGGGGCGCAGTGTGGCCACCATCTACAGTTAATATATGCAAGTTTAAAACCTTCCACCTCCTCCCTCCCCACAAGCCTTGTCTGTCCACCACCAGGGCCCTACTCCCCTCTGCACCCAGGTTTAATCTCCATATTGATCTGGATGTGATTTATAATACATATAGGCAGAGATGAAGCTCTTCATGCCCAAATAACATCAAAAATTAATTTTATTTATCCATTCTAAACCTCAACAAACAGTAAATAATCACCATAATGTTGTATTTTTATTCTAATGTGCTATAATCTTCTTTGACCAAAGTATCCTCTATGCTGTTAATTACATTATTATGTGCATATGTGTGTATGTATATATAGACAGACAGATAGATAGATAGATAGATAGATAGATCGATAGATAGTGTATTTGATGCTGTGGGTAAATCCAGCTTCCCCTGACGGATATTGCCAGCTCTGGGCAGGGATATTCAGTATTGCCAGCTACAAGCAGAGGTATTTTGCCAGCTACGGGCAGTACTGTTCTGTCAGTTCTGGACGGATTTATTTTGCATGCTATGGGCAGTATCGGGTGTCCCGACTGCTAAAAGCCCGACACACGGGCAGCGGGTATTCTCCCTTGAATAACTAAAATAGGTGGCGAGCTCAGCGAGCCACTGTGACCACAAGGGGCTTTGTTGCGCTCCCCCCGCTGTCTGAGTCCGGGCAGTCGGAATCCCGATGTGGGGCTAATGCCTGTCGGAATCCCGACTTTTGGTGCGTTATTCCACACCCGCAGTATCAGGGAATGATAAAATAGATTCGCCTGAACAGGTGTACCTCTGAGAAATCCATATAATTTGTATATTTTAGTTATATTTGCTAATAACACACTTACCATAATATGGTGAAAAACCCTGAATCATTTAATAAAAGTTCTGCCATACAATGGGGCAGATGTATCATTAAGCGTTTTACGTTTGTGAAATAACGAGTCCCGCTTCTCCTGCATAACGAGGAGAAGCGGGCACTCGTTATGGGGAGATGTATTAACATCCCCCAAGCCGATAAGGAGAGCCGTTATGCCCAGCGTTAACGGCTCTCCTTATCGGCTCCCTCGCCGCCCCGCACATGCGCACTCCCCGTCGCCCCCCCTGCCCGGCTTACTGGGCATGCGCGAGATCTCGCAAAAACCGCGAGATCTCCAGCGCAGCCCAAGCCAGACGCAGGGCTAGCGTTGTCCACATAGTGGGGGATAGGACAACGCTAGCCCTGAGCTGGCGAAGCGGCCGGGGCGAATTAACGCCGTGAAGGCTGTTAATACATCGCCCCGGCCGTTAATCCCTGGGGGGGATTGCAGGGACAGCCCCGCCGAGCGTAACTCGGCGGGCTGTCACTAGCGCACGTTAGGTGCGCTAGTAATACATTAGGGACAGACGTAATCCCCCCCAGTTAACCAGCGTTAAGTGCATTTTTGCACTTAACGCTGGTTAATACATCTGCCCCAATGTGAGGTAAATTAGTCACTAAGCATTATGGATGAACAATTTCTCATTTCCTCTTATATATTCCTTTTCTGAGTGAGTAGTGGACAATGATGTGTCTGTCCATTTTTAACAATATATAAGGAAAGTGTGTCAGACAGAGAGACATCCTCCATCCTCCGATTCAGTTAGCATTAGCCCCACTCAGCTGCTAGTGTGTGTGTGACTTGTGCACAACCCAACCTGCTGGGCAGGTGCAAACTATTATTGTCAGCAGGTTAGTGATCAGTGGGGGCTCCAGGGGAGGATCTGCAGCACAGTTCAAAATTCAGATAGGGGAACCACGCCACCTGCCACCAACTGTATTTCCAAACTGACTAGTTGGTAGTTGTTGCAACTCCCCTATTTGAATCTTGCATATGCTGCAGACCTTCCGCTGGAGTCATCACTGTTAAGGTGCCCATATACTTATACAATATGGGCACTTTTCACCCAATTCAGGCACTTCGGCTGAAAAATTGGTTGAAAAGCGTCCAAATGGTATGTGCCTTACCCAGGGCCGGCTCTACCACTAGGCAGCTTTAGGCAGCTGCCTAGGGTGCCAGGCTCTGGGGGGCGCCACAGAGTCTGAATCCTGGGATAGAGCCAGTTAACTATGTGGGTGCACTGCGAAGCTCCAGTGGAAGAGCAGCGGTCACACTAGGATCCCACTGTGAACCGCACAGGTGCTGCTGTACATACAGGTGCCCCTCCAGTGCTGTTAGTCCAGAGGCAGGTGACTCCATTGCCTCTGGGAGTAATGTCCCTATGGGCGCAGAAGGTTGATGTTTTGCCTAGGGTGCCAAGAAAGCTTACACCGGCCCTGGCCTTACCTCCCATGCGCACCAGATTGGATCTGGGGATCGCAAATACTGCACTTAAGAGTTATCGGATCCAACAGCACTTTCTGGGGTAGAATAAGATGAATTGTATGATAAATTGCTGCAAACCATGTATCGTATGTAGTCAGGCCGCTGGAGAGCTCTGGTGGGCAGGTGCCGAGGTATCGCATGCGAGGCTGCATGTTATACATTGGATTAGCGTATGAGCATCTTCATGATGCCTGTTCCCACTAGCTGCTGTAAACTACTGTTTCTCTCACATATTAAATATGAATTTGTTTCTACTCATTATTGTTTGCTGTGGGGAACGTCTCCACTTGTAAAAAACTGCTCTTCAAAAAATATACCCCTGGCGCTTTACATCAAATATGAAAAGTGATTAACTGTTGCCAATTCAAACGTTGCATGTGCCCCCTGCTGGCCATCTATAGTACTGGATGTCTATTGGAGCTTTTCAGTTGTTGCTCCAATCAGACACTCATAAGCATTTGATGTGGCTAGTTACGTAGCTCCAGGTTCAGCTGCGCAAAGTGGCTAAACCTGCCTAATGTTGCTGTCTGGGCATCAAAAAGTCTGGCCTATAAAACACATCTTTTTTTCTTTGCAGCTTACCAAGCTGTTAAAGAATGTTAAATGACTAGACTTGATTTGCCCACTGTTGTGATGAAGCTGGTTCAGATACCGCCCGGATGTATTACAATTTAATTTATCAAAGAGAGAAAGTATTAACCCACCTGTTCGATGAACTGCACTCTCCCTTTTACATATGCTTTGCCTGGCTTTAATTCTGTAGATGTTCCAGTCAAAACTCCCCAGAGGCCCTCAAAAAGACCTATTTTCTGGTATGCACAGTTTTGGCTTTCAGCAGTTACCAGGGTGCCGAAATGGTGTTATGAAATGGTCACAAGAACTACTGTAAATTTTGATTTTGCCTTCCTAGGCTGGTGCTGTTACTGATTTGACCAAGCCTCCTTGGCCATCTGGCTTGGGAGTGTTCTTGGTGATTTTAAATAAAGTTATTTTTCTCAATAACGCTGCAGTTCTCACTGTGAGAAGAAAAAAAAAAAACACTCACAGACAGCAGAAAGAGGAATTCTCCAGACAGGGGAATTCCTCTTTCGTAAATGAACTTATAATAAATAAAGGCGGGATTCACTAGGAAAATTGACGAAGAAGGTCCAGAAATGTATAATTCTTTAGCAACTTATTAATACATCTCCCCCTGAGTTATTTTGGTGAAAAAAAAAACAGAATCAGCTTTGCAGTAATTAAAAAAACTTCGGAACTTAAAAAAAGTGATGTTACTTGTATAATGAGAGGCTGCTTGGATAGGGCGTCCCTTGTCGCTATGGCACGTTCTCCACTGTCCAGTAGTAAGTGAGGGAGCATGATTTGAGTTGCAGCAATCAGCGGTGACAGGAGAGGAGCCATTAGGCTTGGCTGTGGTGACAAAAGAAGAGACAGGGAGCAGGACAACAGTAGGGGGTCTGGAGCAGGGACAGCTGGGGGCACCAAAGACAGGAAGCTGGGCTGCAGGAGGAGCTGGCGGTGAGAGCAGCGGAAAGAGGTGGGGGGCACATGGGGCATATTAATGAATATGCCCCAAAACCTGTTCAATTTCAGATGTTCTCAGCAATGAATGCCTGATCCACTAATCATTTCATACCAATGACAGTTAAAAAAATTATTGACCCAATAAACAACACACTTTTTAGTCAACAAGTCAAGTATTTGCATAAAATAAGTACATCTGTTGCTTCATTTTGGAGTGCATGATCCCTTATTGAGGTGGAATCATCTTCAACCCCAGAATCCTTCTGTCTGTCATGTAATACATACACTCTACACTGCATACAGTACCTATTTCTCTTGTGTAAATTTACTTACATACTGTATTACTTATTGAGATGATCTTTGTCCTCCCTATTAGCCTGAAACCGGTCAAGTACAGAAATACCTCCCATAGTGTATTGGCAGTCATCACTGGGAAATAAAACCTATGTCTAGCTAATATTCACTTCAGATCTCCTGTTTTCTTGGTTAGAAGTCTGCTGAGCCACTCCATCAATTTACAGCAGAGTATACAGATTGCAGATCATATCATAACAGATTTGTGTGAAAATCAAATATTGTATTGAATCCAATACCAACAGGTCTGTCCATCTGTGTATTCTTTCCGTGCCTTAGACTTTATTTTGGAGACATTTACAGTAGAGGAGTAGCAAGAAATGCAATATTTTACATCAATCAGATATTATTTCAAAAACTCATATTTAAAAAATATAGAATAACAATTAGTATTGGCAAGGATATAATCACATTTAAAAACAATATATAACTTGGCATCATATAAAATGCTTTCAATATTACTGTATTTATCTTACTGTCTTTATATCTATGTCAAATCTGTGTCATACTTCCAGTCATATTTGGTAAAAATGATAGTACTTGTTAATTATACGGGAGCCGCACTTTACAATGCTGTGCAGGATTGCTATGCCCTCTACTGCTTGCACATCAACTTTTTTCCCAATGCCCACGTCATCTCTCTACTCGCTTATGAAGCCTATAACCTACTCCCTGACCTGAAATGACAAGTGGACTAAACTCATGTCTGTACCTAAATCATTATTATTTGAAACCTGCACATGGGTAAAAGGACTATGGCTAATGTATCAATTCTTATTCCAGATACTACACCATTGGCCCCTATTGTCACATGCGCAGGCCAATGGCAGTACATGCTCAGGACCCTAGCCAGCACTTCGCTTGGATTGGCTCTTATTGGAGCCTGTCTCCTTGCAAATATTATTGTTAAATACAGTATATCTGAAAAATGAAATTTTCAAGCTGCAAATATAGGTGTAAAACTTTTATAATGTTGTAATCGCCATCCCGTCGCAGGAAACCACTGCAGAAGAAATCTATTGATTAAAAGATAGTGGAAACTGACATTCTTTGCGAGCGCCAGGATAAAGACAGGGCAGGCGGCTGATGTCCTGTGATGTCAGCCGTCCGCCCCCGGCAGGCATTGGCCTGCATACCAATGGGAACACCCAGCTTTTTCATCGGGATGCCTATAAAATGCTGGGTGTTCCCATGGGCAATTCCCGTTCCTGCTGCCATCCGCCTTCGGCCCGACCAGATTCTTGCGAACAGCTGGGTGAAATCATTGAAGTCAATCTCAAAGGGGAGCTGCATATGCGCATAATAGAACATGCACATGCGCAGTTCCCAAAACACCCCCTTAGTTTTGGGTGGGGTGTGTTCAAACTAAAACTAAAGTGCAGTGTAAAAATAAAGGGTTCTAACATTTATAGTCTACATGCAAAAGCAGCCAGTATTTATCCTGCACAGAAAAAAATATAAAATGTATTTGCTTCATTTGCATGGTAACATGGTTTGTTACAGGCACAAAGTGACATCTTTTTTTTTTTTTGCTTTACATTTCACCCAAGTGGAAATGCCAAGTTGTAAATATTAGAATGGATAAGTGCTTGCTAAACTAATGTCAACATGGAACATTCCACATCAGGTATATTACGGCTGTCCCAGGTCATCGTTGACAATATTTACTGGTTCACCCTAGTCTGATGTATTCCAGACCTTCAACAGCAATAACATAATTCTTTATTTTACCTTTTACAGTAAGTCTCTCTAGGACAACGGAAACCAAAAAGCTAATATATATGTTATATATGTACTAGCAATAGTCACACTTCCTCCTTACAAGTGTCAGTTTATCAAAGTCCATTTTCAAAGATGAGAACTCCAAGCATTGCTGATTCTGTGCACCTAGTATTACACTGCAGCCAAATTGTCCAACACGTTACTACCTATCTGATTCCCTCTCTCTCATGATGTATACTTGTCTTTTTGGGGGGATTATAAGGAGATGGGAATGGATAAATATGGTAATATGTAATGAAAGAATCAGAAAGTTAGAGAATCGTGAGAGATTAGTTAAGAAAGGTTTTTTTTAAAGTGGCAATCATTCACACTGGAAAATCAAACTGGTTTTGCAGTGTAAATGATTGCCGCTTTAAACGGGATTGGTACGAAATCCTGGCTGTTGGAATCCCGACAGTGAAAATCCAGACGCCGTAATCCCAACTGCCGAAATCCCGACAAGGGGGTATGTGGATCGCCCCCCCTTGCGGGCTCGCTGCACTCGCCACGCAGCGGACCCGGTGTCTCACTACACTCGGCACACTAATTTATTCTCCCTCTATGGGTGTCGTGAAAGTTTCGGCATTTCGGCGGTCAGCATTCCGGCGTCAGGATTTTGATCGCCGGGATTCCGACCGCCAGAAATTTAACTGCATCCCCTTTAAACAAACTGGAGATGTTACCAAATCTCTCACTTTCTGATTCTCTTTTCCTATTACATTTCACCCATAGCGTTTTCCTTATATAATTGCGTCTGCATTTGCGTATTGCAAAACTTAGGGCAATATTCAATTACTGTAGCTGCAGTAATTTGCCATAGCTGTTTGATTCCCCATGGGCTTTCCAATTAGACCTGAAAGTTGCCTTCCCGAGGCAAGAGAAAACAAACATTAAGAAATTACCCATTTTTGCGATCAAGGGTACAAAAGTAAACAATTCTGATGAAAGCTCAATCTGTATTTCTGATAGGAATATATAGATATATATATATATGTTCAGCTTTTGGGATCCTTAGCAGTTGCATTTTTATAGTTTAAAATAAGAAAAATTTAAGTTAGCTTATTTGAGTGCTTTTGAAAATAGTGCTATATAAATAAACATATTATTATTATAATTATTATTTGTGATACACATCCGTTGTCTTCACCAGCAGGTGGAGTAGAACACATCGTAGTGATCAGCGCACTATGCCAGCTTGGAATCCCAATCTGTGAGCAGTGTTAATAGAAAGATAAAACATCTTGCGCTCATACGCACTGTGCCATTGTGAAATGCTGTATCTTAAAAGCATTTCACTGATTGTTGTTATACATGTACAGTATGTTTATTGCAATTTCACATTTATCTACATTTAACAACATTGTTTCTTTTGTTTAGCAATTTGCAGAAACAGTTGTGATGATGGATTCTGTTCCCGTCCAAACATGTGTACTTGTTCTAATGGACAGGTTTCCCCAAACTGTGCCTCTAAAACTGGTGAGTTTCAGTTTAAAATATATATTTATTTTACGTTTTTATATTATAATTTTCTGTTAATATTAATCAACCACAGTGCTATTAAAATAGTAATTTCCAAGGTTACAGGATGGTTACAGCAATGTTTCGAACAAAAATAAGCAATTTGAAACATTTAACTAACCACATAGATTGTTAGTATTGTAATTCCATGTTTATGTAGCTTCCCAAATGCTTAGTAAAAAAACACAGTAATATCATATTACTCTGTATTACTGTCCATTTGAGAAGCTACATAAACACAGAGCACAGTACAATACTGACAATGCTAGTTATCTACTGTAATGCTGATATTACTAACATCTAATACTGATATTACCAATATCTTATACTGATATTACTAATTTCTACACTAATACTGCTTTCACATTGCAGAAATGGGTAATGACACGGTATTCTTAAATGGGACTTTAAAACGGGTCAGAGCCTTGGGACCTTTCACATTGCAGGTGAAAACCGTTTTAAAAATCATTTAATACCATTCAAACATTCAACCCGTTTAACCCCCAAGGGACACGTTTCAAGCCATTGAAATAGAGCTGTTCAAACTGCCCAAAAAACGGCTTTAAAACGTGTAGGACTCTGCTTTTTAACCGTGTTGAAATACCGGTTAACTTTAACCGGTAAATCAACTCTGGCACTTTCACATTGCAGCCTTAAACGTTTTTAAATGGAAAAAAAACGGCAATATACCGTTTTAAAAGTGTGAAAGGGGTATGAGAATGCCAAACTTCAGACAAATACAGTATGTTATTCACTTCTATTGTGAGAAACCTCTCTCTGTATCATTAATAGCTAGCTCAATGGTTCCCAAACTGTGCCGTGGTACCCTGGGGTGCCTCGGAACACCTGCAGTGGTGCCCTGGCTTGGTGGTCTAGGACCAATTCAAAATTATTTATGGTCAATGTAATTGGCAAAACCAGACAAACAGAAGCAAATTCTGTCACTCACCACAAAACGAAAAAAATAAAGATGACATATAAACACAATTTACTTAATTTAATATATTTTTCTCCATAACATTTTTTTTGGCCTAGGGGTGCCACAACAAAATTTATGATACTATAGGGAGCCGTGATTCAAAAAAGTTTAAGAACCACTGAGCTAGTTGCTTCCATAGTGCATGCACATATCTTAAAATAATAGAAAACATAATGTACAGGACACACATGTCAAGTTTTATTTTTGTGTAGGGAGAAAATAAGGTCATGTGAGAACCCAGACTAGTATTTTAACCGTAGTTACCGAATTTCTGGCTCCCCCCGTACAGCAACTGAAGAAGCAGGGGCGTGGCATGGTCTAGTGGCAAAAGAGGGGGTGTGATGCCAAGTGCCAGGCCATGGACAAGGGCCTGGCATCACAAACGCATCATCATAGCCACGCCCCCTCTGTGCAATGCTGAGGTTACCGGCATTTAGCGCAAATTGCATCATCGACTTCCTGGTCAACCCACTTTACTCGATAAATGGTGGCAGTAGCACGGGTGGTGTAGGGGGGAGGTTCCCAGGAGGGAAAGCATGCCACCTAAATTTTAGGGGCCTCCCAGCAATTTCGGTAGAGTATTATGATTTTAGCCCTAATTTTATTTTCAAAACTTTGTATTTGCCTAAAGTAAATATGAAGAGTTACATTTCTAAAATCTCATTGGGAAATATGTATTAAATATCCTTTTCTATGGAGTTGGTGACATTGTTAGTGGGCTTGTAGAGCTCACTATTCAATATAGTTGCTATGTTTGTTGGACCATTGCTCGAATAACATTAAATTCTTGAGGTTTAAAGATCTCATTATGCAATGATAGGTTATGGTATGGGTATGTACTGCAGCGGGTCACTAGGAGTAGAGCAAGAGGTTTTCAGGATGGACCCAGACACAGAATGGCCATACTGTACTTCAATGTGCATCCAGGCCAAACAGCCCATCTAGGTGCACCCGGTCCCAGGCAACCCTGCATGGATGTCTCTCTTGTGGCTTTTTTTCATGAAATTGCTTCTTTGGACACACCAGGGGACTGTACTGATTGATTTGATATGCGCCACTTGTATATCTGTA
This sequence comes from Crinia signifera, assembly GCF_055691185.1. Lineage (NCBI taxonomy): Eukaryota > Metazoa > Chordata > Amphibia > Anura > Myobatrachidae > Crinia > Crinia signifera. Next base: position 386,399,388 of record NC_139217.1, read on the forward strand.
TGAGACTGAGGGGCAGATGTATTAAGCCTGGAGAAGAGATAAACTGGAGATAAAGTGGAGATAAAGTGAAAGGAGATAAAGCACCATCCAATCAGCTGTGTTTGAAAATGACAGTTGGGATTTGATTGGCTGGTGCTTTATTTCCTTTCACTTTATCTCCACTTTATCTCCAGTTTATCTCTTCTCCAGGCTTAATACATCTGCCCCATAGTCTGAATCTGTTTATGATGTGCAATGATGCAATAGCCGTGGCTTCTTTCCAAATTCTGTGCTTCATATACAGACTAGGGGCCAGATGTATTAAGCTTGAAAAGTGATAAAATAGAGAGTGATAACACACGAGCCAATCAGCTTGTAACTGTAATTTTCCCAACACAGCTTGTGACATGGCAAGTAGGAGCTGATTGGCTGGTGGTTTACCACTCTCCATTTTATCACTTTTCAAGCTTAGTACATCTGGCTCCTAGTCACACACAGATATACAAGTATCACATACAACTAGATGTCTGACACCACATGGCACATTGGGGCAGATGTATTATCCGTCGTTATGGGGGAGAAGGGTATCAGCGCACATTATGTGCACTGATACCACTTCTCCCCCATGTATGAAAGAGCTGGGATGCGGTAATGGACAGGGGCGCTATGCTCCCCTGTCCATATTGGCGCTGCTATCAAAATGATAGCAGGCCAAATGTATGAACGGTCAGCATCGCTGACCGTTCCGCACGAAGCCTGCTTTGGCTTCACCAGCATCATGCTGGTGAAGCCCTATCTAAACAGCAGGGACAGCGCTGTCCCTGCTGTTAGGTCTGGGCTGCGCTGGGGATCTTGCGTGAACAGCGAGATCCCGCGCATGCCCAGTGGGGCCGGCCGGGGGTCAGGAGATAGCGCATCAGTATTAACTGATGAGCTATCTCCAGAAAGGGACATCGCCGGAGGGGGGAGTTAACGCTCCCCCGCTTCGGCAGACAAGATGTTAATACATCTTGTCGATGTCCCTTCCTGCTTCGCCTCGCTATTGAGGCGAAGCAGGAAGTATTATAGCGGCGCTTATCGCGCCGCTATGATACATCTGCCCCAATGAGGCTAGTAGTATGAGGGCTCATCTGTATGAGAGATTGGAAGTAAGCAAAGCCACCTGAATTTACTCATTGGGGTAAATTTACAAAGATTCTATTTCATATGGGATGTTGCTGTGGGCAACCAATCAGAGTCCACTTCTTATTTATTTAGCACCTTCTAGAAGATAATCAATAGAATCTGATTGGTTGTCCAAAGCAAAATCCCATCTGAACTCCCATCTTAGTAAACTTCCTCCATGGGGGGTGATTCAGACCTGCTGGTTGCGTGCCGAATTTGCTCCCCCATCCGATGTTAGGGGTTTGCGCAATATGCGCATGTGCAAACCCCCATAGCAAAAGCCTTCGGCAAGTTTCACACGTGACGATGAGAGGACAGGGGACGGTCGCAGGGGGGCACGTCCAATAGAAACGTTGGCCGTACCCCTACAGACAAATCTAGATGGACTGTTGTTAACCAAGGGGAAAAAATGATTTGATGGTGAGCGACCATTGAATGATTTCTCGCCTGTGCGGCAGCATGTGAGCAGATGTGTATGCGAACGCCTCGCTCGCACGATAGTGTGCAGATTTTGATGGTGTTTACCTGCTTGGCAGAGCTACCGTGAGTAACATTACCCTGTACTACTGACTGTACCAGCAGCAAGCAAAGACATTTTTATAGGATTGCTATAAATATATATGGGATATATGGGATTTTTAATGGGATTGTAACTTTTTACTTTTACAGTCCCCCAATGTAGCATACGATGCATGAATGGAGGAACGTGTGTTGAAGATCAGTGTCGTTGTCATAAAGGTTACATTGGAGCACACTGTGGACAACGTAAGTAAAGTACAAAATATGAGTTTTATCCTTCGTTAAACATAAATCAATACCAATATGAAATCATTGCAGAAGCAGCTGACACAGTGGACAAAACCAAATGACTAAATTATCAATAGTATATATATGAAAAGCCACTTAAAGTTGGACTCCTGCTTAGTCAGCTTTTCAGAACGCTTGTGGCACCATATACATGCATTACACACTAGGGATGCCAATCCCAGGGCATTTTTTTCAATCCCGGGGCATTTTTTTCAATCCCGGATTTCGGGATTGGAATTGCACAATCCTGGGATTCCTGGGATCCAGGGATTGGCTTCCCTAAAAAAAAAAAAAAGCCCAGCCATTACCTTTATGGCAGGATGCGGTGGGAGCAGCCAGGATCTGTGCGGGCGGGCGCTGGTTAGCTGGGAGGCGGACTGCTGACCAGCGAGCTGGAGGCATGCAGCATGACCTCTGACCGTCATGCTGCGCAGTGCTGCAGGCCAGGCAGCATCGATTCCCGGGATTGGAATCTCCAACCCTGGGATTGAAATCCCTGCATTTTTGGGGTCAAAGCCAAGGATCCTGCCAATCCTGATCCCGGGTTTGGCCACCCAACTCGACACAAGCATTATTTAGACAGTCGAAAATTTGACATGAGTTTTTTTTTTTAATTGTACTATATGTCGACATTAGCCATGTCAACCTATTTCAGTGGTCGACCCAATGCATGTTGACCTAAATCGGGTCGACCTTGTGACCGTACCCCGTTATTGCACTTGGTGGAAAAAGAAGAGCATTATATAGATATGCTATTTGTAGAACTACTATATAATGCTCATCTTCTTCCTACTGAAAACACAATGAAGCTGGAAGCTGTTTGTACAGAATATAGTGGCATCAAATTTCTATAGTTTAAGAGAGGGAGATAGTATATTTACTCCTCAATTTTTTTCTTAAGCAATTGGTTTAAGAGGGCAGTAATATTAAATGCAAAAAAAAATCCCTGGGATGTTCTGTGTGTTTATCATCCAGTGCAAGCAGTGGCAGCCATCACTGCTTCCTAACCACATAGCGTTTAGTAGCATTGGCCTAGAGTGTATTAGGAACGTGTTGCATATGCATCCTTCCGTACAGTTGGGTAAGATGTTCAAAGTTGTTCCATGAAATTTTGACTTCATTTCACATTTGGCTGCAACCTTTTACTCATTTTGCCAGAGGAATTTGACCTTAAGTGTTCCTAGTGCTACCCTGGCCACACCACATACAAGAATAGTTTGTAGACCCAGCTCTATTTGTAGACGATAAAATCAGCTAAATGGCAATCTGTTAATACAGTAGAGAATGACAAAGATTGTTCTCTCTCTGCTGTTTCCCTGCCAAACTCAGATCTTGCCCAATGTCGGTGTTTCTCATCTCTCTGCTGCTGTACAAATCCTACAAATCACATTGTTCTTCAAAAATATTCCCCTTACTGTTTTAATCAGTAAGTCTAGTCTAGAGAGAGGATTTTGGCCCCTGTAATAACCCCCTACATTTATTGATGATTACTTGTAATAAATAATCACCAATTCACTGTAAGCTAAACATATGCTTTTAACATTGTAAATTTATCGTTTTTGAGCGTTTCTCATTAGCTATCTCTTTGCCATCTTGGCTTATTTTTTACTCTTGTGTGTGAGGTTCTTGGCCAAGCTTTTGATCTTCTATAACTTCAGTGAAGGGAGTTTAACTATACTCCCAAAGATACATCAACAGGAGAGAGTTCATAACCTTTCTTATATCTACACATTTCCATTACTGTACTTTCTGCATGTGTGAAACTGGGCTTATTGCTAACTTTAAATAGAGGACATGAATTGCTGAACATTAGTTTAGATGTTATACCCTCCTATGTCTATACTGCTTTTTTGGTTCAAATAAAATGAATTTAACCTATACTGCTTTTGATAATTTTTCGCATATTTCCTAAGAGTCCATTTACAAGTAAGAATTATTTTTCATTAGGTAGATCAGATAAAATTACTTTTAAAAAGTATTAGGAATATGAGCTTAGCTACGATGGGTGCAGAGGGTGCTGTTGCCATGGGGACCAGAGGCTTAGAGGTCATGGACCCAGGTTATTTTCTTAGCTTCCAAGGTATTGCACACTAAGTAACTGATGGGTAATTGTTCTATAGCATCCGCTATAGATCATGACGCTATACTTTAGTTCTTCATTGTGTAGCAGGAAGCCACATCAACAAGATGTATTAACATCTTGTCTGTCTGGACAAGGAGTGAAAATACCCCCCTCCGGTGATCCCTATGATCACAGTGTATTAGCCTAGTGCTGATGCGTTGTGTCTTCCTCCCGGCAACAGTGCACATACACTGGATCTCGCTACTATCGCAAGATCTCCCGTGTGCAGCATAGAGCTGAGAGCCGCAGCAGCCAATACAGTGGCTGTCAATGGGAAAACGGTACCTGCCGCTGTAAAAATTGATAGCTTCAGGTATCAGAGCAGTCAGTGCTACTGACCATTCATATATTGCTTCCGTATATCAGAGCACAATCATATGGATAGCAGAGCCGATAATGACAGGGGCGCATAGCTACGAGCTATATCACTTTCTGTTTTTAAAAGCTTTTATTTATTTACAGTTTCTTATATAGCGCAGCAGATTCCGTTGCGCTTTACAATAGTAGACAGTGATAAAACAAACTGGGTAACAACAGACAGACATGGAGGTCCTGCTGCAAGCTTACAATCTATAGGGATATAGGGGGGAAACATAAGGACAGGCACCAGTAATAGCATAGCAGTCCCCCCAAGTTATATGTCCAGAAGGGAAACTATATAATACATAAGTGCCTCTGAGGGTTATGCGTGTAGAACTTAAATATGATAGGCTTGCCTGAAGAGGAACACTTAAAAGTTTGGAGGCTAGTGGAGAGTCTTATTGGGCATGGATGGGAATTCCATAGGAATGATTCCATAGGAAGCAGGGCAGCTGAGAGGGGGGGGCGGGTGCTAATTACCAAGGCCCGGGCTGGCTGAAGGGGCCCGGCAGGGGCCCTAGTCCGACCCCTCCCTTCCCCCTCCGTCCCTCCGGAGCAGTAACAGCAGCACACACTTCTACAGCATGTGCTGTGCTGACAGCAGGCTCAGCATGAGCATCTCATTGACAGTGTGAGAGCTCATGCTGAGCCTGCTGCCAGCGCAGCACATGCTGTAGTTGTGTGCTGCTGCTGCTGCTGCTGCTGAGTTTAGAGTATTTAGAGTTTTCTTTCTCCCCCCCTCTAAACATTTTGGGGGTGTGGCCTAAGCGAGGGAGAAGGGCCCTGTCTGTGAGAGCTTATCCAGCCAAGTCACATTCACTGCCTCTTGCAGTATGCATAAGGGTACCACATCTGTGTGTGCAGTAGGTGGATACTAGTTACATAGTTACATAGATACAGTACATAGTTGTTAAGGCTGAATAAAGGCTTGTGTCCATCAAGTTCAACCTTTGTTATTAAAGTGCATGATCTATTTGTTTCATCCCTTATATAACTGAAATCAGATTTAATTGTATACAGATTTTTATTGTTATTTGTACCCCATGATGTTTTTGCCCAATAGATTATTGGCCAACCTAATTTTAAAATAATTTATTGTCTCTGCTGACACCACATCTCCAGGAAGAGAGTTTTTACTGCCCTGACCGTAAAAAAAGTTTTTTCTTCATAAGTCTTCATAATCATCATTGTAAGCTGCCCTATACTAGGGACAAAACATAAATCAAACAGGTGCACTTTCACTTACGTCCTGCATAGGGGTGCCGGATGGGGTCCCGACAGTCGGGATCCCGACAGTCATTTTCCCGACGTCAGGATCCCGACTGTTAAAACACCGACAGACGGGTTCCTGACGGCCACCGGCTATTCTCCCTTGTGGGTGACCACGACCACCATAGAGGGAGAATAGAATAGGTGTGAGCGTAGTGAGCCACCGTCCCCGCAGCGTGGCGAGCGCAGTGATCCCGCAAGGGGCTTTGGTGCGCTCACCATGCTGTCTGAGTCCGTCCAGTTGGGATCCCAACGTCGGGCTAATGACTGTCGGGATCCCGACTGTCGGAACCCTATACCACACCCCCTGCATAGAACACTCCAACTGAACTTTGCCTACTTGATAAATCCCCAATACATCCCAATTCCTTCTTCTTCAATATTAATTATAGATGGAAGTGAAATTTTTAGGTTTAAAACAAGTGCTGTGCTAATCTAGCACATATGATTTAACCCCTTGAGTGGTGGGTTTTGCTGGGGCAGGACAAACCTACCAGGGCAGGTTTGTCCTGTCCCAGCAAAACCCACCACAGATCATCAGAAGCCACCCCCACCTCCCCCCCTCACCTCCGCTCCCCCCCACCCCCTCACCTTCGCTCCGGCGTACTAACACTACCGCCGCTGCCCCAGCCGCTTGTCAGTGATCATACAGGCGGCAGGTTCGGGGATGTTTCGCGGCGGCTTGGAAGGACTCGGGTGCATGAACTCTCCTGAGTCCCCCCGAGCCACCCCCGAACATCCCAGAGCCTGCCGCCTGTCAATCACTAGAACTAATTGCAGCGGGGGCAAGGGAGCTCCGGCGTACAATCGCCTGAGCTGAGAGGTGAGGGGGATTGAGGGGAGGGGACAGCAGAGCGGCCACTGGGGGGGTGCCTGGACAGGTGATGCGCCAGTGGTGGTTTTAGTGGTATGCCCGGAAATTTTCCGGGATAGCCCGCTGCGGCAGCACAGCTGAGCCCGAGAAATTTCCGGGCATACCACTCAAGTGGTTAATGAGATATATTAAACTGTGGTAAACCAGTCCCTCTATTTTAGCTTAAAACTGTATCTATATAAATAAAATATCCTAACAATAATGACCAGGGTGTTGCCATGGCATAAATGTCTGGCAGTGGAAGGTGGTAGGAGGGATGCCACATAACTGTACCATGAGTGTTATTCTGCAGAAAGCAGCAGGTAAGAATGAAGCTTAGAGTATGGGCTGTGACAGACCAAGGGAGTTAATAGTTTCAACTGAATGCACAAAGAGTGCTGTATACTACATTAAAAGTTTGTCATATAGCTTTGTGGAAGAAATACAGTATTTTGGGATATAAAAACAGACAAACCTAGTGTTTCCAAAAATAGCTGTATAGTGATATACAGGGGCACAGCTAGAACTTTAAGGGCCCCATAGCAACAATTTGAAGGTGCAACTGTTCCAAGTCTTCTAGAGAGACACCTCCCTGCAACAGTTGTTCATTTTATACTTGATAATAGTGCCCTAGTTAGTTTTATGAAGATAATAGTGCCATAGTTCACATCATGTCATACCGTAGGGCTTCCAGTACACATTATACAACACAGTACCAATTCACATTACGACATACAGTACAGGGGGAAATTTACTAAGACGTGTATTCTACTTCACATGTGATGTTGCTATGGGCAACCAATCAGATCCTGTCTACTATCTTCTTTCTATCTATAAATAAGAAGTAGATTCTGATTGGTTGTCCATAGTTACCTCACATGTGAAGTAGAAAACACATCTTAGTAAATTTCCCCCACAATGTCCCTAGTTCATATTATGCCACATTACAGAATCCTCTGTTCATAGTATGCCATCTATAGCTCCTCCACTTCCTAGTCAGTCACAATTCCTATTAGGTAACATTATATTGCCCTCCAATTTATGTTTTAAAACATTATAATGAACAAGTCCAAGGGCAAAACTAGATATATTGCAGGCCCCAAGGTAAAATTTTCTAAGGACCCCCATGAATCTACCAAAATTAACAAATGTGTACAACACCTGTAACTTTAACTTGGAAGATGGACCCTTCTCAGTTCAGATAGATGTTTTACTTACTTTGGTGGCTGAGCTGTGAGCACCACCATCAGAAGAGTAGGGACTGCTGCAGAAATGAAGCTGGTAGCCCCTACAGTGGTGAGGATTTCTAAGGAAGAAAAAAACCTGCCCTGATAGGTGTCTCCTACCCCCAGGAAACCCACCACTCAAGTGGTTAATGACAGTTATTGGGGAGAAGGGGTATCGGTTCATATTATGTGTGCTGATGTTGCTTCTCTGCCATGTATTGTCCATAATAATAATATTATTGCCTAGTGGAGCCAGCCAGCTGATACGCTGTGGGGGTCTGGTAGGAAATGCTGGGGGTGGGAGTTTTTCCCTTCACCACTCTGTCAGCCAAGATGTTCATACATCATGGCCCCAGTGCTTCCTGCTTCACCTCGGTAAAGTGAGGAAGTAGGAGGAGCATGATCAAGGCCACTATAGTACTCTGTAATCTGGCTCTGGCTGTGTTTATGTTTCCAGACTGAGCCACAACAGAATTAAGGATATGACAATGTTGCATTTTCTTTTACAGTATATGACTAAGTTATTCCAGAATTTCTTGTTTACAACATGAAACCACAAACAGTGATACACATGTTCTTCCTTCTTCATGCTACCAGTAACAATTCATTGAAAACACAAAATCCAACAAAGTCTGAAAATAAAAATCTGTTTCATTTAGTAGTCATAAAGGTAACAGGTCTTATATGCTGCCATAAAGGGGCATACACATAGGGCAATTTTAACCATATTTCTAACCCATCTGACATCGCCCGGGGCCATAAGGTTGACGTGAGTTTTTCAAGTTATTTTGGTGTCTATGTCAACATATGTCGACATGGAGACAAGATCAGTGTACTTCTGTGCTCGCCATGCTTCGGGCACGGTGCCTCGCTGCACTCAGCTCACTATTGTATTCCCACTCTATGCACACTTGAATAGTAAAGTATGACAAAATTACCTTTAAAAAAAAAAAAAGGTCAAAAGGTTATGGCGACCTTATTCATGTCGACCATGTCTATGTCGACCATAAGCTAGTGATGACCTTTTGTCAATGTCGACCTTACGGGTACGTCAACCATTTCAAGGTGTCAACCTTGGCACTGTCGACTATTAGTGGTCAACCTAGTGACTGTCAACCTAGACATTGGGAGGTATTCAAATCCCGGGTCACGACTATTGGACCGGTTCAATGGTCGTGACCTGGTCCCGTTCTCGGCCCGGTCTTCTGCATCTCGGCAGGTGAGATTCAAAAAGGAGACGTGGTGAAAAGGGGTGTGGCTGCGAGAAACGGCCATGGATCGTCGAGATCTGGCCGTGAGCTCGACAATTCACTGCTCTTTTCAGCAAAACGAGCCCGGCTGTTTTTAAAGTCGGGCTTGTTTTGCGGAAATGCCTGTTCAATGCTGTCAAGAAAGACAGCATTGAATAGGTGCCCGTCACTATTTCCTCCATCGGAAGTAGCCGCCGGGGATTGAATAATGATAATCCCATACAGTAGTTGCAACATATTTTCACACAAATTGTAATAAAATAAAGCATTTTTGTCTCAATTGATTAATGTTAGTATTTATTCATTTACAATTATTTTTCTAAAAAAAAAAAAAGCAATGCAGCTAATTACATGTGTATTAGCAGAAGCTCAGAATCTGGTAACATTAACAATTGATTGGACTATTCTTTAATTTAGTTACCCAACTACTCAATCTTTGTGTAATAGTTCAATTTTGTATTGTCAATATTCTCATACCTGGACAGTCTGTAAGAATGTAAGATAGCTGTAAAAGGTGTGTAACTATGGATAATGCTAGAATGAGAATAATGATTCAGTAAATATGTTTGCACAGCTGTCTGTGAAAATGGCTGCCATAATGGAGGGCGCTGTATCGGACCCAATCGATGTGCCTGTGTATATGGATTTACTGGTCCTCAATGTGAAAGAGGTATGTAACAATTTCTTTTTATATATTGCTCTACTTAACAATGGCTTTGTTGTCGTATTTAAGTTTGTATTTCTTACTTCATTATTTCATTTATTATTTTCTCTGTACATGTATTCCAGTCAACTGTATTGAATGTACGATAATGATTTATGCCGTATTTATTTTACATTTAACACCAAGCTATCTGTGATCTAAATTCTGTTTCTTCATATGTAATTGATCTGACAAATGCAGAAGAATGATGGCATTTATAGAGTATATCTTTCCAATGTATACCATACATTTGATTTTAACCAGGAGACTGATGAACTACTGTATATTACCCGACTCCAGCCATCAGACTGAGCTTTTTTTTAGCATGTATGCGAAAGATCTACCATGTGTACACAAATACAGTTAAGCCCCATACACACAGGCGTTCATGGCCTGGCTGATATAGCTAACAATATCGGCCGCAGTGTACCCACTGAATTATATCGGTAAACGATATCTTTCAGTTACGTCACCTGGAACGTGATGGTCGTTGGCTATATAGCCAAATTTGACCTGCATGCTCAGCAGATGAGAGGGGTCATCATTGATATTGAGTGTACACATTAGAGGATATTGTAAAAGATATTGCTCTGAAAGGGCCTTCTGAGCGATATATTAATCAATACTTCTATAATATATAATCAATAAGTCAATATCATTTATCATGTTCTTGTCTTACATCAGTGATGGTTAACCTTGACACTCCAGCTGTTGTTGAACTACACATCCCATCATGCCCTGCTAAAGTTTTACTATTTGGCCATGCTAAAACTAATGCAGGGCATGCTGGGATTTGTAGTTTAACAACAGCTGGAGTGTTAAGGTTAGTCATCACTGTCCTACATTGTACTGTCATTTGTTGCTTTCTTGTAGTTGCTTATTTGTTTATGTATTCTGTTAGAACCCCTTTTTGTCATCATATAAATAAATAATAATAAGAAAAAGTAATATACCATGATGGATAATAAAATCAGAATTCACTTAAAGAATAATACAAGGGAACAGCTTTATGGCAGATATCAGAGAAGCTGTGAGTATATCTGGAGGAAGGAAAGCTGGAGCCATGAAATTAACTAAATCTAGATTGGACATTTATTGGAAAAAATGGATTTATTCATTTAGAGCCAACAAAAACACATCTAGAAGTTTCTACATTTGGCTGTAAATATTGGCATAGCTTACAAATTGTTAAATACAGAATGATCACATAATGTTTGAAGAAATAAAACCTACTGTTCTGCTACTCACCTTATCGTTCATATCAAAAACCTATCTGACTTTGATTCGATTTTGCTTCTATAAGCAAAATTGAATAAAAATATAGTGCATATCCCACCGTGTGTACCCACAATGATATTGTGTTTGCAATTTACAATTAAAAAAAAATGTGCAAAGCATCTGAGGGAAGTGCTAATGGGCTGTAACAGTGTTCACAGGCTCCAATATAGTTGAGCCTCTTCTTTTTTGACCCAATGTAAAATAATTTATAAAGACCATTGACTCTCTTAATTTTTTACTGCTCTGATTGAAGAGACTAACCATAACCAGTTCAACTCCTGGTGAAACACACCCAAATGCATCAATAGGTAGAACAAAACCATTTTGGTGCTTGAGGCTGCAAAGTACAAACTGCCTTATTTATTGTCTTAAGCAAAAGCAACATAATACATACTTATAACATGCTATCAATATCCAAGTGGGAAACCACTAATTTATGCAGTACAGTAGGTATAAAATATTTGCATGTTCCAAATCCATTGCACAACATAAATCCTCTCTTATGACATATCATAAATGAGCAATTTTCAACAGGAAATAACAGGAAAAGTTTGGTGGTCTCTGTGCAAATCACCACAGTATTCTGGAGAGCTTCAGAAGTATATTTTTTACTACCTTCAAGTCATAGTGAACAATAGCTGCAGCAGCACTTCCTGTGTAACAAAGACTTCCTGTATGAGAAGTGGATAGCAGTGGTGATGCAAAGTGTCTATTGTTTCTATGCAATCTGCACAAAATATTCATATTTTAAATTACTGTATGTGCTATATAACATATATTTGTTTCATCTGGGCCCTTTCAAATAGATTACTGGTGGACCCGGCATACAATATGCCATCATGATATTGCTTCCAATAACCACAATTAGTATGCCTTACTTATTAGTCTGTCCGATAAAGTACATTGCTCATTATTATTGCCTATTCTTATCAGTAGTTGATTGAGAGTCTGTAATTTTGCCATCAGCATCTGCTTAGTGGAGCCTGACTTTCTGCGCACTTCTGGATTGTGAAATTCTGTGATCTTCAGCTTTTCAACAGAGGCATTTTTCTTAATTTTGAACACATGGAATTTCCCTGCAGAAGGCCTCTTCTGCTTTGCTGAATCCTGACTAGTTGTTCAGCTATCTGAGGTCCTCACAGACTAATTTCCGGGCTGGAGACAGAAGGCTGAGCAGTAACTAATGGCTGGCAATATTACAGAAGCTGCAGACTTACCTCCGTGTAACATGAAAACAGTACAAGTTCCTCTGCTATTAATATTTTTCATTGACCTGCATAATCGCTATTTGTGTTGAATGTTAGGGGACTTGCAGAGGTCAGGATTTGGTTTATACTAAAAGTTTTCACTCAGAACACCAGATTATCTTAATTTTGAGCAAACATTTTAGGGAAATTAAATGTAATAAATCCTCCAATAGTAGTTTACCCTGGAGACACATGTTTACATTATGCGTATTAGATGTAATGTATGCTAAAAATGATAGCTGTTATATTGATTACTGTGGGTTTTTTTTTGAAATCCCACAATACTGTCATTCTATAGACAGATTAATGAGAGAACATTATAAACCCATTATTAGTGGATTTGCTGCTTGTGGTGCGGTTTAATATCATTTACCTTATACTGTAGTTATGTGGCTTTTTTTTGGGTCTGCATTATATGTGGAAACATATTTCATCTTGCAAACATAGGTAGAAGTTTATACAAACTAAATAAAATAATTGTATATGACCATGACCACATTTTTCTAGATATTGTAGATTTGAATTAATGTACCCTGTTACCATTGGCAAGTTCTGATAATGCATCAGTAATATCAGCAAATTGATGCAATATTTCTGTGTGAGGACCCAAACAAGCATTATTATTGCAAATGATGAGGTTGTATTTATCAGCAATCACACAAATGGGGACAGCAGGTGGCTGTGGCCAGCCCTTGTGTGGGTCATCTACTGATTACATTAATAGGTCTTATTGGATATGGGCCCTTATTCAGATCTGATCGCAGTACAAATTTGTTCTCAAAATGGGCAAAACCATGTGAACAGCAGGTAGGGCAGTTGTAATATGTGCAGAGAGAGAGTTACATTTGGGTGGGGTGTATTGAAACTGAAATCTAAATTGCAGTGTAAAAATAAAGCAGCCAGTATTTATCCTGTACCGAAACCAAGGAAAGCACCAGGTCCTGACGGGGTGTCACCATCTGCCCTGAGAGTGTGCGCGGGTCAACATATTGACCAGGATATTCAAAAAATCACTGGAGCTACGCAAGGTTCCCTCCTGCCTCAAAAGCTCCACTAGTGTTCTGATCCCCAAGAAATCCACCATTACAAATCTGAACGACTACCGGCCGATAGCTCTGACATCTGTGATCGTGAAAACATTTGAGCGCCTGGTACTGAGCCACCTAAAAGCTTTGGCCACCAGCTGGACCCCCTCCAGTTCGCCTACTGATCTAATCAATGCGTTGAGGATGCAGTCAACCTGGGCCTGCACTACATTCTGCAGCACCTGGATATGCCTGGTACCTACACAAGTGTCCTTTTTGTCGACTTCAGCTCGGCTTTCAACACAATCATCCCAACATCCTCAACCCCAAACTACTCCACCTAGGAGTCCCTGAAGCTACGTGTTCTTGGATTGTGGACTTTCTGACTGATAGAAAACAAGTTGTGAAAGCGGGGAAATTCACCTCCCAAGTGCGGTCCATCAGCACAGGAGCCCCCCCAGGGCTGTGTACTCTCACCCCTACTCTTCTCCCTGTACACCAACGACTGCACCTCAGAGACGCAATCAGTAAAGATAATCAAATTAGCCAATGACACTATCGTCATTGGCCTTATCAAGGACGGGGACGAATCGGCCTACAGACAAGAAGTGGACCGATTGGCCTGATGGTGCAGCAGCAACATCTAGAGATCAACCCACTCAAAACCGTTGAGATGGTAGTGGACTTTAGGAAGAAGGCTGTTGGTGTTCCTCCGCTAACAGTTTCTGACAGTGAGGTGTCGCTAGTGGACTCCTTCAAGTTCCTAGGAACCACAATCTCCCGGGACCTTAAATGGGGGCCCAACACTGATACTATTGTTGGAAAAGCACAGCAAAGTCTATTCTTCCTTAGGCAACTGAGGAAGTTCAACATCCCACAGAAGCTTCTGCTCCTCTTCTACTCCGCAATTGTGGAGTCTGTACTGTGTTCCTCAATACTGATCTGGTACAACAGCAAGAGAGATAGATGTATGACTGTACATGTTCCCCCACCTGTTTTTATTGTTTATTGTTTATACTGTATGCTGTTTACTTGTTACCCACCTGGCTGCTGCAAAGCAACCTGAAAACAAATTCCTAGTATACGCAAGTATACCTGGCCAATAAAGCTGATTCTGAAACAAAATAACTCAAACAAATCTAACTCTCTCTATGCATGTTACATCTGCCCCACCTGCAGTGCACATGGTTTTGCCCATTTTCAGAACAAATTTGTACTGCGATCAGATCTGAATAAGGCGCATAATCTTAATTTCCTGCAAATCCATGTGTATCTGTTTGAAGTGTAAAGGGATATAAGAATAAAAAACATTTGATCACAGCAGGACAGAGTATTTTAGCAGTGGGTTGTAATGATGTTGCAGCTTATCTACTTCCTGTAATTCTTTTTGACTATGTCACATTAATATTAATTTATATTTGAGGGTTAATTGAGAGTAAAAAATGATATTAAGATTTATGGATATATATAACTTTAAAAACAGAAACCAATATGTAAATTAGTGCTTGTATGATATAAGAATATAACTTGCTTCTACTATCTGCTGCTATTAAAAAGATCACTTCCATGGTAAATGTAACACATATACCCTTCCTGGCTTGCAGACCCCTGGTAGAATTCTAGGCACCCCTGCACAAATGACAGAGTGCAGCTTTGGTCATTTTGTGTGTTATAAATGCAGCCCTGTCTGTTTTCAGCTGTTTATCCTTTCTTGGCTATTCCTCATCAGTCTCCTACTAATCTCTTTTGCAGGGTTATAGCAACACCATGTTCAGGGCTCAGAGAAACTCTGCTCTGCCCAAATTTCTCTCTCCCCTGCAATGCATTAATGGGCAGAACGGGTGTTACAGCCAGGGTCGCCCATAATATTTATGGGCACACTGACAAATTTTCAGCCTCTCTCTTCTCTGAATTTGAAAAGCATAACAGTAATAAATAAATATAAGTCAATCTCAGCTGAACAGCAGATATACAATTAAAAGAAATACAAATAATGATATAATGAAAAAAATATAAATAAGATATACAGTATAATAAGGAAAGTTAAGTGTCACTAAAATATAGTCATATAATAAGTCTGATGTGACTGTTCAACCGAGATTAAACATTAAAACAGGATGTGATCAAAATTTTGAAAATGAAAATGACCAGCTGTTAATGTATATTAACAAAATAGTAGGATAGATTAGGAACTGAGGGGTGAATTTATGAAGCTTGGAGAAGTGTTATCTATCCCCATAAAGAACGTTATGAGCAAGGTGATAATGGTTCAGCCAATCAGCTCTTACCTGTCAATTTACATATTGTAGCTGATTGGCTGAACCATTATCACCTTGCTCATAACGTTCTTTATGGGGATAGATAACACTTCTCCAAGCTTCATAAATTCACCCCAGTGTTTTGTATACTTAGAGAAAGAACCACGAATGCAGAATAAACAATGAGAGAGCATAAACCCCTGATGGGTTCCCCAGGTTACACTGGAAGGTCAGCTGACATGCAAATAGGATGGGCACAAGGCCTATCAGAACAGTGGGAGGAGTATAGACAGGGAAGAAAGGGCATATGCTATCAGAAGCTCTTCCTCTGTCCGGAAAAGCCCCACCCACCCTTCCCTATTTCTTCTCTCTTCGGCGGCGGTAAAGAACGGTCATCCTTGTAAGATCTTGAGGTGTGTGTGCAGATAGTGGGGTGTCGCTCTCCCCAGACATCGATGGTCATCGGCCATGCTTCCGCCCGGGGGGTGGTCTCCACTAGCACGAGTGGATGACCGGGGAGAGTGATCACCAGCGATGGTGTGTATGGTAAACATCTTTAACCCCACTTCCCTATAGTGACCGTTCTTTGGTGCCGCCACCATTATATATAGTTTAGTTTAATTGTCAAATAAATTTGACATTCATTTTGAAACGCCAGCACTTGTGTCTGTGTCTTTTTTATTAGATACGTTTATTGGTTAAGGTTTAGGTTAAGTTTATGGTGAGTTGAAAGGTGTAGACCTGGGGGATACCTGATGGGGAGTTTAAAGGCAAGAGAATCCATTTTAAAACTAAATTGTTTGTAAAAAGATATATATATATGCCTAGCCCAAGCATGTTTAACTTGCTCTATTGTCTTAGCCTCTACCAACTCTGATGGGTACGCTATTCCACTTATCCACTACCCTGTCTAAGTTTTTTTTTGTTATTATTATTTACCCTGATCCTGCCTCATTCTAATTTCAGTGCATGTCCTCGAGTCCCCCTTGTAAAATGTTTCCCTCCCTTGATATAGTTGAAAGTTTCAATCATATCCCCCTTTCCCTTCTCTTCTCCAAACTATGGGCGGGATGTACTAAAGGGAAAATGCGGTAAAACCCCAGTTTTACCGCATTTTCCTATGTACTATTACCCGGCCGCACCGTTATCGCAGGGCAGGGTATCGCCACCTTTGGGTGGCGATACCCTATAGAAGCCTATGGGCTTCTTTTCGCCGCCCGCCGCGTTGCCGCAACCCCGCCGCCTCACCGACCCCCCCTCTCCCCCCTCCCTTGGGCTTACCTTCTTGCAGGTCCTCCTGGACCCCGGAAGGTAAGCCCTTCCTCCCCCTATCAACGCACGGACGGACGTCCTTCCGGCTGCAGGGGGGAGAAGGAGGCGCCGGGGACAGCCTGCTTAGCTGTCCCCGGCGTGTAGGCATCAGGAGCCGGCTGAAAGGTGACGGAGACCCCCCGCAGACCACAGTATAGGTATCGCGGGGGGTCTCCATTACCGCACCGCGATGCCAGCTGCATATGTTAGTACATATGCGCTGGCATCGCGGCGGACAGCCGGCTAAGGGCGGCGATGTATATTTATACATCCTGCCCTAAATATGTTAAGATTTCTTAGTCTTTCTGGGTAAGTTTTGTAATGTAAGCCTTTCTTTGTACCATCTCTATTGTATGTACTGTATATTTTTCTAGAGATATGGGTATTAAGTCTTTCTACTGCTGATATCTCTCCCTATGCAACCAAGCATCTGGCTTGCCTTATTCATTGCTTGCCTACCTGCCTTTATGTCACTTGAAATAGTGACACCTACTGTAAATCACCTTTCTCCTCAGTAGTTTGCTTTATAGTAGTACCCTTGATAATATATTAAAGCTGGTCCTTGACTAGTGCGATCTGGACACTTTTCATCTGATTCCGACCGATCATCCCAACCGATCAGAAGTATGGTCCTGTGCACATTGGATTGGAGTCTGAGATCGGACCTGCTACATGTAGGATTAATTGGAATCCCAGGCATGAGGTTCACATTGTGACATGTCACATGCAATTTGCTTTATATAGCCATATTTGCCAGCCCCGTGTATGCACTTGCTGATAACTACTGCAATTCTCAAAAGTTTTGTCAAATGAAAATGTTTTTCATTTACTGGACCCTTATAGGCCTTTAACCACTTCAGTGGTATGTCCAGAAATTTCTTGGGTTGAGCTGCACTGCAGGAGCGGGCTCCACCAAGAAATTTCCTTGCATGCCACTGTAAAGAAAGGGTGCACCAGTCGTGCCTCCAGAGGTGAACCTCTGGAATTCCCCCCCCCCCCCTTCCCCCCAATTGCCGGAGAGGATCATGGTCGCTCGTGGAGGTTCGGCCGCGCTCGGCCATTCGTGTGTTTGATCGTCCAAGCACAGGAATGCCTGAACAGGTGAACAGCTGAGCGTCCGAACACCCGTGCTCAGTGCCGCTCGCTGATCGGGGAGAGAGGCAGCAGCAGCCTGTGCGTTGACACACTGCCCACACCTCCTGCTATTTTTGTACAGGGGCATGGCCACACCCTTCCCATTGGCCACACCCCTCCCATTGTATTCATAAGTAATAAACTTTCCAACAACATGTCACAAGGCATGTAAACAACAGAATAGCATGGACCCTTATGACAGCACCCTTAAGGGGCTGTCTGATTAAACCCATCTTAGATGTCCCTTAAGATGATAAGGTAGTATGCAAAGTTTGAAGACTATTAGTTAAACCATTTGTGAGTTATCGTGGAGGATCCATACACGCGCACAAACTTTATTCAATTATAGTTACAGTTACAATAAGCTACTTACTGCTATAGCGAAGCCTTGCTTCTAAAGTCACCAGGGTTTTCCAGGACATGGAAACGTGGCTCTGACTGCTGCAAGAGGGCAGAAAGAGGGAAAAGTTGTACTTGCCAGGTTAAAAAAAAATTGTTGCTATGGTGACCTGTCTGCCAGTATTTGCCCAGCCCAGCGCTGCACAGAACAAGACAATTAAAAAATAATTATAATGATTATAATGATCTAAACCAGGTATACTCAGGAAACAGTATAACAACATGGAAAGGTTCAAAAATAATTTTCCTGTGCACATCAGATTCCCTTAATTCTAAAAATAATGAAAGCATGCATGAATATGATAATTGTGCTGACAGATTGCTAAAAGTGGCACATTTTTGTGTTTGATTTGTTTCTGTACTTACTTCTAACTGTTTAAGATATATGGTCCAGCTACTGTTGTAGTTGTAGTATTAATTAAGATCCAGACATCACAGAATTGCTTTAATATAGTCTGTCTGCTCATAGCTGGCATCAACATATAAAAGAAATAGATGTTCACATTTTAGAATATTTATGGCTGGAAAGTTCTCCATTCAGGCCATCTGCAAAGAATATTATATGTACATTTGGAATGAAATACAGTGCAATGGAAACAGTGCCGTTTCTGCAGTCCTACTAGCAGTTTCTTTAAGGTAGTTGCTAAACAGAATAAAATATGCAGTGTTTTACATCTATATCAGACATGTCCAAACTGCGGCCCTCCAGCTGTTGTGAAACTACACATCCCAGCATGCCTTGCCATACAGTAGTTTAGCATTCCCTAATAGCAAAACTGTGGCAAGGCATGATGGGACTTGTAGTTTCACAACAGCTGGAGGGCCATAGTTTGGACATGCCTGAACTATATAATTAAAATAATATGAATTTAGATAATTTGAGGTCAAAGACTGATATGAATAATTTCACTTGAGTAATGATGATATCAAGTATGTAATCTGAAGATTATACATGGCAGTAATACATGTCAAACTTCAGAAAGTTCGACAGAAATTCTGTTTAATATAAGACTATATTAATGATCATTTACATAATCAGAG
Source organism: Crinia signifera (assembly GCF_055691185.1). Taxonomy (NCBI): domain Eukaryota; kingdom Metazoa; phylum Chordata; class Amphibia; order Anura; family Myobatrachidae; genus Crinia; species Crinia signifera. Next base: position 386,418,814 of record NC_139217.1, read on the forward strand.
ATGGATACATAGTTGGCTAATGGTGTGATCTTGAGTAGACTCTTGCTTAGACTTTTTGATGGGTGTAAAGATACTTGAGAAAAAACAAGTAGGACTTTGTGTAGTCCTGGCACGCACTCCCTGATTCAGTATGTGTGCACAGGAGACCAGACACAGTTCAGCTCTTGGTCCTCGGGGCTGCTTGGCAGTAGCCATTCGCTCATTGGGCAGGGTGGTAAGAAAATTGAAGCCAGTGGCTTTTAAGGAATAGTGTTGCTCATTGTGGCAGCAAAAGCAGCTCTGTAGTAAGCTTTCCTGATCAATGGCAAATAGTGTTATTGCTGCAATGGACTTGAAGTTGATGCCCACTTTCCCCCAGAGGCCAGTGTAAAGAAATCATGATTACCAATCTCTTGTAAGTGGATGAATTCAGAATTAACCTGCTATGGTGACAAGCAGAGATGGACCTCACATCATGCAGCAATGACACTGGCCCTGACTCTGCTTGGAACAGAAAGCAGCTCACTGCTTTGTGAGCCATGCAACGCTGCCTGCCACCTGTAAAAATGCCTGCCCCCATTACTTGGCATATTTCCCCACAGCGCTGTGAGTGGATGTTTTGCATAACAAGATCTACGTCTCTCATCCACACTCATTACTCGCTCCCATTCCCATTCACTCTGTGGAATGTCCTCCTATGCACAATCAGACTCTCCTCCAGTCTCCAAACCTACAAGCGTTCCCTGAAAACTCATCTCTTCAGGCAAGCTTATCAAATTCCAGAACCAGCCACTTAACCTCCATATACCGTTACTATCTAATCACATCCCCACTGTACAGTCCACACATATCCTCTCTCTTTCTTTTTCACATATTCTATCCTCCTGACCCATGGCCAAACTGCTGGGTCACTGTATCATACAGCACACTAGGAACCTTTTCACTCTAGTGGAATTAATGCAATAAAGAATATCTATCCTTGTGTATCAATGCCTATTTCCCTATAGATTGTAAGCTTGCGAGCAGGGCCCTCATACTTTTGACTGTCTTTAAATACAGAGTTTGTTGTATCACTGTCTCCTATTGTAAAGCGCAACAGAATATAATGCGTTATATAACAAACTGTTAATAAATAAATAGTGTATGGATTCTACACGCCTACAGATGGGGCCGGGCTCTTCCTTGCTGGCGAATCGCCAGAACGTCACCGCTGGCGATCCGCCAGCAGCCCGGCTCACCATCTGACTGAGACGCGCGTGCGTCCCACGCGCGTCTCAGTCTCCGTCAGCGGGGCGACGGGAACCCTGCCGTCTCCGCTTCAGGGACACGGACAGGTTTAGGGGTGCGGGCAGGCGGCGGGAACCCCGGGTGACCGCCGACAAGCCGGCTGTGACCCGGGGGAAGCGCCTCTCGTGCTCGTGCGTCCCCTTCTCGCTATACAGATGGCGGCTGGTGGGGGCTGCTGGTCGCCATCGCCATCCCCTGCAAAGATGAGCCATGCCCCATCTGTACATGGCATTTTTAATCTCTGCAGCTTCTTGGCCATAGTTACATTGTTGCTAATTTATGCAGAAGCTGAGCTTGGAACTTAAGCATCTGGTCAGGTGCAGATTGACCATGTTATGGTCAACCTCCCTTATTCGACCCCGCTGAGTTAGATTGTCCTGGGAACAATTTGCAAAGTGCACTGGGACATAATAGCAGTGGTATAAAAGCTTGTGTCAATTTATTTTCTGTTCTGGCACTTATATAACTGGTAGCAGTCTTCTCCCAAATCTTAAATATGACAGATGTTTTACACCCCTAAGAAAATATGGGTTCCTGAGTGACTGACAGTCGTTTCTCTGACATCGGAATCCCAACTGTCAGTAGCCCGACAGTTGGAATCCCGACTTACAAGGGCAATTTTCCCTTGTGCGCCACTGAGCCCTCAGCATGGCGGTCACAGTGACCCAGCCAGGAGCTTCAATGCGGTCGCCCTCCTGTCGGGCTCCTGAAAGTCAGGATTCTGATGTCAGAGAAACGACTAATGGAATCCCGACTGTCGGTAAGTTATACCATAGCTGAAAATATAGACTACTTTTTTTGGCTGGTGCAGATATACTGTATTGATTGCTAACTCCAGCTATAAACATCACTTACTGTATGACTTCTTTGTTGGGTTAATTTTATAGACAAAGCCAGTTCTCTCTCTAATTTCAAATGTTACAGTACTTCTTAAAAGAAATTATTCCAGTAACCTGCTTCTCTTTATTCACATTTATCTTTAAGCTAAGCAGTGTTGGGTTTTGAAAATAATTAATGTATTTCTGTCCCCGCTGAACACTCTACAAATACTGTACTTGATGATTGTTTCTGCTGTAGACTAATATTGCACAATACTAGATCAAGATTAGAGGGTTTAGAGGATTTATTATTACTGAAGTTTTATAGCAGAAGTAAAAGAGTAGTATGGAAATTGGGTACTTATATGTTAGTTGGGCGCCCACTAAGCAATTTGCTTAGTGGGCTATTCTGCGTAGGGAAATCGCATTGCATGGGCCATGCGATGTGCAATGCGATGCGATTTTCCTATGTAATTTATTCACTGCTCTCTCAGCCCCGGGGCATCGCATCTGCGTCAAAATCGCATGCAATCGCATGCGATTTTATAGGGTGTGCGATAGCATGACATTAGGTATACAATAATATGATTGTATGTCCCAAAAGTAGGTTTAACACACCCTCCCACTATCCACGCCACCCCAAAGCGTGGCGAGCGGCGTCGGAACGTGTCCTCCGACTTTTTCATTACCCCACTATCCACGTGGAGTTGATTTTATATAGTATGGCGAGCGCAGCGAGCCACTGAGCCCGAAGCGTGGCGAGGGGACGCGGAATACATGCAAAGTAATCCGCGGACCCTCGCCACACTTCAGGCTCAGTGGCTCACTGCGCTCGCCACACTATATGAAATCAACTCCACGCCGACGTGTATAGTGGGGGTATGAAAAGTTCGGAGGACGCATTCCACTGCGCTCGCCACGCTTCGGGGGGCGTGGATAGTGGGGGGTGCGTAAAACCTATTTTTAGGACATACAATCATATTATTGTATACCTCATGTAATGGCATCGCACACCCGATAAAATCGCATGCGATCGCATGCAATTTTGCTGGAGGTGAGATGCTATGCGATGCGATAATGTGGTGTAATTTTTTTTTTCCTACGTTTCCGTATGCTAATTGGGAACCCAACTGACATATACTGTGAGTACCGGAAATTGCAAGCATGCTTTCTTGTATTGTATGGTGGTCACTTAGTTGCACTCCATACTCTATGGAAGTGACTGGGAGGCTCGCTGTATGTGTCTGAATGCATAAAAAATGTTGGGACCATTTGCATTGTAAGATGGCATGTCCAGGTTACTTCCTCTGCTCCAAATTAGAATCAGTGACATAGTGTTGCTGTTCTATTAGTCACAACTTACAGTACTGTAATACTGCTTTAAGACCTCAAATGCAGGGTTGCACCAGGACTTTTAAATGGTTCAGTCCCGGTGCGACCCTGCATATGCGGTCTTTTTAGATCGCAGCAGCGAACCGGCAATGTCAGGAGGGGGCGCGGTGGAGTGTCGGCGCGTCATTGAGGGCGGGGGAGGAGGCAACGCTGCTCCTCGCGCTGCCTCCTCCATAGTGTGAACAGGAAATGGGTTGCTTGACCCGTTTAACCCGTTCAAACTGCACAGCAACATGGCAACGAACCGGTAAGAACTCTGCTTTTTACCCGGTTAAATAAGAAATTAAGCAAACTCTCAAGTTCAATTTTACTTAGAAAAATGTTTCAAACAAATCAGTAAGAAATATTTTCATTAAAAAATATTTTAATGTAAATAAGTTTTCCTTACATTTATCTTCCTTGGTTTATTAATAAATAGCTTACAAAAGCTCTATTTTATTTCTTCAAACAGTCATACTACGGTTAAGGATTATTTTGTGTTTATTGGCTGCTACTCTCTTCCTTTTGTTTGCTTACATCTGGATCAACACAATGATTAAGACAATGCAGTAAGCCGGGAGTCTACCCACTGACCTCTATCATACTTCAGGGGAAAGCAGCTTTAAGTATTTCTCTTGTTGAACTATTACACTCTCAAAATATGGAATATATATATATATATATACAGATAGATGTCCCAGGAGTAGGTAACCCCTATAACAGACAGGCGGCACTCACGGGCGTTGGTTGTATCCAATTTTTATCAAGGGTTAAATAGTGATACAGAGCATGGTCATTCAAAGCATGGTCGACGTTTCAAAGCCGTGTCGGCTTTTTCCTCAGGACGTGTGCTTTAGAAAAGTGCTGATAGTGCTGTGCAAAAGAGTATATATATATACTATGCTCCAAAATAGCCATGAACATACTGTAAACATACCGACTATACACAAAGGCGTAACCCGTAGAGACAATGGAGTCACCTTCCTCTGGGCTCCAAGCATTGAAGAGGCACCTGTACGTACAGCAGCACCTGTGTGGTTCACAGTGGGATCCAAGTGTGACCACTGCTTTTCCAAAGGAGCTCTGCAGCATTCTTGCTGCTGCTGCATAGTTAAAAGACTTTATCCCAGGAGCCCAGCTAACATCTGCAATAGGGGACAGGGTGGCTCCTGCCTGCGTCAGTTTAGCCTTCCCTGCAGCAAATGACAGAGCACGCAGCAGTGGACTTTGAGATGGAACCCACCAGTGCAAACTGATTTTGCATGCTTCAGATGGTTGAATCTTGTGAGTCTGACCCTGACCCACTGGCTGTTGTCACAAATCAAAGCTAAAGCCCTGCTAATTCCCTACGGGTTCCAGTCCCTGTAGGCCAGCTCTAGATAATTCTGTAAGTCATGTATTTATATAAACGCACAGGGCCGGATTATAATGGAGGCACAAGGGGTCAGTGCTCCTGGGCCCCCCTCTAGCTAGGGGCCCCCTGTGGTTGGCATGTATTTAAAAAAAAAAAAAAACCATTTATTTCTTTTTAGCTAAAGGTTTTGTGCATGGCAGTGGGGTTGTTCTGCAGCTTCACCTATCTGCCAATGTGACAATGATTAATGGTACTGAGCACCGGGAGCCAAGGCACACACAAGTGTGCTGTGAATTACTGGGAGTTGACTAAGTCCCATGACACTTTGCACCAGAGGGCAGAGGCTGAGAGGTTTGTGCTGAGCTCTGATTGGTGGAGCTCATTACATGCTTCTCAGGCCCATGGAGAACAGCAGCTGCAGCAGCTTAGTCATGGGAGGGTTTGTAATAAGAGGCAGCACTAGGAATCTGAGGTCTCCTACAGAGTAAGGTGCAGAGGGACAAACACAGGCATTTCATATGGAATGTATGTATGTATGTATGTGTGTGTGTGTGTGTGTGTGTGTGTTTGTGTGTGTGTGTGTGTGTATATATATATATATATATATGTATGTTTGTGTATGTATGTATGTATATATATATATATGTGTGTGTGTGTATGTATATATATATATATATATATATATATATATATATATATATATATATATATATCCCCTGCAGTTACCCATTGACCAAGTTTATTCTGCCTTTACTCTGTGTTTTGACAGTGTAATATTCTCCCATGCAGTTTGTGGCCAGTAATGACAAGTGCAAGGGGGCCCCCCTGTCTAAGTACCCCGGGCCCCCCCGAAGGCTTAGGGGGGTATTCAATGTCAGGGGCACGGCTGTCGAGCTAGCGCGACAGCCGTGCCCCTGTCCCGTTCTCGGTGAGCTCGCCTGGAGCTCGGCAGTCGGGATTCAATGTCCCGGCCGCCGAGCGGCGAGAAGGGGGCGTGGCCGCGAGTTGCGGCCGGGAAGTGACGAGCTGCAGCCGGCAGCTCGTCACTTCCCGGCTGTTCTCGGCAGAACGAGCCCGACAGCTAGTGATGTCGGGCTCGTTCTGACAGGATACCCTGTTCAATGCTGTCGGGAAGACAGCATTGAATAGGGCCCGTCGAGCATCTCCCCCACGGGAGATGCTCGACGGCGATTGAATCTCCCCCTAAATCTGGCACTGTTAACGCACAAGCACATACACATTCACACACACCATATTTGTTTACTAATTTTTTTAGGGAAGGTGGGGCAAAACTCCAACTCACCTCCGGGATGCTGGGATAAAAGTTAGCCTCTGCCCGTACAATTGCTGGAGGGAGTGCCGGTGACTGACCTATCAATGGGCTGGGAAAATTCTATAGTACTACATTACACATAAAAATATTTCCTCTCTTAGCAAATAGAACATTTTAACTGTTCAATAAGACCAAGCTCTTGCACCGGTGTTGACTTTTATGTTTTAGGCTCTACAGTATGTCCATATTTTCATGGAATTGTCCTAAGACTGACCTAAGAAACGACAACTTGGAATTTCTGCATTTCATTTTGAGTATCTTGTTTCCCTCCATCTTGGTCCATCCATCATAATGTGCAAACATCTGCTCATCCTACACCAGTGGTTGCCAAACTCGGGATTCAAACACCCTTAACATAGAAAGCGAAATCACCCAACTCATAGATCAATGGTGCCTCTAAAACATGGTAGTACTCCCTGTTAAGATGTGGGGTTCACGTTTTCCAAGTTAGACGGAGCACTTTGTATCACCATCTATCACATTTTAAAAACCACAGGTGACTTGGAAAACATTAAAAGCTAAGGGTCATTGAGGACCAATGGGTAAATATATGAACCTCCTTTATGGGGTTGAGGTGGTATCAATGTACCTTAGGTGCACTGAAACCGCTTCTCCCCATATATAACTTCAGCTGTGTGGAGCATGAAAGGAGTGTTATGTGCCCTGTCTATATAGATGTTATTATCTACAAGACCGTTCCAAAACATGCAGCTATTGATTTCAACTGCTGCGTGTGTTGTTGCCCATAGCATGCTGCATGGGCAGCTCTGTGGTGGCTGCCAGTCCACCCATAGTAGCGGCATATGAGGGGCTAATACATTGTATTGATATACCTTTCTGCTTCCCCTCAGAAATGAGGGGAAGCAGGATATGCTATAGTGGCATGATCTGTGCAGTGTAATACATCTCCTGCCGAGTTTGGGAACCACAAATCTGCACCATGGACACAGATGTACAGTAGTTGTGAAAAGTGCATGATATCACATTTGTAAATGATCCACAGTGTTTCCATATTACTACAGGGGATACCAATGATACCTCTATTGCTTCTGTGCAAGTTCTTTAACTATTAGAAAAATCTGTCATGATTTTAATGTTATCTTTGTCTGTTTTCATTATCAGACTATAGAACAGGACCATGCTTCACTCAAATCAGCAATCAGATGTGTCAGGGTCAGGTGACTGGTATTGTCTGCACAAAAACCCTCTGCTGTGCAACCATTGGACGTGCCTGGGGACACCCTTGTGAGATGTGCCCTGCTCAACCACAACCCTGCCGACGTGGCTTCATCCCCAATATACGCAATGGTGCTTGTCAAGGTAAGCAGCTTTATGTAAATGTATACTTGTAGACAGTGTAGGACTTGGGAATGAAGAGCCCACTGGGGGAATGCAGTGGAAGGTGCCCATGCTTAGGGGTGTGGCCAGTCCAAAAGGGGGGGTGGCCAGCCATAGAGGCTCGACTAGCCATTAGCAAGGACATGGTTTGGGCCTCTTGAGCTCATGAGATATATATATATATATATATATATATATATATATATATATATATATATATACATACATACACATAGATATATGTATAATGTATAATTAATGCACAGTCTGAAAAGAGTAGTAGATAAGTGGAATAGCCTCCCATCAGAGGTGGTAGAGGCAAATACAGTAGTACAATTTAAACATGCTTGGTATAGGCATATTGATATCCTTACAAAAAAAATAAGGATCAAATATGGTTTGAGGTAACATGTTTAAAAAATAGCCAGACTGGATGGACCAAGTGGTACTTATCTGCCGTCAAATTCTATGTTTCTATGTAAACATTATCAAGCAGTGGGGCCCACTTGGGGTTTCCCCTATTGGCCAGTCAGAAGGAGGGCTCTACATATTGACATTTTCATGTCAACCTATTAATCGTTTCGACCTTTTTTCTGTCAACCTAATTTTACTGACGACCCTATAACCCACACTTGTCTAGGAAAATTCTGGGAGTGTCCGGGAAAACGATAGGCGTGCCTGAGCTTTTTAGGGGAGGGTGTGTGACATCAACTGCAGGCCAGATATGCATTTTTCCATCACACCGCCTAGTGATTGTCTCTGGCTGCTCTGAGCCTGTGAAGACTTGTGCCCAGTGTAAAGATCAGTTGATGGGTTTTGAATATACAGGTTGAGTATCCCTTATCCAAGCGCTCGGGGCCAGAAGAATTTTAGATAATGGATTATTCCGTATTTCAGAATATTTTTATATGTCATTGATGCATCTTGAGGTATCTTGCATTTATGTTGTACAAACACATCAACCACATGAAATACACACAGATATATTTTATTTGTGCATAAAACAAGGTTTCAAAACATGAAACAAAGTTTGTGTACTATCTCAGACACTACATTTTAAATCCAAGCAATAATTTCCTTGCACATATTTAGTGCCAGTTACATATCATACCCTCAGTAGTGCCAGTTACAGGTGTTCCCAGTAGTGCCAGTTACAGGTGTTCCAAGTAGTGCCAGTTACATCATGCCCTCAATACTGACAGTTACATATCATAACCTCAGTAGTGCCAGTTACAGGTGTTCCCATTAGTGCCAGTTACATATCATGCCCTCAGTAGTGCCAGTTACATATCATACCCTCATTAGTGCCAGTTACAGGTGTTCCCATTAGTGCCAGTTTCATATCATACCCTCAGTAGTGCCAGTTACAGGTGTTCCCAGTAGTGCCAGTTTCATATCATACCCTCAGTAGTGCCAGTTACAGGTGTTCCCAGTAGTGCCAGTTACATATCATGCCCTCAATATTGACAGTTACATATCATAACCTCAGTAGTGCCAGTTACAGGTGTTCCCATTAGTGCCAGTTACATATCATGTCCTCAGTAGTGCCAGTTACAGGTGTTCCCATTAGTGCCAGTTACATATCATGCCCTCAGTAGTGCCAGTTGCATATCATGTGTTCAATAAAAACATAAGAACATATAATTGTTTGTGTGGTATTAGTTTAAGCAGACTGTGTTTGTCTATTGTTGTGACTTATATGAAGACCAGAACACATTTTATGACCAATTTATGTAGAAATCCAGGAATTACCAAAGGGTTCACATACATGTCATAGATAAACAAAAGAAAATCATATATCACATACAGTTGCAAGAAAAAGTATTATATCATGTATATTTCTAGTCTGCAATGAGTTCCCTGCATATGCCATATATTCAGTGATGGTTTTTAACTTATTGACTGCAGGGCTGCATCCCCCCCAGGTAAAGTCTGTCACTGTAGTGATTAGTGAAGCCAGGTGCTGTCGGTGAGACTGCACTGGCCTCGCTGTGACTAGCAGTGACTTCCTATTGGAAGTCCAACCTGACAGTCACCAAGGCAGTCCCATTGGGAGATGTTCCCTCTCTCCGGGGCTGCCTTATTGGCTTTTATGAGCTGCAGCTAAAAAGCAGCCGATAGAACCTGGGGTATGCCCATGCCCTGTACCAAAGACGATACTGTGCATACACTGGTCCTGGTGCCTGTTACTTGCATTGTACTGGCCCCAGGAGTGTTTTTTGGCTTCTATGGGCTTCTACTATGACTGCCGGGCATGTAGTCTATGTAATGCAGCTTCTTTAAATCCTTAAAATACAGTATGTCATAGTATTGGCATTTTCAGTGTACATTATATGACATGCTGATGATGCGTTTTTTTCACTGAGTGTAAAACAAAATAGTAAACAGACATTTTCAAACATTTTTCAAGTAGGAAATTTAAGTTCAGCACATGTTTTCTGTAGAGAATTTTAAGAGCATTAATGCACAGAGAGATGATAAGGGTTTGAATCTTCAAAGCCTTCTTTTTATACATAATAACACCACATCTTCTATAAATCTACTGTGACTGCCGGGCATCTGCTATTGATCAATAAACGATAAAGGCATGAGCACAGGAGGCAACAAAGAGGAGCCAGTTATTCCAGTGTGTGATGTTTGGTACTGTACGTCTCAGTCTAACAGCAAATAGGAAAACTGCTGATGCCCATACAGTATATTTCATAAATTGCATGATCTCTATTTGAAAATGGCTGTGTCGCTGCCATATACAAATCCATATAAAGTTTGTCAATATCTTTGATCACTAAAGGCAGTACAGATGGTTTAATGGTTAGCATTACTGCCTCACAGCACTGAGGTCATGGGTTGGATTCCCATCATGGCTCTAAATGTGCTGAGTTTGTATATTCTCCATGTACTTGCATGGGTTTCCTCCAGGTACTCTGGTTTCCTCCCACAATCCAAAAATATACTGGTAGGCTAATTGGTTTAAAAAAAAAAATGAACCCTAGAATGTCTGTGTGTGCGTGTACATGTGGTAGGGAATATAGATTGTAAGCTCCACTGGGCAGGGACTGATGTGAATGTTCAAAAATTCTCTGTAAAGCGCTGCAGAATATGTGTGCGCTATATAAGAAACTGTTAATAAATAATAAATAATAAAATAAGGACCCAGAACAGTGCTCCGTGTAGGGTGTTATACGTGGTATGAAATATTGACACCTCTTTAGTGCCCGAGTGTCGAGAAGGTGTGTTCCCGAACTTAGTCCCAGTATAATACCTTTTCTACACTACGGCACCTTTTCCTGAGAGCAGCAACAATAGTGATTTGCCTGCAAACTGTAATTGGCTCATTACCAGTGCCAAATATAAAATGAAGCAGCTATATATTGTGGGCTGAGAGTAAAGTAAGGTAAGACATTGATTGGGAGAATGTAGGGTAGCAGGCTGCTGATGATTGGGAATGGGAAGTGCTGGGTGCATATGTGAGGAAGCAGGTGGCTGGTGATTAGACTACAGGTGAATGTATTTTACTTGGCTCTATAAAATGCCCAAGCCTGTCACTGTGCTATTGGAGAGTTACAGTCCTATATGGCTGTACATTACTTATCCAAATAGATAATGATACCTTATCAAATTATCTGTTGTTCATCTTCTATCCCCTGCAATCTGTTATTTTTAATAAAACACACTCTGGATTGGAATCAATGTGTGGAATAACCTCGCTCATATACACTATAAATCAAGTTATAGCCATCTGCCAACAGGCTATGGGCCCAGCACTGCGGCTGTGCAGAACACATTAAACAAGTTTACAACTTCATATTAAATGTGAAAATGTACACTCCAAGTATGGACTTTACCAAATTGAAAGGCTCAGATAACTACTTTACTTGGGAATTCACCATAGAAATGCAGTAAAAGCGTGAGAAGCTCTGAAGGTCATGATTTATCCAGGAGACAAACCAAATCCCAAAGAGGTGGCTGGAGACATTGAGACCATTGTCTTAGCTGTAGCACAGTAAATATTTTCAATTATCATTGGGAAGGTGTCCACAAATGAAATGTGGCTTACCATGCAAACAGCTAGTAAGGGTTTTGAGGCAACTAAGCCTCAAAAACACTTTGTACAGGACTAAGCTAAGTGAATGCAAGGACATGAATAAATAGATTGGTAAGATGTTGTTCATCACACAGCAGTTGGCATTCATTGGAATTAGGGTAGATGACAAAGAAGACACTATGGGGGACATTTACCAAAATGGATTCGTAGAAAAAAGGTGTATTCGTAGGGAGAAATACACCTTTTTTTTACGAATTTGTATTTTCGGGATTTACTATCCCGAAAATACAACAATTCGTAGTCCTAGGGATGGAACATTCGTATTTGTATTTACAAATACGAATGTCTACACCATCGATAGGATACGACAGGAATCACCATTCAAAAGAATGCCGGCTGCCGGGACTTTCAGAGCTGGATAGATGTTTCCTCCTCGACGTCTGGACTAAGAATGAATTCTAGCCAATCAGGAGCCGCCTAGCGGCCAATCAGGAGCCAGTAAAGTCGGCTCCTGATTGGCTAGAATTCATTCTTAGTCCAGACGTCGAGGAGGAAACATCTCTCCAGCTCTGAAAGTCCCGGCAGCCGGCAGCTTGAAGAAAGAAGAAGACAGAAGAAACAACATAAAGAAATAAGTCCTGGAAAAGAAGAGAGAAGACAGAAGACCATCCATGGAGGACCTGGTGAGTAGGATTTACTTCCACAGGTCCAACATGGATTTTCTTCAGACAGGACGCCGACCCCGGAGCTGCCGACCCCAGAGCCGCCGACACCGGAGCCGCCGACACCGGAGCCAGTGACCTACCGACGGGATCAAGATAGGTAAGTATCAGTGTGTTTGTGATGTGTGTATTAAACTTTTATTTAAAATGTGTGTCAGTGTGTTTTGTGTACTATTTTTTTAACTGTGGAACTACAAGTGCCAGCGGGCCCTTTAATGCCCAGCAGGCTGGGACTTGTGGTTCTCCAAGTCCCAGCTTGCTGGAGAGGCTTGCTGGCACTTGTAGTGCCACAGTAAAAAACAATAGTTTTATCTTTTTTTTTACACCATAATCAGCCCGATGCCCACCGCCCAGGGGCATCGGGGACAGTACCAGGCTTCAGCCTGGTCAGGTAAGTCCTGGAGGGGGGGGACCCCTTTATTCAGGGGGGTCCCCACTCCCCCAGGGCCCCTGGCCAGGCTGACTGGTCGGTAGGGATGAATGCTTTGGCCAGGGGGACTTGTATAAAAAGTCTCCCCCCGGCTGTGGCATTACTCTGCTGGCTGGTTTTGCCTGGGGCTGGTTCTTAAAATACGGGGGACCCCTAGTCATTTTGTCCCCCGTATTTTGGGAACCAGCCCCGGACCTGGAGCCTGGGGCTGGTTGTTAAAAATCGGGGAACCCCTATTTGTCGGGTTCCCTGATTTTTAATTACCGGCCCCGGCTCCTTCAGCCTGGTGCTGGTTACAGCTGTGGGGGGGACCCCACGCTGGTTTTTTTCTTTATTTATTTAATTTTTCTATTTTTTTACACACTGCAGCCTGCACGGATCTGACTGATCCGTGCAGACTGCCTCTATAGTATATCACTGCATTAACTACTGATATCATAAGGTCAAATATGCTACAATTCAAGTAATGGGTACCTGTGCACAATATTGCTGGAACATCTGCCTTTATACTAAAAACACTAAGTTTAAAAGACCAAAATACAAATGATTTATATACAATGTATATCAAAATGCTTCAGATTGCAGACAGAGAATAAACTTTACTAAGATGGGAGTTCTATTGCAGATTGTATGTTGCCATTAGAAACCTATAAGATTCTATATATTATCTTCTAGAATGTAATAAATAAATAATTAGTAGAAACATAGAATTTGATGGCAGATTAGAACCATTTGGCCCATCTAGTCTGCCCCTTTTTTTATCCTTCATGTAATCTCAACCCTTTTTGATCATTATATCTTTGTAAGGATATTCATATGCCTATCCCAGGCATGTTTAAATTGTTCTACTGTCTTAGCCTCTACCACCCCTGATGGGAGACTATTCCACTTTTCCACTACCCTTTCTGTGAAGTAACATTTCCCCTGAACCTACCTCCCTCCAGTTTCAGTGCATGTCCTCGTGTTCTATTACTACTTTTCCTTTGAAGAAAATTTCCCTCCTGTACTATGTTAAAACCCTTGATATATTTGTAGATTTCTACCATGTCCCCCCTTTCCCTTCTCTACTCCAAACTATACATGTTAAGATCTTTTAGTCTTGCCAGGTAAGTTTTGTGATGTAGGCCATGCACCATTTTAGTTGCCCTTCGTTGTACACTCTCTACTGTATTTATAATCCTTCTGAAGATATGGTCTCCAGAACTGGACACAGAATTCCAGATGAGGCCGTACCAATGACCTATAAAGTGGCATTATTACTTATTTTTTTCTGCTACTGATTACTCCCCCTATGCAACCAAGCATCTGACTAGCCTTCCTCATTGCTTTGCTACATTGCTTTCCTGCCTTTAAGTCACTTGAAATAGTGACTCCTAGATCTATTTCCTCCTCAGTAGTTTCCATTATAGTTGATTATTCCTTGATACTATATTGAGCCTTTGGGTTTTTGCGTCCCAAGTGCATAATTTTGCATTTTTTAGCATTAATTTGTAGTTGCCATGCTCTTGACCAATTCTCAAGTTTACTTAGATCATCAGTCATTTGATTTACCCCTCCTGGTGTGTCTACTCTGTTGCATATCTTTGTGTCATCTGCAAAAGGGCATACTTTCCCTTCAATACCAGTTGCAATGTCACTAACAAAGATATTAAAGAGCACTGGTCCAAGTACAGATGCCTGGGTACTCCACTGGTAACATGTCCCTCCATAGAATGCACTCCATTTACTACAACTGTCTGTTAGGATATGATTGGTTGCTTTCGGCAACATCCCAACTTCAACAGATCTCCCCTCTTAGTAAATTTACCCCGCAGTGTGCTGTTTTAGCCAGTTTTCATTGAATTTTGGAAAACATCATTGGTGGTTAAGTGGATCTTGAGATAAAACATACTAGCTCACTAAGGGCCTTATTTTGGTTCATTCTTTCTGACAAAATCCTTCTTAGATGGGCAAAACCATGTGCACTGCAGGTGGGGCAGATGTAACTTGTGCAGAGAGAATTAGATTTGGGCGGGGTTTTACTTCAAAGTGACATCTATATTGCAGTGTAAAAATAAAGCAGTCAGTATTTTCCCTGCACAGAAACAAAATTACTCACCCAAATCTAATTCTCTCTGCACATGTTACATCTGCCCCCCCTGCAGTGCACATGGTTTTGTCCATCTAAGAAGGATTTTGTCAGAAAGAATGAACCAAAATAAGGCCCTAAAAGTTATATTTTCAAACTTTAAAACTTGAACTATTCTGAGATGTATATTTGGGATCAGGTGAAGATATTCTTATATTGGCTACCTAGTTCAATTAGCAGGTCCAGCACATAATGCTGTTCTATATTAGATGCAATATGCCCAGAGGAGTTCACACCTCACACACTGCACCCATATTCTCTAGAGTCCCAAGCTGGGCACTGCAATTGTGGCCAAAATGGCTGCCGTGCATGTGCAGTGCTGAAGTAAGTCTCCGGAACATTGTGGGTGCAATGTTTCCTGAGACTTTCGCATGTGCAGTAGACTCTGGCACAATGTCAGAGTCTGGCACAATGTCAGAGTCTACTGTACAGTAGAGAGAGGAGAGGGCTCAGTTGTAGTCTGCACACCAGCCCTCTCTTAAAGCTCCCCTGGTCCAATGATAAGATACTGTAGTCAAGTAATAAAAAAATAAACTACAGTACAGTTGCTTTATCTTCAACATACTGTAAGCAGAATATACGGCCTTGACTGAGGCATCAAAAGAGTCAATTGGGATTAAAAATACTGTACACTACTTAGCTCAAGATATATTGATACTTTATCATATTTATTGCTGCATATTTTCTATCAGCTGTTTCCTGTTATCTGCAATTAACCTACTCGGTTTTGGAAAGAATATGTGGACTATCTTACTTGCACCACAACATTGTGACACATGCGCATCACAAACCCACTGCAGGGATGCTGACTCTCGAAAAGGGCAACCAGCTTGGCACACCGACGGGGGCGGACCCAATATGCCATAGAGGGCAGTATGCGGATCACTTTAGGAGGCAGTACAGGGCACATTGCACTTGCAAATGCATGATCATGGCCATCCCCAGATGCACAATACCGATATTACAGACATTGAACAGTGGGGAGTGAGTCCACAATGACGCGATTCAGCATGAGTCACATCATAAAGTCCCCCCAGACTGCCCACTTTTCTTCTACTTGCCCTCCTTGCTGGGGCCTGGGAGGGGCCTCTGATTTTCAGAGCCTATTGGCTATTCCGGGAGGGTAGGCAAGTATGGTCCACTGTCTTTATTTCACTGCAGTGTGGAATGCTGGAGCTCCAGAGGTCAGTATAGGTCAGTATTTTATGAAGGACCCAGTCATTTCTAGTACTGAAATTTCAGTCTTGCATTATGTCAGTGGCAGAACTTGGGTGGTGCAAAAATATAATTTAGCCCCCCCCCCCCCCCCATTCCTCCTCCACTCCAACCCAGGTACACAATATGCAACACAACAGTGCAACAGTGGGTGATAGGGAGAGGCAGAGGGTGACAGGAAAAAAACAGTAGGTGGCAGTAATAGGGTAGCAGTGGGCCCCTAGTTCCCAGAGGCCCTGGTGCACTGCACCAATGGTAGTTCCACCTCTGTGTTATGTATTAGGTTCCACATACTGTACTTTAACATTTCACAATTACTTCTAAATCATTATCCAAATTATTAAACAAAGCTCAACTTACTTCCAAATAAATATGTGCAATATGTAGTTTATGACGTATGAAGTAATTTCTGACTTATTACACTGTACACGGGGCTGGCAATATATATATTATCTGGTTTTCTTCTGTGTGTTGTTTCTTCTGTTACGCGGTATCCACATGTTCTTTAATTACACAGTTTTTTTACATTCTAGATGTTGATGAATGCCAAGCAATCCCAGGACTGTGCCAAGGAGGAAACTGCATTAACACAGATGGATCGTATGAGTGCAGGTGTCCAGTTGGTCATAAGCAGAGTGAAACGTCACAGAAATGCGAAGGTAATTCATTTACTGTATGCAGACATTTTTATGTGACAGTTAGATGCTCATTTTTAGTGTAAAATGTGTCACCAATCGCTAAAAAGGGATTTTAATATGACCTATGAAGTTTTCTTTGCAAAATGCTGGGCACAGGCTTGGAAAATGAAAACTGCATGACTTTCCTCGCTCCTGGACGTGGTGTGAGGATAAAATTTCCTATGGCATTTTTAAAGAGTAAAAAATAAGTGTGTCTGTACTCTGTACAGTGGTTTATTACTGCTGGTGGGGGAAGTCATTATGTGAGTGAAGCCAATAGACAACAATGTGCTTTATTACTGTGTAGGCAAAAGTTAAGTATTTTAATATAACACAGATAGGTTAAGGTAAGCATACGGCATACTGATAACAAACCGCCCAACCATCCCCATTTTGGCGGGACAATCTCACTTTTCAGACACTGCTCCTCAGTCCTACCCATGGGGCCACAGTGTTTCGGAGTGCTGGGTATGCCCTCAATGTGATGAAAACAAGGATGTGATTGACAGAGATGGCATTTCCCATGAGGCCATGCTCCCTGCCTTGAAGCCACACTCTGTTATCAGGCAGGCACACTTTATGCATTTTGGTTTTTAGGTGGAGAGACCAGAACCCTTGGAATCCTTACAAACAGACAACTGTGCTCCCACAGATGTTGAATACCTTAATTTAAGAGGTACAAAAGCTCCATTATATTAATAGCTTTTGGTTTTTGATTTGTGTGACATGATTTGGAGTGCTAGTTACACTGGGTGTATTCAATCGCTTTAGTATACCTACTGTATCTGTGGACTAACGTGCAATTTTATACATGAGAGCACAATTTTTGGATATTAGTATTTATTTCTCAACCTACAGCCCATACCATACACCATCCCAGTGTTTGGATGGAAAAGGAGGAGGGATAAAAAGGGTTTGGTACTGGATCCCGACAGTCGGGATACCAACTGTCAAAATACCATCAGCCAGGGGAGTAACTCCCAGAGTAAATGGAGGTGCCTGCCTCCGGGCTCCTAAAGGCCACACCTTTTTTAAGGGGAGGGGGCACCAAATTCCATCTTGCCTCAGTGAGACTCGGATGAACTTACACCTCTGCCATCAGCGGCATCCTGACTGAGGCGTAAGTACTCACACATTTTGGTAAATATTGTAACTCTTATCCTCCTCTAAACCACGCCTCCTACAGCCTAGCTCTAACCCTCCCCTTTGGCAGCCTAACCCTAGCCTCCCCTCCCGCAGACTAACCCTAGCCTCCCCGCCCGCAGACTAATCCTAGACTCCCCTCCCGCAGACTAACCCTAGCCTCCCCTCCCACAGACTAACCCTAGCCTCCCCTCCCGCAGACTAACCCTAGCCTCCCCTCCCGCAGACTAACCCTAGCCTCCCCTCCTACAGACCAACCCTAGCCTCCCCTCCCACAGCCTAACCCTAGCCTCCCCTCCTACAGACTAACGCTAGCCTCCCCTCCTACAGACTAACGCTAGCCTCCCCTCCCGCAGCCTAACCCTAGCCTCCCCTCCCACAGACTAACGCTAGCCTCCCCTCCCGCAGACTAACCCTAGCCTCCCCTCCCGCAGACTAACCCTAGCCTCCCCTCCTACAGACCAACCCTAGCCTCCCCTCCCACAGCCTAACCCTAGCCTCCCCTCCTACAGACTAACGCTAGCCTCCCCTCCCGCAGCCTAACCCTAGCCTCCCCTCCCACAGACTAACCCTAGCCTCCCTTCCCGCAGCCTAACCCTAGCCTCCCCTCCCGCAGACTAACCCTAGCCTCCCCTCCCGCAGCCTAACCCTAGCCTCCCCTCCCGCAGACTAATCCTAGCCTCCCCTCCCGCAGACTAACCCTAGCCTCCCCTCCTACAAACTAACCCTAGCCTCCCCTCCCACAGCCTAAACCTAAATTTCCCCTTCCACAGCCTAACCCTATCCCTAATACTTATCAGTGGAATGTGTTGAGATTCTGACAACCGGAATGCCACTGTCGGTATTGTGACCATCAGCATCCTGACAGCCCGGATGCTTACTACAGCCCCCAAAAAAACTGTTATAAGAATTCACATTGGGCCTGATTTAAAGATGTACACTAATCAGTTCATTACTGCTCATCTCTGATGGTAAGAGGACTGCACGTGGACACAATGTGTACAGCACATGTGCATCTCTACATATGCGCGGACACTCTCGGATTGCCAAGCTGCAGGATGATTGATATGCTGCAGCATCAGGGGGCCCCACTCAGAGCTCAGGGACAAGTTGAATCAGTCTGGCAGAGGTATGGCTCATAGGGATGACAGTTTCTACGTTTACATTCAATAGGTCAACACCAAAAGGTTGACATTGCCAAAAGATCGATATGTACATGGGTCGACACAAGTAAAAGGTTGACATGGAAAAGGTTGACACATGTAAAGGTTTACATGAGTTTACATGTGCGGGATGTATTAAAATACATTGCTGCCGCAGCGATGCTAGAGCATATGCAAAGCGATGACGGAGGCCCCCGTGATACCTGTGATGTGGTGTGCAGGGGGGTTTCCGTCACATCCCCGGCTCAGCGGCTGTCCCCAGCGCCTCCTCCTCCACCCTGCAGCCGGAAGGACATCCGTCCGTGACATACTGCTACTGGGAGGAGGAGTTTCATGGAGGAAGGGGAGGGGGGCAGGCATCTGCGGTAGTCGGCGATATAAGACCATAGGCTTCTATAGGGTATCGCCACCCTGCGAAGACACGGCGGCCAGTACATTTGAAAACGGGGGTTTTACTGCATTTTTCCCTTACTGCATCCCACCCTATATATGTATAGCTAATACTGCTCCTCACCTCTTTGCGGTGGCAAACATCTACGCACACACATACACACACATATGCTCATCATCTCTCAACAGTAGGAGCTCTTAAAATACTGGCCATTCATAGCGTAGTAAAGTCATTTTTTGATCTGAGTGGACATTTACACAACATTACACCAATATGCACGAATGCCCGCATCTGCCTTACGCGCGGGGGGGCAAGATCATTCGATAGTCACTTACATCTGCGAGCGCCCTAAGCAGAAAGCGGGAAGACAGCTGATGTCAGCTGCCCGCCCCCTGCACCCATGTCACAGGCAAACCTCCATGGGAACGCCCAGCGTTTTCATGTCAATGCACATTCCCATGAGCTTGACGACGACCCGTCGCCCCATGTGCTGTGTGCGAGCGGCTGGCAAATGCTGTACCCACTCGCACACAAAGGCTGCACATACACATAAATACTTATGTGCATGCGTAGTCTCTAAATATCGCTCCCCTGTGCGAACGGGCAGGGGATTGATTCAACTAGAACAGGGTAGCCTACCCTCCCGGAATGTTCGAGCCTGAAAACATGGCATTGCACGTCGGGGCTAAAATGACACGACCACTCTAGATATGCCCCCAATTGGGAGCCCATGGCTCCACCCCTGAACAGCCCCTTTTCCCCTCCCGGTGATGGTCACGCCCCCTTGCTTCACTGAGCTGACTGCCCTTTCCCGGCAAGGGCAGCCAAAAAGTTGGCATCTATGAACTAGAATCACCCCCTAGATGCAATGCAATCTAGTACAAAACGCACATACACTGTAGCACATATGGCACCGTGTATGGGCACCTTGATTTAAAATTTTTACCAATTAGTTACAATAATGCCATAATCCTTTAACTCTGCACTTCTACCATTGCTAACGTTATTGTGACTGTATACTGTAGAATATAGTAAATCTATCATAGTCAGATCTCACAAATACCAAATTTATAATCCGTAAATGAATAATAGAGCCGCTACAATTGTGAGCAAGATTCCAGCACCTCTGCGCTAATATTTATACATTCCTAATTTCTCCATAGACTTTCTGTCAGCAGTTACTGGGGAACTAAAATGACCCTGGAGACAAAACTGTATGTATTATTGATATACGTTAGTAATAATATTAAACACTTTCATAAAGGAACAACATGTACTTTCTATTCATATTCCCTTACATGAACTGCAATGTGACTCTGGCCTTTACTGAGTCAGAGCTGGTGCAATGCATTCAGCAAGTGTGGTCCAGGCCAGTGCTGGTGCACACAGTAAACACGTCACTTTATTAATGCCAGAAATTCTGCACCCTCACAGCTGAAATCTGTTAAGTGTTCAGGGAAGGGAGATTATAGCAAGTTCATTTGTAACAGACATATTCTATTTCTGGGTCTGCAAAGTAAAATTCTGGCTTTCCAATGCTGCTCTGCTCTAGAGTGGCTGGTTTCAGTGTGGCTGGTGTCACATTTGTGTCCTAAAATTGGCATATTTCTCCTGTTTACAAAAGGTTACATTTTTCTATGTTTTTCTCTCTTTTTGTAGCACTATAATAATAAGTACTATTTCCTATCTGCTGGGAGAAGCTCAAAGTAGCCAGTATGGGGTTTGGTATCAGCGTTTTGTTTTGCAGATTGCACTTTCTCTAACTATGCAAAAAACACCTATGCGTAGGTATATTTAGATGTATCTTATTTTTGCGACTTTTTAAGCTTGAGGTGGAACAGACACTTGAGTGGGGGTGCATGTATCCAGCTGCTGTGAAGTTCGACCACACACACAGGCACCCTTCCAGTGCTTCCACTAGTGGGGTGGCCACGCTAATTTATCTGGAATTGGACTACCACGGAGGAGAGCTCTCGGGGTCCCCAATAACAATACGACTTAGTGATACCATCAAAGGAAGGAGCTGCTCGTTGCAATTATTTTCTTCAAGCACACTAACAAATGAAACGACAACTTTGATTGCCATTATTATATGGCAGATGCTACGGACTTTTGTATTATTTAGTAGTGACTAACCATTTGGATGATTGTAGCCAAAAATTTGTGCTGCTTGATTCCAACACTATACAGATGAATCTGCTGTTTAATATTTTGAATGATGTATTGTATATTACATTTTATTGAATTGCTGTTTTTGTGATTAAAAGACCCTTTTGGTCAGTACTTAAAAAAGAGCAAGCAGATATAATTATTATTATTATTATTATTATTATTATTATTATTTTTTTACTATATCTGTTATTACAGATCACCAAGTGCGGTATAATTATATTTTGGTGTGCAAGTATTGGTCACGTACAGTAAGGGAGTGTTCTCACAAACCCCATGCAGGCCAAAAGAGACACTGTACGCACATATACGCCTGTCAGGAGAAGATGCATCTTTTGCCTGTACAAAATACACACTGATGACAATGACGACTGGCAGCTGCTTCTGATTGGCTGAGCTCATCCTAATCCCTGCCATTGGGATTGTTGTGATCTATTCCCACTATTTATTTGACATTTGCAATGCAGTTCATGGCAGGAAAGCAGATTCCCATATGATTTGCCGGAGGTCAGAATACTGACACTAGCATCCCGAAGATGGTAATCCTGACAGGGATCAGGTAAGTATACTTACCCTCCTCCCTTTACCCTCCCCCTTCTAGTAGCCTAACCTTAACTTTCTACCCCCACCCCACAGCTTAACCCTAACCATCCCCGCCAGTGCCTAATCCTAACCCCCTCACCCAACCACCTAAATCTAACCTATCTGCCCTACATCCTAACCCTAACTCCCCTTCTATGTGTCTAAACCTAACCCCTTTAAACCACAGTTTAACCCTAATTCCCCTCACTATGGCCCTTATTCTGATCGGTGCGGATATTCCCGCATTCTTACGGAGCGGTCCGCACGCCACGGTGTTTTGCCGCGTGCGGCCATCGTCCGTAGAAACGCCCACGTGTCCTCCGCATTCGGACGGACTCACTCTTTAAGAACAGGGCGTGTTTACGGACGACATACAAACCATGCGTGTGCGGGAGAAACACTCCGATTCTGCACGGTATTACAGAGTAGTACAGAGTATGCTCGGGAATACCGCATCCGAACGGGAGCCAAGCGGTGCTACCGCCCGTAAGCGGAGTATTTACGCCAAACAACCCACTATGATGTATATTCTGCAATACATCACATGACCCACTTATTCAATTACCTATCCTCATAAAAAACTTCTTATTTGGAATTGGAATCAATTAGATGCCAATATATCCTTACAAGCATGCCTAACACATGCATTGCACACATTAACCCTTACAGCAATTGAAGTGCAATGGTTTCTATTAAAGCACTGACAAGCGTCCTATTAGTGAGTAATGAGTAAAGGAGTAGATTCTATTGGGTTCAGGTGTTAATGCTTGTAGTCATTAGGCGGTCCGTTCGCCTACCGCATGAACGAGTGGTGTCCGCAAAGCAATAGTACACTTGTGGACACCGCACATTTCTGCCCTTTTTGATCGCGTGCATTCGGAGTGGTATCCGAATGTACGCCCCCCAACATAAGTGTACTCCCCCGTGTCCGCCCATGTTTCCGCCCCGTTTTGCCCACTTTGAAACTACGCCCATGTGTCATTCCGCATGACGCCCATAATACGCCCATATTTCCCGACTGATTGCGGGGAACAGTTTTGGACGGGATTTGGCCGAACAGGTACGGAGTCAAGGCGTGGCACATGCGCGTTGCGTTCTCCACGCATGCGCAGACGCCGTAAAGACGCGATCCGAAAGTATGCGGTAAAGTACGCGTCAATCAGAATAAGGGCCCATATCCTAAACCCTCCCCTCCCCCTTCCCCAGCTGCACACTAGTCAGCCCCGCATTCTCACCAATCAGGATGCCAGCTGTCAGTATTCCAGTGTCCTCATCCTGATGGTTTTGATGTTCTGGTGCCAGTATTCTGAAGGCAACTGTGATGCTGGCATCGGTATACTGACCGCCGAGGAGGCTGACTGCATCCCCTTTTATGTAATTGAACATATACATTACTTTATCCTTGCATTTTCTTATGTATGTAATTGGACCACACATACTACAGTAAATTATTAATAAAAGTGTCCAGACATAGACAATCTTTCTTTTGTAAATTCGTTCAAGTACCATGTTGAATATGAATTGTATATTATTACTTTAGCTGCTGCCTCTGTCACACTACATAAGGCATAAACAAGGAGCATGTACTATACGACTGCTGTTCTTTCCGCCATCCTGATGAATATAATACTACTTCTCCTGGTGGGAAGTTGACATACAGTACAGTACAGTATATGCTATCCTTACAGTTAAAGCTCTGGCCAAACAGTCATATACATTTTGCTCTGAAAACTGGGCTTTTTCTTTTTTACGCCTGTGATTTTGGTGCAGAATGTGCCCAGTTGTACACCCGAGCCCTAAAATTCTACTTAACCATTTGGGTGCCAAGGGAATTTGTCAAAATAGGTGTGAAAATTGGCAAGCAAACGTTTTTATTAACCATTTAAGTGTCAATGTTGCTGTGAGAGATCCTCAAAATAACCGTAAAAAATGTCAGTGGCGCTCACAGCGAATGTTTGGGATTTTTTTTGGGGGGGTACAATATTTAACTCAATTTCAATTAATTGTGAGCGACGCTGGCATTTGTAACGGATATTTTGAGGATCGCTCACAGCAACTTTGGCACGGGTTAATAGCAGGGTTGCCGACCCTCCCGGAATTTCCGGGAGTCTCCCGAAAATCGGGTACCCCCTCCCGGCCCCCGGAAGGGTGGGCAACCCTCCCGGATTCAGGGGGACCCCTGCTGACCCCCGGATTGCGGCATTAAAATGCTGCAATCCTCGGGTCTCAGAGGAGGGGACGGAGCTAAAACGGCACAATCGCGTCATTTTAGCCCCGCCCCCTCCACGGAGATCACTGAATTCGCTGCTTTAACAACATGGGGGCCGGGCTTAGTGATGTCACTCGTAAGCCCCGCCCCCTGAGCGGCTGCTGAAACTCTCCTCTCCGGGCTTCTCCCGGAGAGGAGAATCTTAAAGTCGGCAACCCTGGTTAATAGCTTTCTACTTCCGGTATGTGACTCAGTGATTCAGAGTGAATTTAAATGGACCTGGATGTCAGCAGCTTTTATTATCTGCCAGGTGAGGTATGACATTAGCGAGCCACAGCAGCAGAGCTCATGGACTATAGTTACTATATATGACTTAACAGCAGATATTGGCTTCTCTTTACTGACACATAAAACATTGTTTTGAAAATGGAGGTGTAACACCAGCATCTAGCTAATGTTTCCCAGTCATAAACTTGTTCACCTGTGAACATAAAATAAACCATGTATTTGCCAGGTTTTATGTACTCCCATTGTTGTAAAATCTATTATTTTAGCAGTTTTATATATTTTTATAAATGCCATTTATGGCTGGGGTTAGGCAGTAGTTGGTTTAGCATCAGCCATTACAACGTTGTAAATATGTGGACCATACAGTCAATGCTAGCAGTTGTGTCATTTACAAGTGTCAGTTATAGAAAAGGGAAGAGATTTAAATGTGTGGAACAGCAGCGACTGCGGTTAGTGAAAGGCAGAGAGGTGTGACAGAGCCTGAAAATATTAAAAAAAAAATAGTTTTTCTGCAGTGTCTATCTAAAACTTTTTACACTTGACTACAGTTTTTCTATATACACACCAGCAATAATATTGTAATCATTATTTAGTATAAATTTTGAATATTGTAATGAAACCTGTGCCCTGAAAATCTGGGTCTCCATCATATTTATTATAGTAGTAGTAGTACGTTTATTTATAAGGCGCCGTACATAGCAAACAAAAAACAAATGACAAGGTAACGTACAGGGTGTGTTGAAAAATACAGTATAAATAGGGGTAAAGCTGGTAGAAATAAAGTCAGCATCAGTTCAGAAGTAGGTGTCAAAATTGTCAAGGAGACTGAAGATGAAGTAGAGGAAGTGAAGAACAGGACAGGAGCACAGGTGAGGTAAAGAGGTAGGGTGAGTACGTGAGGCAGGAGGACCCTACTCATAAGAGTTAACATACTAAAAATAGGTGGGTGGACGAACGAAAAACAACAGGATAAGTAGGAACGGAGGGGAACGGAGGCAGGATAGGAGGATCAAAAGAGGTTAGGAGGAGGGATAGGCTAATCGAAAAAAGTGGGTTTTGAGGGAGCCCTTTTACACCTACAAACCGAGTTGCACCCTGGTTTTTGTGCCAGACTCCAACCAGTGGCTTTATGACCCCTCTTGCACCGCCATCCCCATCCGGCATGATGCTGGGTGGGTGGCGTCACCGGAGGCGGGTCCTGACCCGGCACTGGGAGATGAGAGCATCTCCCAGCGCCCACTATTGCATTGCAGGTAGCATCGACCTGGGTTACCCATTTACACTGCACAGGGAGCCATGATGAGCCCGTGTTCAGTTCAACCCTGGTCACTACCCAGGTTGAAATGCCAGGCAGTATTGACTTTTGTGTCTTCTTTAACATTAATTTAAATCAAAATATGTATACAGTATCAACATATTTGTTTCAGAAACAGACTGTGTTAGATCTGTCTTTGTGAATCTATAGGATTAAATTACTGCTGTGCTGCATTGATATATAAACAGTGCATCTTTCTGTTTTAAACAATAAAAACAGCGACTGTGTCTTATCCGCGGCAGCCTTTCCCAGACATGACGTATGAGCTGATGGCAGTCGCCAAAAGGAGCAAGTCTCTGTACTAATGTACAGTCCAATTAATGTAAGAGTCACCCAGCTGTTCAAAATCATCGCTGCATTGATATAAACAACTAAAACATGTATATAGAAAGTAAAGTACATGTGTTATTCAGTTCTTGGATGTATCTTGGGTTCTCAACATTACTTAAAAATGTAAATGGGAAAGTCGTCTTTGATTCCCAAAGCAGACAATGCCTTCAATTTGGTATATACTGTACAGTATAAATGGTTTTACAGTATGAATAATGTTTGTTCAGTCAATATAACCCATGATATTTTCAATTAAAACAGACAAAAAATCTATTTTATACAATATAATTGCATGCTATTTTAATACAATACACATTCCTTGTAAACGTACAGTATCTCCTGGGAATAAATACTGAGAATACTGATACGCATATAAACTGAAATACTCATAACATGGAATACCGGTAGACATATAACCTGGAATACCAGTACGCATATAACCTGGAATAGCGGTACGCATATAAACTGGAATACTGGCAGGCATATAACCTGGAATACTGGAATACTATGCATATAGGGTGGCCAATCCCAGGATCGGGATCGGCGGGATCCCGGGATTTGGCCCCCAAAACACCAGGATTTCAATCCCGGGATTGGTGTATCCAATCCCGGGATTTCGGGATTAGACTGCGCATGCTCAGTCTAATGCTGGGCAGTGTCTGAGTATCGCTCAGATGCTGTCCGACTTCCCCTTTATCCGGCAGCGCGGCCCTGCGCAGCGTGACAAGGTCATAGGTCACGCTGTGCAGGCCGCAAAGACAGCCGAGACGTGCTGATGGCTGGCTCCCGGAGACCCCGCCTACCCACCCGGCTCACAGACAACAATCTCGTCTCTCCCCCACCCGGCTTCCTGCCTGCTCCAGCCTACCCACCCGGCTACTTGCTCCCTGAGACCCCTCTCGGCTCCCCGCCCACCCTTCCGGCGAGCCTACCCGGCAACCAAGTAAACATGCGGGGCATTTTTTTTTTAGGGAAGCCAATCCCGGGATCCCGGGAAACCCGGGATTGAGCATTTTTCAATCCCGACTACCGGGATTGAAAAAATGCCCCGGGATTGGCTTCCCTATATGCATATAACCTGGAATACTGGTACCCATATAAACTGAAATATTGGTATGCATATAGCCTGGAATACTGGTACGCATATAACATGGAAAACATGTACGCATATAACCTGGAATACTGGTACCCATATAACCTGGAATACTGGTACGCATATAACATGGAATACTGGTACACATATAACCTGGAATACTGGTACACAGATATAATGGAATACTGGTACGCATATAACCTGGAATACTGGTACACAGATAACATGGAATACTGGTACACATATAACATGGAATACTGGTACCCATATAAACTGAAATATTGGTATGCACATAAACTGAAATAACGGTATGCATATAACTTGGAATACCGTTACGCATATAACATGTAATACTGGTACGCATATAACATGGAATACTGGTACACATATAACATGGAATACTGGTACGCTTATAACCTGGCATACTGGTACGCATATAACCTTGAATGCTTGTACGCATATAACCTGAAAAACTGGTACTCATATAAACTAAAATATTGGTACAGTAGGCATATAACCTGGAATACTGGTACTCATATAACCTGGAATACTGGTACACATATAACCTGAAATACCGGTACGCATATAACCTGGAATACTGGTACACATATAACCTGGAATACTGGTACGCATATAACCTGGAATACTGGTACACATAAAACCTGGACTACCGGTACTCCTATAAACTGAAATACTGGCACCCATATAACCTAGATGTAATGACACCGAAACCATGGGATGAGGCTATAAAAACAAATTTAGTCTGGTTGCCTTTATTTTTCAAATAAACACCAATATACACACCAGGCTCACGGACAACTATCTCGTCTCTCCCCCACCCGGATTCCTGCATGCTCCAGCCTACCCACCCGGCTCCTTGCTCCCTAAGACCCCTCCCGGCTCCCCACCCACCCTTCCGGCGACCCCACCCGGCAACCAGGTAATCATGTGGGGCATTTTTTTTAGGGAAGCCAATCCCGGGAAACCTGGGATTGAGCATTTTTCAATCCTGAATCCCGGGATTGAAAAAATGCCCGGGATTGGCTTCCCTATATGCATATAACCTTGAAATACTGGTACCCATATAACTGAAATATTGGTACGCATATAGCCTGGAATACTGGTACTCATATAACCTGAAATATCGGCATGCATATAACTTAGAATACTGGTAGGCATATAACATGTAATACTGGTACGCATATAACATGGAATACTGGTACACATATAACATGGAATACTGGTACACATATAACATGGAATACTGGTACGCATATAATTTTGAATACCGGTACACATATAACATGTAATACTGGTACGCATATAACATGGAATACTGGTACACATATAACATGGAATACTGGTACGCATGTAACATGGAAAACTGGTATGCATATAACCTGGAATACTGGTACCCATATAACCTGGAATACTGGTACACAGATAACCTGGAATACTGGTAGGCCTATAACCTGGCATACTGGTACGCATATAACCTTGAATGCTTGTACGCATATAACCTGGAATACTGGTACTCATATAAACTGAAATATTGGTAGGCATATAACCTGGAATACTGGTACTCATATAACCTGGAATACTGGTACACATATAACCTGGAATACTGGTACGCATATAACCTGGAATACTGGCACACATACTGTATAAGCTGAAATACCGGTACGCATATAACCTGGAATACTGGTACACATATAACCTGGAATACTGGTACGCATATAACCTGGAATACTGGTACACATATAACCTGGAATACAGGTAGGCATATAACCTGAAATACCGGTATGCATATAACTTAGAATACTGGTACGCATATAACATGGAATACTGGTACACATATAACATGGAATACTGGTACACATATAACCTGGAATACTGGTACGCATATAACCTGGAATACTGGTAAACATATAACCTGGAATACAGGTAGGCATATAACCTGAAATACCGGTATGCATATAACTTAGAATACTGGTACACATATAACATGGAATACTAAAATGCATATAATTTTAAATACCGGTACGCATATAACATGTAATACTGGTACTGATATAACCTGGAATACTGATACACATATAACCTGAACAGGGGCGTAACTAAGTTTTTAGCGCCCCCCCGCCGGATGGTTTTTCGGCGCCCCCCTCCCCCCTCGAACACCCCCGCCGCCGCCCGCCCGCCCGCCACCCCCCCACCTAACCTGACCCCCCCTTCTTACACTTACCTGTCCCCGCAGTCTGCATCTCGCCCGGCTCTCTGCCGGGA
The DNA here is from genome assembly GCF_055691185.1 of Crinia signifera. Taxonomy (NCBI): domain Eukaryota; kingdom Metazoa; phylum Chordata; class Amphibia; order Anura; family Myobatrachidae; genus Crinia; species Crinia signifera. The sequence goes on from NC_139217.1 coordinate 386,448,477, forward strand.
CCTGCCTGACGTCACGGTCCCGGCCGGCTCCTGCTGCTGCAATGAAAACTGACTCTTAGAAAATGGCTGCCCCCATACTGCAGACAGAAAACTGTCTGCAGTATGGGGGCAGCCATTTTATAAGAGTCAGTTTTCATTGCAGGCAGCAGGAGCCGGCCGGGACCGTGACGTCAGGCAGGTCCCGGCAGAGAGCCGGGCGAGACGAAGACCACAGGTAACTATACCTCCGCAGCCCCCCGGCGGCGCCCCCAATTTCTCTGCGCCCCCCCGCCACCGCGGGGGCTGCGGAGGTATAGTTACGCCACTGAACCTGAAATACCGGTACGCATATAACCTGGAATACTGGTACACATATAACCTGGAATACTGGTACACATATAACCTGGAATACTGGTACGCATATAACATGGAATACCGATACGCATATAACATGTAATACTGGTACGCATATAACCTGGAATACTGGTAAACATATAACCTGGAATACAGGTAGGCATATAACCTGAAATACCGGTATGCATATAACTTAGAATACTGGTACACATATAACATGGAATACTAAAATGCATATAATTTTGAATACCGGTACGCATATAACATGTAATACTGGTACGGATATAACCTGGAATACTGGTACACATATAACCTGAAATACCGGTACGCATATAACCTGGAATACTGGTACACATATAACCTGGAATACTGGTACACATATAACCTGGAATACCGGTACGCATATAACATGTAATACTGGTACGGATATAACCTGGAATACTGGTACACATATAACCTGAAATACCGGTATGCATATAACCTGGATACTGGTACACATATAACCTGGAATACTGGTACTCCTATAACCTGGAATACTGGTACACATATAACCTGGAATACTGGTATGCATATAACCTGGAATACTGGTACACATATAACCTGGAATACTGGTACACATATAACCTGGAATACTGGTACACATATAACCTGGAATACCGGTAGGCATATAACCTGGAATACTGGTACACATTTAACCTGGAATACTGGTACTCCTATAAACTGAAATACTGGTACCCATATAACCTAGATGTAATGACACCAAAACCATGGGATGAGGCTATAAAAACAAATTCAGTCTGGTTGCCTTTATTTTTCAAATAAACACCAATATGACCCTGGCAGATTCAGAATAGGAATCGGCTATATTCTAAGCAACATGCTGGTATGGGCCCTCTTCTTACCTCAGTTTGTAAAGAGAACTGAATAAATAAATAACAACAAAAAAAAATATGAGAACATTAGGCCCCACAATGCCTTGAGCCCTAGACGGGATTTTATGTTGTCTAATGGGTGATCCAGCTGAGAATTTTCTTTTTCATGAATTATATGTGTGTTATGTTCTTCCAGCTCTGTAGTTGCAAACTACAATTTCCAATAAAATTGACTGGAATCATTTATGTCTTCGGTTAAATGCTAAGGACAGATTACGCTTCTCATTTCAAGAAAGACTACCTTCCTGGTCTGTTGTAATTTACAGTTTATGGTCTTGATGGAAGTAGTTGCAAGTCGAGCAGGCTGCGAATTCTGTAACATTTCCTCAGCAGTTTAGTTCCATGGGATTAAATAAAAAGGCATTTCATTCAACACATTATATTTCTGCCCTTAATGTGGTCAGTTCATGGAAGGGTTTAAGAATTCCTGGACATAGAAAGGTTTTGGAATTTACAACTATTAGCTTTATTTAAAGTGTTTGGCTTTGCATCCCACAATCCAGATTCTATTTCAAAGAATGTTTTTATTTGGAAGATTGGATAGTCTTTCACTAGAACATGCACATTCTGTAGTTTTCCAAATGACAAATACTTTATCCGCAATATTTTCAAACTTGCCAAGAAGAAGAAAAAAAAATCATATTAATGCTAAATTGTGTTCTTAAATCGTTAATAAAGATTCTTGGGCCAAGGCTGTTTGGTATATTATATACTGTAGATATATTTTTTGTACATTCTTTGCTGTTCCTGCACCCAATGGATACAAAATCACATTTTCTTTCAACTGTGGATTCATACTTTCCAGACCAGTCATGTTTGATATTATATTAACCTTTGTACAGTTCTAAAAACCTACTGTATATGAGGAGTTATGATTTGGGTCAATAGCTAATGGTTTCGACCAGATATTAACCGGTAAATGTAATAGAATGAATCCTTTGTCCAACAATGGCCGTATTTTTAAAGCGGCAATCATTCACAAGGTAAATCCAACCTGTTGTTTTTTCTTGTAAATGCTCGCCCCTTTACAAATACAGCCATTCTCAAACAAACACCTGCACCTCCGCACCCTATTATATTTACCCCCATAAAATCTGCACATTTTGCCTGGTAACCTAACAGAGCAGTGTCTTACATTTGCCACTGCTCTGCTAGGTTACCAGCTTACCCAGTACAAATGGGATTTGGCTCCTATGTAATTAAGGACAAAGCCTCAGGCTGTTCAAAAAGAAATAGGCTCACACTAGGAATATGTCATTTGTTTTGTGTGAGGCTGTAATTATTCAGCTCTATGACTTCCCAAATGAGTCTCCCATTAAGGCATGCGGTGGGAAGAAAGGTGGGCCCCCAGAACATATATTCCTCATGTGGGCATTGTGGAGTCAGTTGGAGGGACAGAGATGGAACATGGGGCTGCAGGCAGAGATGGAAAAGCTGTGAGGGATCTGAAAAAAATCCCTCTGCTGCTTAAGTTGCTCCATAAACAGCAGCTTGTGAACACATTTACTAAAGTATGGGACTGTGGAATTTATTGGGGGAGAATTGTAACCAGGAGATATCTGTAATATCTCCTGCATTACATGAATAATGAATGAGTCTGACAATTTATTATGAAAAAGTAGATGAAAATTTTATTTTCACCTGCTATTATAGAAATTAAGTGACGATGAACAGACCCCTCGGTGAACAGGGAATCAAGGATTCCATATTTCTGTTTAATTCAAAAAGGTCCATAAGAGGATTTTCTTGTTTTTGGTTAAAGCTGAAAAACCTAAAATCTGATTTTTCTGTAACATTTGAAGGAGTCTATGTAGATGGCAGGCAGACAGACAGGCAGAGTACACAAAACAGCAAACAGTAAGAACAGTAAAGAAACAGTGTATACAGTAACATAACCTGTAATGAACATACTTTCCTCAAGATACCGGAAGGCAATGCAAATGCAACAATGCATTAGGACCAAAAAGAGGGATCCCAGTCTACATTTAATGTGGCCCTGAATCTAATCAGGGCACACACAGGGCCATGTTATCCATGTTGACTAGGCTAAAGCCTAGGGGCCTAGCACGGACTGGGGAACCATTTTTTTCACCTGTAGTGGGGTGAAAGATTGAAGTGCCAGAGAAGTCCTGAAATAACTTGAAGCCCAAGGCCCGGCCTGGGTTAATACAGAAATGAGTACACATTATGCCAAAGGATCCAGTTTCATTCCTAATGCCCAGATAGACATAAGGCCTAAAGACACAAGTTAATCTAAGACTGGATTAATAGGACATCTGAGACACATGAAACAGGTTATATCCCAACAGCTTTTGACACCATTAGGAATTATTTGGCTCTTTCCATTGGGGTCTTCTGCTATGGGTCTGCTATCTACTCAGTCTTTGGCCTTAATTTGGCATTTTCCACTTAATTGTGCATCTTCTCTCTTGCCTAGTAGTGCCTCAAACTGGGATGTGCCACTTTTTGGCATCTTTTTATTCCAGAAATGTTATACACAATTATTTGTACCATTGGACCGTCTGACTTACTTTACTCCGTAGGACCATTTATTGCATTGTACAAGCTTTTAATACCTATGTGATATGTAAACTTATCCAAAGCAGAGTGCAGTGTAATTATAGTTTGCTGTATATCCCTAAGTATGCAAATATATTCATGTTGTCATAGTAGCCAAAACTTCCATGGCCAACAAGAACAATTCGCATGTACTATAACATGTCAGTGACATTGTCTATGCACACGATAGACCGCAGTTAGTGTTTGGTGTCCGCTCACTTTGCTCACCATGCTTTGGGAAATGTGCCTCGCTGTGCTTGGCACTTATTCCTATTCCTATCATAGTCCAGGTGGATGGTAAAGGATGAAACAGTTGAGAAATAGAACTTGTGTCGACCATATAAGTGTCGACAATTGTCATGTTGACGACTTGTACTTTGTGAGCACTATAAACCTTTTACGTGTTGACCTATTAAGGATGTCAATCTTTTGAGCATGTTGAGCTGATACATGTTGTCTATATGGGATCAATCCTATCAGTGGCAGATTGGCCATAGACCTTACAGGGAAGATTCCCAGGAGGCTGGCGCACCTGTGAGGCTGCCTTTTTTTTCTGTAGCCCCATCCCCTTCCTGTCTCCCACATAAACAACCTTTGCCGGTTGCAGAGTACCAGATAATGCAGATACCCATCTTTGGACCTTATTCTAGTTGACTCGCAAAACTGCGAATTTCGCAGATGCCACGCACCGATTTTCCTGCATACATGCGAATGATGTTTAGCAATAACCTCCATTCACAGCCTTGCATGCGGGGGCAAAATCATTTGATGATTGCCGATCATCGAATGATTTCTCAAGAGCTCGCAGACATAAGACACCTCTCTGGTGTCTTAGATATGCAACGTCTCTGTACGGAAAGAGGGCGGGCAGCTGACATCCACTGACATCAGCTAGCCATCCCCGGCACCCGCGCCACAGGCGCATTTCCATGGGAACTCCCTGCGATTTCATGGGAACGTCCATGAAACGCAGAGTGTTCCCATGGCCGCAACCCCTCCCCACAGTCCCATGCCCCCCATATTGCCCCCCCCCCGCCCACACTGCCAGGTGTGAACGGGCCAACAAATAGGCAATTTGCAGTGAATGCTCACACAAAGCAGCTGCATATGCACTTAAAAGTTTATGCGCATGCGCAGACACAAAACTTTGCTCCCCTGTGTGTATGCGCAGGGGAGCGAAGCAACTAGAATAAGCTCCTATATCCATTGTGACATCTATTAATGGGACAGGTGTAGGCACTATCTCGTGTGCAAATTGAAGGGCTCCGCTGGGGGAGAAGGTGAGATATTTGTGATATTCCAGGGATTAAGTTAAGATGTTTGTCTGCTTTATGGAGGTTTTGGGATCTGTGTTAAGTCTCGGTCATTTATTATTTTAAATGTGTAGGTTTGTGGTTTGTTAAAGGTCTGGGGGTCACTAGACACCTAAGCATATTGAAACCAATGGCTTCCACACAGGTGTAGTAATAATCCCGTCTATTTTAAGTATTTCATTTGGTGCCGACCCACGAGGCCACTTCTAAAAAAAAAATTCCAGGGCTTCTTTTGGTTCCCAATCCGCCCCTAAACCTATTGTCTGTCGACCGAACTAGGGTCAACATATCATTATATTGCTATTGTTAAGCTCACTGTGAGGACCAGTCTCAATTTAACTTACTATGAACATGCTTTTTTCACTTAAGTACATACCTGTTCCCTTACAGTATTTCTAAGCTTTTATAATAGAAACAAATTAAAGCATTTTACTCTTTCTTTTTCTATGGCTTTAAATAACACTTGGCCACGTTTGGAATGGGATAACAGCACAGTTCATGCTTCATCATACAAACAATGCACATTTATAAATAAACCAATCTGTTTACAATTTTAAAATGTAAAATTTTGACACTTGAAATAAAAGCGAACCCATTGTCCTGTCTTTCACAGTACACATTACTTAATTGAAGTTGATATGAGCAGTGCACTGGGGGGGGGGGGGGAATAAAAATCAAATTTCATAAGAAAAAGGTCCCATTGTGATTCTAGGCAATTACTTACAGCTGAATGTTCCCCTGCTACAGACCAAAAGTGCGTGTGAGTTAAAGAACAAGTCATGATCATGAGAAGAGTCTGTGCAGATGAAGAATGAAATTGATCTTTGGGAGGTGACCCTCTCTTATACAAAAGGAGGATTAATACAGTAATTAGTGCGTGTGTGTATATTAGGATACTGACGCCCTAATGTGTTATGATGATATGCTTCTTTTCTATTTATTCTAGCTTTAGAAAAAAATGTGTTTTGTTGAATATTTTAAACTTGAGTTCAATTTTAATCCCATGTTTTCCATATGTTTTATTTAAACCAACAGACATTGACGAATGTAGCACTATTCCTGGTATTTGTAATGGAGGAGAATGTTCCAACACAATCGGTAGCTATTATTGCATCTGTCCACGTGGATATCTCACATCTGTTGATGGCTTGCACTGTATTGGTAAGAAGAATATCTTATTGTCCTTTTGTTTTTTTAACTGCCAAAACAAATTAATGATTGCATGGAACAATGGGCCTTATTCTAGTTCACTCTTTCTGACAAAATCCTTCTTAGATGGACAAAACCATGTGCACTGCAGGGGGCAGATGTAAAATGTGCAGAGAGAATTAGATTTGGGTGTGTTATTTTGTTTCTGTGCAGGGTAAATACTGACTGCTTTATTTTTACACTGCAATATAGATCTCACTTTGAATTAAAACCCCACTTAAATCTAATTATCTCTGCACAAGTAACATATGTCCCCCTGGAGTGCACAGGGTTTTGTCCATCTAAGAAGGATTTTGTCAGAAAGAGTAAACTAGAATAATGCCCAATATACTGTATTTGTAATATGTAATATTTTTAAAGAGAGACAACACAACATCATCCTAATGATTTCTTATTTTATTTGTAAACTGAGTTATTATCATCAGCAGCTGCAACACTAAACATGTAATAAGGGGGGGGGGGGTCGCTAAGTACATATATTACATACAAGTTAACATGTATGTTTATATGAGCTGGATGGATCTCCCACGGATTATCAGCATTGTACGCTCGGTAATAAGCATAAGCCATCAAATACTCTTTCTAAGCCCACCCCTGGTCTCCAGTGAAACTAGCCAATTTGAGCCCAGGGGCAGGCTTCTAAAGTGTTTGATAGCCGCAGAGTTGAGAACAGTTTGGAGGGGAGCAAGATGGGAGCATAGGAGACCATTAAGGAGAATATTGCAATAGTCAATCCATGAGATAACCAGTGATTAGATACCAAAATTTGTTGCACTCTGGGAGAAGAACGGCCTAATGTGAGCTGTGTTGCATAACTGGAACCAACAGGATTGAGCCATAGATTGGACATTGGCTTAAGAAAAGAGTGATGCCCAAGCAGCAGAGTTGAAGATAGTGTTGTCAACAGTGAACAGTGAGATATTGGAAGGAGGTGTGGAGACTCTAGAGTGGGTAAAGATGATGAGTTCCAATATTTCCATGCTAAACTTCAGTGAGTGATCAGGCATTCAGGAGGAGATGGCAAAGAGGCAGCTGGGTGTTTGAGAGAGGACAGAGGAAGATAGGTCAGGAGAGGAGAGGTATAGTTGCATATAATTTGAATGGATGTGGTATTGAAGCATGAAAGCGGTTAAGAGCCCATTAAGAGAACTGGTGTACAAGGACAAGAGAAGAGGGCCTAACCCTGGGAGACACCTACAGGAAGGATGAAAATGGGGGAAGTGGAGCACGAGGCAAGCACTGGAAAGGAATGGTTAGCAACATAAGAGGTGGCCCATTTAAAGACAGTGCTAGAGAGGTCAATTATCTGGTGAGGACAGTGGATGAAAGGATGATCCACATAGGTCCAGGGTTTAGTCGAAAGCAGGTAATTGGTGACTGTGAGCAGGGAAGTTTTAGCGACGTGGAGTGGAAAAAAGCCAGATTGAAAAGGATCAAGGAAGGAGTTTTTAGAGAGGGAGCTGGTGAGATAGCTGTATGCCAGACACGCAAGTCTGAAAAAAAGAGATCGGGTGGCAGCTAGCAGGTGAGGATGGGTCAAGATTGGGTTTTTCAAGAATAAGTGATACAAGAGCTGCCAAGGGGATACAGGAAGATATTTCTTGTTGGATAGCTTCAAATATTAAGGAAAAAAGGGAGGTCAAGCCTAGGAGAGTGTTGAAAGTATCAAAAGGTGGTGGGGACCAGAGGACTGGGAAAAGATGATTGGGGAAAAAATTGCTTGTCGAGGGAGTGGGCAAAGCTGTAGAAAGAGAAAATAAACTTGAAATGGAGGAAGTTTGCAAGAGAGCAACATTTTCCCTAGAGGCATTCAGCGGTGCATGAGCATTTTTGCAGGAACTGGAGTTTGGAATTCCAGGCTTTGGGTTTAGAATGGCAGACATTGAAAGAGGAGATGAGGGCAACAGAATTGAGTGTTTAGGGGAGGGTGGACTAATAGGAGAAGGCCGTGTGGTTGGACCAGGCCATGATGGATAGAGAATAAAGTATTGAGGGAGGATAGGATAGTGGAGGTCAAAAGACCAGAGATTGCATCTGGTGAAGGTGGTCTTGGAGCAGAGGATGTGAAGAGAGTAGATGGTGGTCAGTGGGGAGGAAGGGAGATTTACAGAAATCAGGTGGATCACACTGGTGGGTGAAGCCAAGGTCACTGGAGTGGCTAAGATGGTGAGTTGGGTGGAGGTCCAATGTGAAAGGCCAAAGGTTGAGGAGAGGGCAGAAAGATTAGTGGATGCTAGGTTAGTAATGTCAATAGGGATGTAAAAGTCACAGTTAATGATAGAGAGGGAGTTAATGGGGAAGCCAGGTAGAAACGTTGTCAAGGAATAAGGACAAGCAGTTGGGACAGGGAGGTAGATGGTTGCAAATGGGGTAGAAGTTGGATGAATGGGGTAGAAGAGCAGGATACAGTGGACCTCACTGGTAGAAATATGAGGGAAGGTTTGGGTGGGAAGAAGCAAAAGGTGCAGTTTGGGGGAGGAGGATACCCACCTCACCACTTTTGCAGTCATCAGGTGTGACAGAATAGATGGAGGAGAAGCCCTTATATGAGAGGACCGCAGGGAAGGTGGAGTCAAAGGAGGAGAGACAGCTTTTGGTGAAAGTGAGAAGGTTAAGAGAGTGGCAGATGGGCAGGTCATGGTTAGCAGGCAGCTTGGTGCAGATTTATCTGGCATTCCAGAGTGCACAGGAGAAAGAAAGGGAAGGGATAGTGGAAATACTGATAAGGTTAGCTTGGTTGTGGTTGCAGGAGGTGGCCTAGAACAAAGGTAGTGGTGAGAGTGGGCACTGTGGATTAGTGTGGGATAGGGTCAAGGAGCCAAAGAGCCATTAGAGTAAAGAAGTGCTTTTCAGAGGATTATTCTAAAAAAGAGTGGGTAAAAATGCTAAAATAAACAATGTTAAAAGTGAGTGTAGTAAAAGCAAAGTGCAGTGCATACTGGACTTTTTGGGAAGCAAACTGAAGTAACTATGTATTGAAAGGCCTGGTATATTGTGATACAAAACACTGGTTTATTGTGATATAAAAGCTGAGCATGACCACATCTGTCTGCTGTTTCACCACCCCACACCCATACTTTCCTCAATTCCCAGTGGTTTAACGGGTTTCCTCCTCACCAACTGCCCCATCCCATCACAGCTCCATCCCATCTTGCCCCGGCTCCTCTCCACCCCAACAACTATTCTGAGAAAATCTTTCAGGTATGAAATCCATATATAACCCTTTAACCACCACTTTAACCACCAAGTTTAAAGGGGATATTTATAAGAGCTTGGGGAGAGGTAACATTTTTATGTAATGGCCAGGTCTGATTTGCAGGAGAAGTCCCATTGCTTACCAGTGTGGGTGCTACAGCCATATTGCATTAGGATGATCTAGATTTTCCGGTGTCTCTCTGCTGGCGTGGGGTCCCACTATGCATTTTGTGGGTGTCAATGCAGGAGTCCCTCAGTGTTCCTCAGTATGCAGCAGATGCTACTTCTTGCCAGTCCTGATAGAGTACTGGGCCGCCATGTTCCTCAGGGTCAGTGATATCATGTCAGCTGACACCTACAGTCAATTCTCTGTCAGTAGTTTATATAAAGGAGGAATCTCCAGAAGATTCAAGTTGCCAGTGCAAAGTCAACTACAGACATGTCTGCATCCTGACGTGCTCCGCAGATTTTAATCTCTGAACTCACTTCCATGAAAGAATTTTCCAGCGTTTCTTACATATCTCAGGCTAAGTCCGAATCCGATCTATTACAGCCAAAGTCATGTTCCAGTCTGTCACAGTTAACGTCCGGTTCCAGGCTTTAACAGTCAATGCCCAGTTCCAGTCTTTCTCAGACAAAGTCCAGTTCAATTTCTAATGAACCCAAACTGAGTCCACAAAAAACAACTGCAGTAACATGTCACAGATAAAGTAACAACCAATCCACTCCTAACTAACATTTTTCAAACACAACATGTAAGGCAAAAGCTGAATGGCTGGTACTTTATCACTTACCATTTTATCTCTCTCAGAGCTTTAATAAATACCTCCCCAAAATCTTACTGGAGCATATATGCAAGCATAGTGTTTAGTGCAAAGTCAGTAATACAAATTCAGTAACAGTACCTGTTATCGAGTGGGTCTTGTCGGGATGTGAGCATAACACACCAGAACGCCGGACCTGACATAAAACTCTGCATTCCGGAGCTTGTAGTATCCGGTCCGGGTGGTGTCTTGTCCAGTGGGATGCCTGTGGTAGCTTTCACCAGGGACATGGGGAAGGGGAGATTACAGCCTCCCCGCGTGGCCCCGACCTTTTTGGTTTTTGTTACATGCCCGGACGCTACCAGCTCTGGAATGCAGAGTTTGATGTCCGGCATTCCAGGGTCTAGTCCGGGTCCGGTTTGTACCCATACCCCAAAATAAGAGAAATTGGTTCTTGTACATAAGGTGCTTGGTATGCAGAGATTATAGATTCATGTGTTGAAGATATTGATAGACCCAAACATTTTACCATGTAATCAAGCCGCTGATTCGGAGTTTCAGTGTGAAATCCAGACATAGCAATATATTAAATGTATATACTGTATAAACAGTTTACGTCTACTTATCTTATTTTGTCCTTAGATAAACCTTACATTATTTTCTCTGCATTTCATCACTACTCAGGTCACTTGGGGTAATTGTACAAGACAATCTTTTGTCTCCATGATGTATCCAATATACAAATGCATTAAATAAGTATAAACAACTTAACAGAGCACTGTGAACAAACCTTGATATTCTTTTTTTATGACCAATTACGTTAAAGAGATCGAGACGCATTCGTTTTCAGCTGTGGTTGTATCTATTTGGCCGGGGGCTGCTGTTACACACCACTTTGTCGAAAGCTGTCTCATCTAATGGGTTTGGTTTGGAAGTCCACCAGAAAGATTTTGTAACATGCAAAGGTTCAGATGCTGAAGATTAACATCAACCATTGTTGCAAGTGTCCTCGTGCTGACAGATGGATATCGCTGAAGCCAGGATAGCATTGCATGTGCTGACACAGGCATATATATCAAGCTGATTTAAGAAATGCTGTCAAAAACTTTTTTTTTAATACCACAGTTGATACAGAATATGTGTAAGCACGCAGTGATTGTAACCTTGGCTCCATGACCATGTTTGGATCGGTTACTCATATTCACCAGTTCACAAACCCCATATTGCTGTATATATTCATATTTACAGCCATCTAAATCATTTTACATATTACGTATTTCACTTTTAGTTTTCATATGCAGCACCTGGCGAGGTCCTTTAATACAGTATATCCTGAAGATATTCTAATATTATGTGAATTGTGAGAACTTTTTATTACAATATGTATTATCACAACCCTGTCTATTGCTCGGATGAAGTTGCTAAGGGCAACCAAATGCACTATGGGCTTGATTCAGACCTGATCCCTACTGAATGAATTTGCATGGCAACTGATTAATGATAGGGTGTACCTGTGTACAGCTCACAGTAAGCATGGGCGTGGCCATCCGACGATGGCTGCTACTTTTTTAAAATGCTGACCACTTGCAAGGTGATTGACAGGAAGTAGCATCTGTGGTTGGTAACCAGCCGTTTCATGGGAGTGCCAAGAAAAACGCAGGCGTGACAGAAAAATATCTGGGAGCCTCAGGGAAAATGGAGGCTTGCCTATGTGTCTTAGGAGAGCTTGAGTGATGTCAGCAGCAGGCGGATATGCCTGTATTTATCGCAGCTGCTGAGAAAATCTCTGGTTACTCTGAGACTATGGTGAGTGGTGACCAGTGGAAAAATCATTAGATGATGAGCCTCTTACGAAGAGTTTTGGGCATATTTACTTGACTGCAACGTCTTCACACGGCATGCACATGAATTTGCAAGACGGGATTTGACTTTAGCAGGACGGAGTCTACCCGATCACTAGCCACTGCACATTAGCGACCATGCGATCAGGTCTGAAGAATTGCATTTAAGTTTGTCTTTGGAAAATCCATCTACAGAAGAAAAATTTTGGGCTTTGTTATTTGTTTGTTTGTTTTTATATATTACATGCAAATTACACCTGGACCTTTCCAGTGGTTTTCAGGGACTTTGCCGTTTTCTTGCTGTCAGTGTTGTTGCATGTTTTTATTCCGAAGCTCTGTTCTATAGGTTTTTGCTTTTTTCGTAAATTGTAGCTGCTGCCACCGTGAGCATAGCAGACGATGATTTGTGAGGGGTTGGGTCCAGATAGACATGTGATATAGAGGGAGGAGAAACAAAAATCAAATTTTACTAAGGTTTTCCCATCAATTTTGGAAATTGGAGATTTACTAAAGGTAAATCGCAGGTGAAACACTCCAATAGAGTGGCAATACGCCATTAGACCAAACATTGTATTCTTTACTGGGGGACAAATAGAAAACCCAGATTTATTTTTGTTTGTAAAATCAATAAAAAACACACCAAAATTGCAGCACAAAAAAATAAACAAATTTGAGAATGTGTGATTCAGTTTTCTTGAAATATGAACACTCCATAATCAGAGGTTCGGATTTGAATCACGTTCCAGTTCAAAATCACTTTGGGGTTCTATTTAGAAGCAAGACCTGGCTTGGGTCTGTTATCAGATCAGAACTCAGATTTTAAACTGGAACTTGGGTTTCGAATAGCATGTTAACAGGTCCAAATTGCATAATTTTGTTGACTATTATCACATTTTTATCAATATTATCAATTTTTAATCAATTTTAAACTGTACTCAAAACCCGAGTCTGAACCAAAACACTTGATTGTGGTTATACCAAACCAAAACACAAGAATGAATTAGAAACAAAACATAAAAAAATAAATACAGATGTGTCTCATATATCACTGCTGCCTAGACACCAAACAGCCTACATGCCAGATTCTGTGAGATTCTACTTGCGTCTGGAATCTTTTTTGTATCTGTGAGTCTTTTTTTGCTGAAAACGCATCTTAGTCACATCCAAGTCTCTGACTCTGCATATGAAATGCTATCATGCAGCAGATGTGGCTATTTTTTATGTCAAGTTAATCCTAGTATTTTCTAGTTGCATGTTCAGATCTTGACTAAAACTCATCTTTGACAATAAAATATTTAAAATGCTAGCAGAGTTGCACTGGACCCTGTTGAGGCTTAATTTGTACACCCGTGGTTGTGTCTAAAGCACTGAACAGATGTGACTGAAAGTGTTCCTGGAGAGGTGGGGGAAGTCAATTATCCTGCCATCTACCCCTATTAAGTGGAGCCAGTGCTAGAGTTTTTTCGGCAAACCTCTAAATTTGTGCCCTACAGTATCTTCAATGCTTTATAAAGGGACATTAGTTAGTTTCAAAAGAAAGCAAACCCCAATTCAAATTATGCCACACAGAAGCACCACTTATTCACATTACACTGCATGTCATGCCTCTGATTCATATTATACCACATAATACTGCCCCTTATTCACATTATGACACACAATATTGATCCTTATTCATGTTTCATCACTCAGTAGTACCCATTATTCATGTTATGCTACACAATAGTACCCATTATACATGTTATGTCACACAATGGTGTCCTCTATACACAAGGCAGATGATTCTAGTTGACTCTGTAAGCTGAGAATGCTTGCAGCTCACTGAGTCCTTATGACGCTTCCTCTGTAAATACACATCCCTCTGCTGCCGTTTCCCCTCGCAACCATGCAAGGGGATATGTTACGAAGACACATCTCCTAACATGTTCCTGCAGCAGTAGAACTCATTCGATGGTCACCGACCATCAAATAATTTCCCCTGCCTTCACAAATATAAGTCAGTGGAGAACCTCAGCATTTTCATGGTGACACTTATGAAATGCTGGGTGTTCCCATGGCCCAGTGCTGCCACCAACCCGTCCGACCCCTGCCCTCCCTCTGGGCAGCGAACGGCCCAGTAATATTGTAAATCACCAAGGCCATTTGCATTCAGGGTTTATTCATGCTCAGAAATGTGTATGTGGGGGCTCCCCAAATTAAAATGTCACCAATCCCAAGGAATCTCAAGACCCAGGCCTATTCCACGCACTCGTGGTAGCAGTGGGTTTACGGTTAATGATGTCAAAAATAGAATGTAATATTGTTCTTCACAGTGGAACTAAAGGTCCCAGTAATTCCGCCAACTGGTTCAGTCCTGTGCTGGTTACTAGAGTAATGGTAGACTACAGGAATGGTCAAGAGAAGGCCAATTACAGTTTAATGCTAATCATGCACTTAGGTCTCAAACAACCAAAGGTTAAATATAGTATTAACTCAGCAGAGATCATAACCTGGCTAGCAGTACGTAGGTAGTATGTACATTCACTGTAGACAGCATGTACTTGACGTGGAGGGAGGGTAACACAACTCACTCACAGGTGAATAATAGATTTTGTTTCTCCATGTCGGTGACATTAGGCACAGTTGTCTCTAGTTTAACTCCAGTTATAACTTTTTATTATGCTATATTGATCTTACAATATATGCAATACTGTATGTAGTCACTCTGAATTGCAGCCAGTGATGCAATGATTAAATATGGGTAACAAACACAAGTTAACAGGGATTCAATCAACTTCTAACATCCTCCTACACCAAGATGCGTACTGACTAATAACCTTAAAGAAGCAAATATTGAAAGACCAACATACTGGGTGAAATGTAATAGGATGAGAGATTCAGAAAGTGAGAGATTTGGTGAGAAATCTCCAGGTTTTTTTTAAAGCAGCAATCATTTTTACACTGCAAAATCAAACTGGTTTTGCAGTGTAAATGATTGCCGCTTTAAAAAAATTTAGATTTCTTACCAAATCTCTCACTTTCTGATTCTCTCATCCTATTACATTTCACCAACTGTATTTTAATAAAAAATACAGAGTTTGGAGTCGAGTGATTCACTGTATGGATACTTATGTGTGGATGAATAGATAAAAACAGGAATCACTTCAAAATCCCTCTTTGCCCGGTTAAGAGGTTGCTAATATAATCTTTAGTGTAATGCTGAATTATTCTGCATTCATTTCACAATCCTTATCAAAATGCTTTAAAAAGAACGCTCTGAGTATTCAGTCATGGATGCACAGACACCTTTGAATGACCTTGAAATAGGAAGCAAACACATGGGCAGTGATGGTGGAAAGGGGATGTAATTGAGGTTTCAGCATATATTTAAATGGATTAAATAGGCATTAGGGTTAGAGACTGAATATAGTTTATGGTGTATTGGTTTGGCGGGATAAGGTCATTAGGTTGACATGCATTGGGTCGACATGCATTGGGTTGACATGGGTCTAGGTCAACATGGGTGTAGGTCGACATGGGGTTTTCCACTGGTTTTTGCTTGTGTCGACCTAATGACATGTAGACCCACACATATGTCGACCTTTCTGCATGTCGACCTAACAGTGTCGACCCAATACATGTTGACCTAACTGATGGAGACCTAATGATCCATACCCGGTTTGGCAATGGCCAGAGCATTTAGAAAGAAGTGACGGACAGTATGTTTAAGGATTGATACATATAAGTATGTCTCAGGTAGGTATTCAATGTAAAGTTTCACCCTGTGCAGCGAATCCTGTTTAGGATTCGCTGCACATTCGCGGGGTTCTGGAGGAAATTCGCTGCCAGCCCTCCCTCTCCCCCTATTCAACGCGTCAGGGGCTCGCTTCCCCTGATGGCGAAGTTTAACCCCCCGGCGAATTCCGCAGGGAGCCAGGGGGACAGCGAAAGGCAAAGAGAGAGCTGGCAGGGGAGGCGGTGGAGGGAGTGCTGCACTGGTCCCGCTCATGCATATGTAATGAGTGGGATCAGGCGCAGTGAATATCTAAAAATTAGCGGCTCCCCGCCCCTGGTGACATCATAAAAAGAAATTCTAAATTACATATATATTCATGTGCTGCAAGCACACTAATCCAAATAGCACGCCCCTTCACATAATAAAATTACTGATTTTTTTACACACACACAGACACACAAAAAAAACCCTTTATTTTAAAAGAACACATTACAGTTTACACCTTAAAAAGATGGCGAATTCAAAACGGCGAATCATGGCGAAAATCATAGTGAAAGCAGTTCTCCATCCTAGCATTGAATACACTCTCAGCGAATTACAGTGAAAACCCCATTGAAATACACAAGCGAATTGCAGTGAGCATGAAACTGGTCGGCATTCACTGTTCGCTTTCGGTGAACATTGAATAGGGTGAATCATATTTTCAGTGAAAAAGATTTACCACAAGGAGTGAAAACAGCCCGATTCGCCAAAGAAAATGGTGAATCGGGAGCATTGAATACTGGCCTCTGTCTTAACAAGCATCAGTCTTTTGCAGTGGCCTACTGTGTGGGAGAGTTTTAGAATGCAACAGGATTTTTTAGTTAACCACAGATGAGATGTGAAGGAGAAGTTACTGGTCATAAGGTAGGAGGAAATGGGTGTTAAAAGAATCATTAAGAATCAAAGTTTTAAGAAAGATAAATCAAGGACATAGCCAAGTTTGTACGCACACGGAAAATATACATTTGATATTTTAATTGGGATGTTCAAACCACCCAAGCTGATGTGGGGACGTCTGAGGATAAGAATTGAGGTAACCTTTTAGATACTGTAAATGTTTTTGGAATTATTGGCATAGTCCAGGTGGACAATAGATCACAACAACACAGACAATACAGTAAACATTTGAGAAGTTCTTCAAAGAATAGCATTGTGACTTGCACCAAGAAAATGTGCAAGATAAGCAAAGGAGGAGTGCAACTCATTACCTTGTTTGTTTCCATGCCTGGAGATGTGGGTTAAATGAAGATCTGGAAGCGGCAGGTGATGCAGTGTCCCATTGTGTCAGCCATGTTTCTGATAATGTCATAATAAGGTGGATGTTGTTTGTGAGGAATAGGTTGTGACTGAAGGTTACTTTGTTACAACAGAGTGGCCAATCAGAACCATTTGTAGCGGTCGAAATCTGACCTATGTCTGATGTGGGGGGGTTTGGTCATGCTCGCTGGGCCATTCCCTCCAGAAGGGGTGGGCGGGGCAAACAGGGGGCTGGAGCAGGGGAACGCCCAGCGTTTTATGAGCATCCCCATAAGAACACTGGCAGATATAAAAGACAGTTTAGACAGACTTTTGTTTCCGATGGGGAGACAAATTCTTTGATGGTCAGCGACTATCAAATGATTTCTCTCCCCTTCGGCCACATGCGAGGGGATGTGTTCTCGCACACATCCCCTTGCATTCTAGTGAGGCGGCGTGCTGACCTGACCTGTAGTATATGGAGCCTAGCAAAAAGGTTTGAATCAGGCCCCGAGTGCATTTAATAATCACGTGTAAAGGATTTTTACGTGATGGGACTAGGAGACCTGATATCCAGGCCATGATATGCAGGCTATGGGCAACTGCCTCTCGTGGGTGTTTGGTGGGACAGATAGTAGACATGCATGAGGCCGATGCTGTCGACTGGGGGAAAGGGGCAGACACCAGCCTTGTTCTACAGCAGGTACAGGAGGGGTGACAGGACTTTGGAGAGCCGATTTTCATGCAGCCGGAGACGCTTCCTGTCATATAGCGTGACAGGCGAGGGAAGCAGCATTCCTTAGCCACACTGCATACCTTGTAGAGAGGAGGTGCACACTGGTGCTGGGGTAGAGGAGCAGATGCACAGTGCTGGAGACGGCATCTACTGTAGCATTTGGAAGGGGTGGTGGTTGCTAGAGAGGAGGCATCGGCAAGTATAGTTCCACTGCTGGCTCCCCACTCACACGCAGGAAGCAGAGGAGTGGGGGGGGGGGCACTTTAATAACTTAAAACTTCAAGAGTGCAGGAGATTGTTGTATGCTGGCTTGCCCCCGCCCCCCCCCCCCCAAACCGCCAGGCCCCATGGCAGCTGCATCCTCTGCAACCACTGGTCTCCAGCATGTTTTAATTTTAATAGGTTAACTAAATAATCAATAAAGTCACCAAAGAACATTACTACCTAACCCAGGGCTGGGCAACACCGGCCCTCCAGTTAATGAACTACACATCCCAGGATGCTTTGCATTAGTTTTGCTATGTGGCCATGCTGAAACTGATGCAAGGCATGCTGGGATGTGTAGTTCATCAACATCTGGAGGGCCGGTGTTGCCCAGCCCTGACCTAACCTGATCTATATAATTATGGAAAAATACAGATTGTTGTCAGATTCGAGCATTGGATAAGTGAAAGACAAAAGGCTTCCAAATTAAAATAAGTATTTAAAAAAGGGTGTGGTATAGCACACCGACAGTCGGGATTCCTACAGGCATTAGCCCGATGTTGTGATCCCGACTGCCCATACTCAGACAGCTGGGGGAAGTGCAACGAAGCTCCTTGTGGGCTTGCTGCACTCGCCAAGCTGCAGGCACAGTTACACTACACTCCCCATCTATTCTATTCTCCCTCTATGGGGGTCGTGGACCCCCACAACAGAGAATAGCCGGTGGCCATCGGGATCCCGAATGTCGGGGTTTTAACAGTCGGGATTCCTGCATCGGTGTAATGACTGTCAGTCATCTGGCACCCGAAAAATAAAGTGTTAAGAAATTGAAGAAGTGCCTTTTTTGTATAAAACAACCCTCAAAGCTCTCCTACTATTTCCCGACAGGCACAACTATACTAGTTACTCTGTCTAGCAATTGTCAGTGAAGAAGTATCTTATTGATATTTGTCTGAAGGTGGCAAGAGAGTGCAACAAGTTTAGCTTGTCCCATGGGGGACCAGAGGTTACAGAAGGTGGATAATGATACTGTGCAGTTGCGTGTTACACAATTGGTAACATTTCTTCTTTATTTGAAATTCAAACGAGAACAAATTGGAATATATGTGCTATTTTATCATTTTTGCATAGATCAGAGAGCTGGTATATGCTTCTCCAGCCTTGTGAATGGACGTTGTGCACAAGAAATTACAGGAAGACTTACAAGAATGCAATGTTGTTGTGAAGCTGGTCGTTGCTGGGCTCTGGGCTCCATACCTGAGTTGTGTCCGGTCAGAGGCTCTGGTAAGTAATAATATTCATTCAAATTGATCTTTCATTTTTTGTTTTATTATGATGTGGCTTGTTTATAAACAAGTGATACAACTTATTTTGAATATTGAAACTATTGCATCTGATAAATGGTGGTCCAGCCAATCAGCTGCCAACATTACAGTTAGGAGATGATTGGCTGGAGCAATGAGTTTTATCATTTATAGTACTGTACAACTAGTTTTAGCACTTGCTAATAAATGAGCATTGTGTCTTTTATTTAAGCTATTAAAATAACACCAAAATTCACACAATATGGGTGAAATTTAATAAGATGAAAGATTCACAAAATGAGAGATTTGGTAAGAAATCTCCAGTTTTTTTTAAAGCGGCAATCATTTACACTGCAAAATCAAACTGATTTTGCAGTGTATAATATATCAAACTGGAGATATCTTACCAAATCTCTCACTTTCTGAATCTCTCATCCTACAGTATTCAATTTCCCCCAATATATTTTGTATTTGAAATGACACATGTTTCAGTGTAACCTTTGGTGTAGTGTTCACTGGAGACTTATTGAAAGAGAAGAAACATTCCTGTTGCTGTGGGAAAATGAAAGCTTATGATCAATACTCTGTTATGGAGCTGTCCCCATCAACCATCTTTTACTTCATTTAGTTGAAAGTGAATAATGAGGATTTAAAATCCCTGATTGAATTAATTCTAAGCTGCTGGTAAGGTGGCACATGTTTTAGGTTTTGTTTTGTCTCTCCTTAGCAGCAATCCACTGCAAGCCTCTCCTTGAAGGCAGTGCCGCCCTATTCTCCAAGTACAATGATGGTGGTAGAGCCCTCAGCATTAAATAATAGACATCTGTATTCGTACTGTAGTCAGGTGTCTGTATCTGGTAGAACTGAATTGTAAACCTTTTGCAAAATTCCACTACACAAACCATAAGATTTAACTGAAGATGTGCATTTTTGTTTTTGACTCGAGTCTGAATCGTAGAATCCTGTCTATTTCCCCAAATTAATGGACTTCACAGCTTTCTTTCAGCATAGACTAAACATGTTAAAACACCATAGAAACAATTTAAATTAAAATAATTGGTGAAACTTTGAAGGAAAATCAACTCCACTGTTTCTCACGTCTACTACGTATGTGGGTTTAAGTAGTTTAATGCAGATGACCACAAATGGCAAACGTTCAATGACCATTTTGAACAATCCCAAAAAACTAAATTCTAATTGTAAGATTATCTTGATCTGCCATTGTGAGCAAACTATGGTGAGCAGTATCTGTTTTTTAGATCTGTCCAAGATTTGCTCAATTTGGTTATACACTACTGCTTATTAGGGACGTGCGGTGAGGAAATTGGCTGAGGAGTCCCTGGCTTATACTGTAATTAACACAAATCTAAAATGAATATGTTTTGAAGTAGAGACAGGCAGTATGTTTTCCTCATTGTGTAATGACACAGATGCTTTTATAGCATTTTGAACAATCAATATGGCTGAACTACAGAACTCTAAGATCTGTGTGGGCAGCTTTCTTTTAATGAACTTCCTTTGTAAAAAAAAAAAAAAAAAAAAGAAGCTCTTAAACCAATTGGAACATTTCCAAAATGTCTTCATTGTATTCCATACCACAGCTTTATCCACATGAATTACTAGTAGTAGCTTTTTTACTAATTTAAATATGACAAAACTAACTGTATGTTTCTGTAGATGATTACAGAAGATTATGTATTGATGGCGTTCCATTTGGGGGTCCAAGACCAGGAGTACCAGAAGGATTTGATCCCAATGTGTTTGGACCTGGACCTGGTGGAAATGGTTTTCCTCCCATTGTAGGAGGTACAGGAATAGATGGACCAGGAACTGGTGGAGGTGTTGGTGAGTCTACCGCAATAAAAATGTTTTGACTATTGGTGAAATAAAAATGTTGGGGACTAGGCTGTTGGTCTTCTTACATGATTATGTAAACTGGACAGTTAAGGTTGATTGGCTGGTTGTTTATCACTCTCCATTTTATCACTTTAAAAACTTAGTACACCTGGCCCCCAGGGGCTTTTGGGGGGGGGGCAAAAATGGAGCCGTGGCTATCAGTCATGGCAGGGACATCTTATCAGAATTGTAGCAATGGACTGGGGTTCTTATACACCCATTTATGAGAACCAATAAAATCATAATGTGCTCCTCCATAAGCTGTTTCTCCACATGCTCCTATACAGTGAATGGCTGTCGGCAGTCTGATTGGTGGGCTTTCAGTGCCATCTTTCCCATTGGGCTTAATGGGCAGTTGCCCAGGGGCCCAAGAATTCTAGAGGTCCACCCCAATGGGGAAGACGGCACTGCCCTGGGGAGTTGCTCTGGTGGCAGGGTTCTGGGCAGCGGCGGCAGGGAGCTTGTAGCTCTATTTCCCAGACGGGAAGCGCAGCTGAAAAGACTGGCCGGACACTGATTGGCTGAGCGTCGGGCCAATCTGCTTCCGGCCAGTCTTTTCAAAATCAGCAGCACTTCCCGTTCGGCAAACAGTGCTACAAGCTCTCAGCCAGCCCCCCCCCCCCCCCCGCTGTGCGGATCACCTCTGCCATTGCCTGGACAACAACAACACTGCTGCAGTTAGAGGTGAGGGGTGAGGAGGGGGGGAGAGCATGGTTGGGGGGCCCCCGAATTACTTTGCCCAGGGGCCCGCTCTAATGTAAAGATGGCCCTGGCACTAGTCACCTACCAATCAGCATACTGGCAGCCATTCACATAGAGAATGCTGCCTGGCCGCTTGATTGTGTGAACACCAACTGCCCCTGCTCAAATGCCTATAGAATTGTGGGACACTGAACAACATCTGAGTGTGACTATATATGTTGAGATGGCACTGAGTCATAGTCAGTCTCCAACTGAGTGAATTAAAGACCAGCAACTAAGGGCAATTTCACATTTATCCTTTACAGATATACTGACAGCCCAGTTTACTGATACAAACCCAAATGCATAAATGCAGTAAGAGAGGATATTACAAAAACTGGTGACTATTACAGATCATTCCTTTGGTGCCTTCTAGTTGCATGCAATATATTTACAAACTGGAGGCTGTGCAGCTTTTTGTTTCAAAGATAGATCAGTAAACATATATAAGGCTATGCGCTGGTGGCAGGTATAACATTAGCAGGCAATGCCAAATTCGGTCAAAATCGAAGAACCAGCTCCACAAGTTACATACTGACTTTTGCTGATCTATATCTGATGCCTGCTATAAACAATTATCTGTAGCTTGTGTCCATGTACAGTATATCTATTGTTTCAGTATACAGAGCGTAACCATATCTATTACCTAATATGATGTGCTAAGCCCTGTCTATTACCAAATGCACAGAGGTGATACCTGTTTGCTGCCAAGTATAATTTATAAGCTACATCTGGTTTAGTCTAATATTCCAAGGCACTACTTTTCTTTGTTTTACTTCCACTAAAACTATCATTGCTTTTTTATACAAGATGTGGGGTTAGCGGAGAACATTTGGCTTTTTGTTTATCATTACTAGGTTTTGACTCATTACTAATATTATCCTTTATTTACAGAGTGCCACAGTAAGTGCATACAAAAGTACAGTCACACATGATATGCCATGAATACAAATTACTAAAGGGCATAAAGTTCATACAAGAGAACAGTGCAAACATAAGTGGGAAAAATATGGAATACATAGAGAAAAACTACATTTGAATGACCCATATTCATCTCACCAATTTTGAGCATGAGATGAGAGTAGATATTGTGTGTAAAGCAGCTGGCTCCATCAGAGGGGTTACTACATGAAACAACATAATGAAATAGTACTGTGGCTGCTTTCTTTTATCACCCAACAGTATCTCCCATGCTTTCCATTTGGAATGTTCCAAGTCATTTCCCTGTTGTGTCCTCTATTCTTGACCCACTGACCTTCTCCTTAGCCAACTCCATGTTCCCATCATGCCTTTATCTCACAAACTTTCCAAACTTGACCACTGCAGGCCTCTTTATAGTTGGCCAGCTGGTGGCTGCTTCAGATATTAAACAGTTCTTGGATATTCCACAAAAATGGGCTATTCCCCAGACTGACTTCTAGAAGTTTCTGCAGGTTAGACATTTTCTTACCTCATCCACCCGATATCTCCCATGCTTTCCATTTGGAATGTTCTAAGGCATCTCCCTGTTGTGTCCACTTTCCAAGCTTGGCCACCGCAGGCCTCTTTATAGTTGGCCAGCTGGTGACTGCTTCAGATATTAAACAGGTCTTGGAGATTCACGATACAGAATTTTCGGTACTTATGTAGTATCTGGGCGTCCGATTTAGAAATCGGATCGCATCGCATCGCATGCGACCAAATCGTATGCGATGCGATGGTCAAGATTTTTCCATAGGATTCAATGTTAAAATGGTCTGAGTCCATTTTAACATAGAATTCAATGGGAAAAAGGGGTCCTTTTCCTTTCCCCACTATCCAAGTGGGCATGGAGTTGGATATAAACCTGTGGCGAGCGTAGCGAGCCACCGAGCCCGAAGCGTGGCGAGCGTAGCGAGCCCCGCGAGGGGACACAGAATACTTTTTAAGAAATATGCGTTCGCTCGCCACGCTTCGGGCTCGGTGGCTCGCTGCGCTCGCCACGCTATATAAAATCAACTCTATGCCCACTTGGATAGTGGGGAAATGAACAGGACTTTCTTAACATTGAATCCTATGCAAAATCGCATCGCATCGCATCGCATCTGATTGTATGCCTTAAGGCATACAATCACAAAATCGGACGCCCAGATACTACATAAGTACCGAATTTTCTTACACATATAGGTTGATAAATTGGTGAATTTACCTTTAGTCAGCTCACTGGAGCTGACAACTACAATTAACAAGTGCTAATTAGTACGAATCAACCATTGTAAACAATCTAAGTGGCATCAGAGCAATGACAGGTACTGTACCAGCTGATAAAAAAGGAGCTGGTAACCTATGTATCTCTAATAGATCATTTGAATACATAGTATCATTTACCAAAGTTGCTACATGTTCTTTTTATTTATTGCTCTAAGTGTCACAAATATTTGCAGTAGATTTTTCTACTGAACTTAATTTTGACGAACAAGCTTATACAATTTATCCTACCCAAGCAAGGGGACATAAATTCATACCTTGAAAGGTGTTCTAAGAAGTGTAAATATTATATGTTTTGTGTGTCCTTATGTATGTGTGTGTGTAATGTATAAAGTTATTTTATAAAGAATTAATAAAAGCTAAGTTTTACAAAAAAAAATCCACATGGGACTTCCCCCTACTACACCCCAATAAATGACCAATCAGATTCCTAGGACTTATACAACCCCCTAATTGATTGAACGCCATCATAACAATCATATTGTCTAACAAGAGTGCCCCAACAAAAAGAGAGTCTTTTTCTTTCTTTCTTTCTTACACTTCCACACACAAAATGTTGATACTCAGCAGCCCAGAACCTGCATTTCCCAGGTGGCAAAGTCCCGTCATCGGGAAATATATTGTTTGCATTTCACTCTAGCAGTCCAGAAACATTGAAATAAACCTACAGCTTGCAATATTGTACCTAATGTGTGTGTGTATTAATTGTGCATTTTTGAAAGCACACATTTATTAGCTGTAAAAAAAATATTTTATTTTTATCGTGCCAGTTCTATAGAGCAGTACAAAGATTGTGTTTCCAAAGTTTACCTTCCTTTTAAATGTTGTTGGAGTAACAAACGTTCGCTAAATAAAAATTGTATTATTCTTTACGACAGCAACATTAAATCAGACAATCGACATTTGCAAACAATACCCAAATCTTTGTCTAAATGGACGCTGTATTCCTAACCTGAACAGCTACAGATGTGAGTGCAACATGGGATATAAACAAGATACTCACACGGAGTGTAATGGTATGTACTGTATAAAGCACATGTCTATGTTTGCATTTTTTTTTTTTTTTATAATAGTGTCTGGCACAGTTTCTAAAGCAATATATGTTTTTGGAGAATGGTAGAAGACAGTGCAGACTGCTATTTTTTCACTCTAGTCAGTTTACTTTATAAAGTACAGTCATAACCACATGAGACATAGTGGAAAACGATTGCTAAATTAATATAAAATCATTTGTACTTATCATTCTGAGGATTAACTATAAAGTATAACATATACAAAATCCTTCTTGTATACATATTCTACAACCAAGATAACATATGTAGTACTACAGAGCCTATTTATCAAGCCTTTCTTTTACAAATGTATGTACTGCAGAAACAGCAGTTCCTATTTGATTTATGAATTGTTGCTATGTGCTATCAACCTACTGTAGGGCAGGGTTGCCTACATTTAAAGTCTCCTCTCCGGGAGACTTTAAATGCAGGCAACCCTGCAAGTCAGCAGCACATCTGGAGGTGGGGCCTGATATAGACATCATCAAGCCCGGCATTTCAACCCTGGTTTTGACCAGGGTTGAAATGCCGGTGTGCTCGACCCAGGAAATGTATTTGTTGCACTTTCACACTGCAGATCAACCTGGGTCAACGCGGCAATAGCCCTGATTGATTTGGCAGTCTGTATTACAGGCACAGTGTTTATCACTACCGTTTAGTACATAGTGGAGATATTTTCAGATAAAATTTAAATACCCTTTATGATTTGGATCATTAAGCGCAGGATTTCCATGATTTTTAATACAAGTTTACAATAATATACAAAGTAAAACAATTTGATGTGTAAATCATTTAACAGCATTCAACAGTGCAGAAATATGGTAAAAGGATTGATTTGTTGATCAAAACACCTGATAATCTACAGTAAAAGAACATGTTTTAATATAAAATTAGGTATGCTTTCTGCAGGTATGGCCAAAATATTTTTACTTTGTGCTGTTTTATTGCTTTTATTGCTTAATGTCCTGGCAAAATGTTTAAGTAAATGTAACATTTACTTAGTGGTTCGTGGTCAACAATGGCATGTTCTGAAGTTATTGTTTGATTCAGAGTGCAATAACTTTTTTGTTATTGCAAACAGATGTTGATGAGTGCACATCAAGCCCATGTACTAATGGTGATTGTGTAAATACACCTGGATCTTATTTCTGTAAGTGCCATTCTGGCTTCCAGAGAACTCCCACCAAACAAGCTTGTATTGGTAAGTACAGTAATATCGCTTCAATACCTTTCCCATTCAGGAAGACGTCCAGAAAACCTGCATGGTCTATTGTAGCATGAATTTTATTAGCTATACCATAATCAAAACATATTTCTTCAGTGTTTAAAGACTATAATAACAGCCTAAATCTGTGGTTCACAAGCTAAACCCTTACATTTTCCTAAAGGGTTATACATACCTCCCAACATGACCCTCTCCAGGAGGGACACATTGCTCTGCTCCTGGACTTTCTTCTTAATGTATGATGCAATCACCTGTGTTGAACAGGTAGTTGGTGAGAAAGGTGCTGCAACACAGGTGATGGTGATTATGCGGGTGTGGTATAACACACCGACAGTCGGGATTCCGACAGTCATTACTCCGACATCGGAATCCCGACTGCACAGCGGGGGGAGCGAAATGAAGCCCCTTGCGGGCTCGCTGCGCTCGCCACCTATTTTATTCTCCCTCTATGGGGGTCGTGGAATCCCGACTGTCGGGGAGCCGTCTGGCACCCGATTATAGATCAAGAGGAAAGTGCAGGAACAGAGCATTGTGACGCTCCTGGAGAGGGTCATGTTGGGAGGTATGGTTAAATTTTGATGATTTCTGTCCTGGGAGGCAAGTGAAATATTTGCCGACCCTGCAAATTAGAATAACTCACCTGTGCATGATTAAATAAATCTAGAAAACATTATTATTTGGTGTTATTTAAGGACCAGAGTTAAGAAATCTTAGGTCTAAAGGTCCTATTTATTACAATTCCATTCTTTTATTGTAATGTAGTGTCATTTAGGTGACTGAGAAAAAAATGGAAAATATATATAAATGTATATTTAGTTGCTCGATATTAATTTGTGATTGTGGTCATCACCTGGTTCATACAAAATACTGCAATACTGTAGGTAAGTTATATCAGTGTGTAACAAAATGCTTCTTATGCTGTAATATTACATTCTAAATCTGTGGTGTCAAACTCATGGCCCTCCAGCTGTTGTGGAACTACAAATCCCAGCATGCCCTGCCACAGATTTTATATAATGGATTGCTAAAACTGTGGGAGGGCATGCTGGGACGTGTAACTCCACAACAGCTCGAGGGCCATGAGTTTGACATCACTGTTCTAAATTAAAAATATTGTTACACTTGGGAGATACAGAACACACTGACATGGTCACCAGCAAGTACCAACTCATACAGACACTGTTAGGAGCATTGCTAATCTATTTTATGAGGGGGGGGGGGGGGCTTAAATAAGTATAGTGGAAGATGGGGGTGTTTTGTAAATGTAAACTTCTGTATTGTAAACATAAAATTTGTAACAGCTTCTTTTTGCATGTCAATCTTTCCCATACTTGCGTTTGCTTACATATGACACAGTATCCAATACATACCAAAATTGTGAATACTATTGTATGATCATATTGTTGCTGTGGGTCCCCCCATTAATGAAGACAATAACAGTGTCGATAGATGTTTCTACTGTTTATTTCTGAAAAAATATATAAAAATGATTTTATTATATTGTTTACCAATTTACTAAAAAGTGAACACTATTTTTCCTATAACATAGATATTGATGAGTGCATTCAAAATGGCATTCTCTGCAAACATGGCCGATGTGTAAACACCATGGGAAGCTTCCAGTGCATCTGCAATGCTGGCTTTGAGCTGACTGCTGATGGAAAGAACTGTGCAGGTAAATTCGGGAAATAATGTACCCATTCATCTACAGTATAATGGAGAAAAATGCCTGTTCCATTTGTCAACTAATTGTTTGTAGTTTATCAGAAACATAATTTTCTAAGTCAGATAGAGGACATTGGCTTATTGGTGATTATGTAGTTTCCAAATATTATGATCAATTGAACCTGTGCAGTTGTTTGTCCCTAAATAACCTGAAGCTGGCCATTGGGCCTGATTCCTATTTTACTGCATTGCGCAGCCACATGGAAGCAGCCGAGCATACAGTACAACTAAAATGCTAATTCTGCAGGAAAAGACATCTCCTGCCAGCTTCTAAGATCTGTGCTGCATTCGAAAATCCAGCATCAAATCGACATTGCAACCAATAGTCGCTATAGTCGGAGCCCTCAGGTAGTTCAGCATCCACCTACAGATGGAGCCTACCCACACACCAGATCTCATCAGCTGGCGCAGGCTGGTGGACGGCGGGCCTGGGGATGGTACACTCACTTGCGTATCCCTGTCAATAAGGTGGGGGGGACAGAATGATTCCCTGCACGTCTCCGCTTCAGGGAGAAAGGCAGGGATCTGGGGCAGATGGTGGCAGAGCGGGCAGTGAGCAGGGAGATGGGCGGAGGGCTGCAGGGCTTCCAGGAGAATGGGGCGTGTGGGCGTCTCGTGCATACACGCCCCATTCTGTCACACTCCGGTGGCTGGCGGGGGACGGCGAATGGCGAGCCGAAGCTTATTCTGACTGGCTATCAGAACAGGTCATTCCAGACATGCAATGAACTGGTCCAGACCCACGACCAATGGCTTCACATGTAAACTGTTGGGGTTGTGTACATATCCGAATCAGGCCCATTGATTTTTTCAAAGTAGTCTAATTACTTTTGTCTTCACTAAAGAGCTTGTTCAATGTAATTAACTATTTTTCCATTAATTTAGAAAAAAACAAGCTCATTTTTTTGACATTTTTAAATAATCATTTTTAGAGACAGCTAATTACATCCTGTATAATTTGTTTTTCTAATTTTGTAAGATATTGTCTGTAAACTTGGCTTGTTTTAAAACCCCAGTGTAGATAGATCATATCAAATTCATTTTTCCATCAAATTCCATCATAGCATACATGTTTATGCTGAATCTCAAATGAGTAACCGCAAATAATCAAAGATCTAATTTTTATCATGAAAATTTGGATGTTGGATGTTTTGTATATTTATTCCTGAACTGTTGAGAAAAGTTAAGAAAACATATGTACAATACACAATAACATCCAATAACTTTAATGTATTACTTAAGATTATTTTATCTAAATAATTTCTAGCAAAATATAGCAAATAAAGTAAACATACATTTCAAATTATTTATTAATTATCATGATCTTTTGCCATATAGATATTTAACCCTGACTTTACAATGCGAAAACATTGAATGCAGAAAATCCATTGGTGGTCCTACATTATGGCCCGTATTCAGATCGCTTTGCACGGATGCGTATTCAGGCAGCGGACCAATGTTTTTCATTTACGCATGCGCATAGTCTTTTCTGCGCATGTCTGAACACAGAGAATGTCCAAACTCAGCGAGAATTCTGCTTGCCCAGTGCACACTCCCAGCCACCCGAGTAGTGGAGATGGGCGTGGAGGGCTGAACAGTCTCATTACCATATGCATACGTCCTGCATTCTTGGGCGTTCCCATGAAAACGCTGGGTGTGCGTATGGAAATGCAGTCATGGCGTGCGTCCGGGGGGGGGGGGCGGACAGCTGACATTGCCAGATGTCAGCTGCCCGCTCATATTCCTGCTTTTTTTCAGACATATGTACGAGTGGTCTAGACAACTCGCACATGGTCGAGCGCTTACCCCATTATTCGATGGTCATCGATGGGGGAGGTCCCCACTAGCAAGCGAGTGGATGTTCACATGTAACATCCGTTCACCGTACATTTGCAAGCCGAGCGGGTAAATTCGGCGTGTAAATGGGTGGCTCGAGGGATCCATTTGCTAGGTGGGGGTGGTACATTCGCTTCGGCCCGTACATGCATCTGATCAAAGCGATCTGAATAAGGTCCTATGTCAGGACTGCCATTGGTATCATTCTGGACTGCAGTTTATCTCGTCTGCCAGTGGTGCTGCAATTGGCTTCTGCCCTGCAGTGCCTCTGGTTTGCCAGAGGTGCTGCTGTTGTTTTTGGACTGCAGTACCTCTGGGTGGCCAGAGGTGCTGCTGTTATGTTCAAATTGTAGTGCCTCTGTGTGTAGCTAGAGGTGCTGCAGTGGTGTTTGGTCTGCCATACCTCTGGGGGGCTAGAGGTGCTGCTGCTATGTTCTGCCTGCAGTGCCTCTGAATTGCCAGAGGTGTGGTTTCTCAGAGCAGTCCCAGCTGGTGTAATCAGCTTGGTCAGGCTGTTCTCTGAATACTATTCCCAGCTGCAGCACATATTAAGGATTGAGGGGCCTGTCCCTGTGTGCTGCAGGGATTGGATGCATGCAAAACTAGAGCAAGAGGTTTAAGCAAGGTTCAACTACATTAATTAGAATTATAACATCACAGGATAAAATAGTTGTTACTATTCCAAGGAGTTTGATATATTTTAATTCCTAAAACATACAGGGCTATATAGTAGGTTACAATATTATGGAACCACTGGGATTTCAGTGAGATAGACACTAAATTTAAGGTGGCAATGATTGCTCCTTTAAATTTGAAATCTTTGCATATAAAGTATGTACCTACTAAATAACCTCCATCGTTTTCAGACATTTGTTAGTGATTAATAATTAAAATGTTGTATTTTAAGTGTTTTAGGTTACATTTTGGGTTTGGTTTAGTTTCTGGGACTCTTCAAAAATATAGGAAAACAGCTAAAATTATGTAATTTTTGTTCCTATAGTATTATTAAAATCAATAACAACACTTTTACTCTTCTGAGTAAAACGGCACCTAAAATCACAAGGGAGGGACTAACATGCAATCCAATTACCAGGATTCTCTTTTTAAGTCCGAGCCTCGAGGGACGACCCAACTCAATACTTGGTTCATCGAATTCCCACAACTGATCCTAGTCAGGACTTGGCTCTGCTTGAATCCTAAAGTTTGAGTGTGTTCAGTTTACAAAACCCAACCGCACAAAAGACATGACAAATTTAAAATTGTTGGAACTACTGAACTTGTTATACAGTATATTGTACTTTAAGCATTGAGCAAGTAATTTAAAGTCAGATCACTTACCAATTCCAGTAGCATAAGTATAAGTAGCATTGTGATTACACATTCCTTTTCAAACATATTTCATACTGTTGGTACAATACATCTACTAATTGGTTTTTTTTTTCTGGAGAATCCTGTGTTATCTTGATTTGTCATTTTTTGATTTGTACCAGCCAAAAAGCTGTGATTATCAATTTACACACTGCTTTAGAAAATAATTTACACACTGCTTTAGAAAATAGCCTATTTTAAATACCTAATAACATAGGGTAATTTTGTTTTTTCCCAGATCATGATGAATGTGCTACAACAAATATGTGTTTAAATGGCATGTGTATAAATGAGGATGGCAGCTTTAAGTGCATTTGTAAACCAGGATTCGTTCTGGCTGCTAATGGACGTTATTGTACCGGTATGTACTGTACTATAGCTGAGAAAACTATTTTATATAGAAGCATGCATGTCGTTTCTTGCCTCTTAATGTTAATAATATATTATTTTATGATTATTTCTGTAGACGTTGATGAGTGTCTTACTCCGGGAATTTGTATGAATGGTCATTGTATCAATACAGAGGGGTCTTTCCGCTGCGACTGCCCCCCAGGTTTGGCTGTTGGAGTAGATGGACGTGTATGTGTTGGTAAGTTTGTAAATTTTCCAAATGTGTATATATCTTAGTTACTGTAGGTCATTCATTTTATTGCATAGTAATGATTAGTTACAGTTATAAGGCATTCTACTGGAATGATAAGAATAATCTTATTTGGTAGTAGAAAAAAAATGCCATTTAATAATCAAGCACTGTCAAGAAAGTCATCTGAATCTAAATGTGGGTAAAACTGAGATGTATTCTTTCTACCTAACCATAGTTCTAAAGTTCCATCTAGTTATAATTTGTTTCCCATCATTGCCGCTGTGGAGTAATGAATAATCACTTCCCATATTCCTGTAACTAGAAAATGATGCCACTTCCTTTGAAACACAAATATGCCCATTTGTTTATTACTAACACATTATGCAAAGCTAAATTTGACCAACATTGTATATTGTAATTTTCTTCTATCTGGCCTTCTACCCAGGGACGTAACACCCATACGAACTATCTAACACTCTGCAGCAATAACTGTATAGTATGTAGTCCATTCTTTCTGCTCTACTCTTCCTAAACTCTGTTGGAACCTTGTCAATGTTAGAATAACAATGAGTTGCTCTACAGTGCTTGTAAACAAAGCCTTACATCATTGTTCTTTTTACATTATGCTCACATAAACCTGGGCAGATACCCTTTTACTCCTCTTTTCTCTTCTTTCACAGTATCCTTTTCTCTGCTTCTTTTACTACCACTGATCTTTCCTATGTGAAGTATGTTTCACTCGCTGCTCGATACGTCTGCAAAGCTTCTCCACTAAAGGTTTGCAAGGAAAGTTCCATCAGAACTTCCAAGCCTCAGTTGAAGTCTCAGTTGAATGGTCCCCATCTCAACAACATTACAAACTGGTCTAGCTCCACATGTAAGAAATTTTGTTTGTAAGCCAATATGGTGGCATGTGAGACAGTGGTAAAGCTTTTTGCCATTTGATGGGTGGATTGGTTGAGTTCATCATTAAAGTGTGGATTAAGCACTCAAGGCAACTCGTTTTAGATAAAGGAAAGGAAGTGATTTCATTTTGCAAGATGTGATCATATAAATGAGCTGTTGGTGTGTTATGTAGCTGTTGTTGTGGAAAGGTTTTGATCGTCTGTTTACTGCCAGATGTTTTCCTTCTCATAAAAGGATTTGGATTCTCCCCACATTGTCTGAGGTTACAGAAATGTTGTCCGTATACCTATAATGAGGCACACTTTCACTTTTTGGCAACACAATAGAAACCTTAAACACAGAAAGGTTTTCAAGATATTTGCGGGTGACTTTCAAAGTTGATGGGAAATTACTGCAAACTCATAATTTTCTGTGACAGAGGCTGTAACACGGCATTTCAGCATGTGTTTAATAATCAAAAAAAGAGAGAGGTTCTGTATTATTAACCTTCCTCCTACTCACTACAATAATGGACCATGATTGCTTATGTTCATGTAATGTGGCATACACACCTAGGCATGATCGGTGATCAGTGATAAGCAATATTAGGCCCCACCTCGTGTTCCTGGCCAGTTAGAACAAGGAAAGTCAGTAATAACCATTACCATGTAGATCCTTTGGCTAGAAAAGTGTCCTCAGTCATCTTACTATAATAAATACCTCCCTGGTTGATATTACTATAATTAATATTACCTGCGATTGAGTCCAAGCTTATATCATATGACATTTTGTCCCTCACTACCCTCTATATCTTTTTTTAAGGTCGGCTATGGTATACTTTAATGGTCAGTCACAGCCTCATAAATGCGATTGTGCAACTGTTGCTTCCTTCCAATACTGATTGACTGCTTATATTTCATAGTATTGTAAAATATATAATTATATAATTTATCAGAACATAGTTCTCCTCATGGAATAACCTAATATTGTACCCTGTATGTTTTGCCAACTAAGCTACTACACTCTCCTTGCTCACTGCCTCATATTTAGTCATACAGTAGTAGTGTATACCATCATTTATTAGAATACCGTTCTTCTCATGGGAGAACCTAATAGTTATAGTTTTATTGCATCCTGGCTGTTTCGCAAAATAGGGATTACTATCTTCTAAGTCCTCACCTACTGCCTACTCGCGTGTTCCTACTCTGACACTTACATGTCCTACTTACTTATCTTCTTCTTACCTCTCTACAATCTCTCATTCAAAAAAAAAAAAAAACACTCACACTCAACTGATTGACCAAATTATAAAATACATCAACCATTAATATTAAGACAGTAGTAAAGGATAGGATACTCAAAAGTAACATGACAACTCTCTAAAAATGAAAATAGAAATGCAACTTTTGCAAAGCACCACAATTATATCTCTCCTCTCTTAGCATCTGTCTTCACAAGAATATCAGCGATAAGGAAAAAGTGCCAAGCTTTTTATTGTTGATCTGCACAATACTATTTTTATAACCAATAATAATGTTGCCTGACTATTACTTATGTTTAGAATGTCAGCTTCTCACGTGTTACCAAGGGGTAAACAATAGAGAAATCACTGTTCCTCCTGCAGTACCTCTCCACTGTCCCCATAGACTTTTAAGAATGGTGGATTAACTCAATTTTATTAGCAGCAGAGAGTAAATGTTCTTGCTGCTGGGTAATGTCTTCATGAGATAGTGATACCTATATCAGTCGTCTATGGGGACCAGCAAACCCACAACGTTTGGTGTCTCTTACTAAGGCAAATACATCCTATATCCTCAGGAGGTCCTCAGGCAGATTACAGGTTTGGTATAAAATATTAAGCTAAAGTCAAGAGTTAAACAGTTAAATATTAAAATAGTGCATACTACTATGTAATGCACTGACATTGATTTTGAGAAATGTATTTGTCCTGCCTCTTTAGACACTCACATGCGTAGCACTTGTTATGGGGCTATCAAGAAAGGTCTTTGTGTCCGTCCATTTCCTGGAGCGGTGACCAAATCCGAGTGCTGCTGTGCCAACCCAGACTATGGGTTCGGAGAACCGTGCCAACCATGTCCACCACGGAACTCAGGTAAAAATATCCACAGTGAATTTCTCATGGCCATCGTCCAATAAGTTTGAATCAGCCCCATAGCACAATGCCCTCTATTACAGTGCTATTTGGTATATGAAACTATTCCTAGTTAAATAAATAATAAGCATGAAGCAAATCATGTTACCAGCGACTTTGTATAATGTATGTTCTTCGTGTTGGATTTGTGAAATGTGTGAAATATAAAGTATGCAAAATTTTGTGCATGGTTTGTTAATTGTCATGTGTAGATACTGTACTGTATATTTGCAAGGACTTTTAATGAAAGAATTAAAAATCCATACTGTATTCATACTATAATGTTAATCTTTTTTTTTTCACTATTTATAATGCAGCTGAATTTCAGGGGCTCTGCAGCGGAGGAATTGGCATCACTGTTGATGGAAGAGGTACTCAAATTTACTTTTAAAATGTTTTAAATAACAGTAACACGACTTTACATAAAGGATAGAATGGAAAATTATGTGAACTTTTACAATTGCCATTTACAGTAATTAATAATTACCATGCAATTATCAATGTAACAGTTTTCCTTAAAATACCTTTATTTATATTGATCTAATATAATATATAATATACTGAGGTTGATGCACAGTTGGAAGTAAATCAGTTTACACTGTCCAAAGGCAACCTACAGGCAACAAGTGTATACATCAGTGGTTCCCAAACTTTCTCGAATCACAGCACCCTAGTTACAGTGGTTGTTCTATCAACCGCTAGGACAACAGTCCTTTATTAATAGATTTTGGAGAGAAAACTATTAAATGAAGTCAATTGTGCCCCTAACTGTCTTCCTTAGGATCAGTTATGTGGTGGTGTACAAATGTGCTTCTGATTGTCCACATGTAAAGTATTATGGTTGGTAGCCACTACCACTGGTTTTGCCTATCACTTGGATTATATTAAGTTTTATTTGGTCCTGGACCACCAACCCAAGGCACCCCTACAAGAGCCTTGCTGCACCCCAGTATCTTCATCTCAGAATCTGTGTCAGTGGCAGAATGTATGCATTTGGTCATCACCATTTGCATGTGCTCGCACCCCCCTATTAATAAGGGGCACAATATACATCTCGCCAACAAGGTCTGCATAGCCTGCATTTGGAAACACCTAGCCATGATCAGGTGTACATACAGTATGTAAAGATTCAAATCAGATGTGGCCAACACTGCCCGGACTTTTGTTCCACTACTTTCAGCCCATGCACAGTACAAACACTAGGTACCCCAAGATACAGTATTGTATGTTCCAAAATAGGCCTAGGTTCAGCACCGCATCAGCCCACTATATTGTTTCCATTATAAAAGGGTATTTATTACTTATAGTCATAATACTGTGCTGGCTATAGACTACTTATAACAATATTCAGATTCTGTATATTTTGCATACATATGAATTTATAGTTTGAAGGTATCAGTGGTTTAAAAAAAATAAAATCTAAACAAATGTCCTGTAACCATAGACATCAATGAATGTGCTCTGGATCCTGACATCTGTTCCAATGGAATTTGTGAAAACTTACGAGGAGGCTTCCGTTGTAATTGCAACAGCGGCTATGAATCAGATTCTTTAGGAAGAGGTTGTGTGGGTGAGTTTATAAATCTGATGTTGTCTTTGCTCTTTTATATGCCTGCCAAGTTTTCCTGTCTGTGTGTGCTTAATAAGCAGTAAACCTAACATCACCCATTTAAAGCAAAATCTATGCCTGTACTTTTTACGGCAATTTAAATACAATATGTGTGTTGCAGTTAGCTTCAGATGTTCCTGCTTCTGTTCTCTTATGTGGTGTCTTTGTGGCTGATTAGTACTGCCATGTGTGAACTGCTCACAAAGAGTGCACAGTAACAATGGGTGCTAACCTTGGGGGTTATTCTGGTTGATGCGCAAGGCTGCTTCCATGCACCCAGGGAACAATCTGTTCGCCGTGGACTCACGCAACAAGCGCATGCACATGCGCAGAAATGCGCATGTGCAATTAAAAAAAACATCAGTCCGAACATACAAACGAGGAGACCTTGCAAACGGACCTGAAAAAGGTCCCTTGCATGACGGTCTGCACATGCTACTTACTGCTTTTTGTTCATATACCTCATAAAATGTTATGATCGATGGGGTGTACGTTATCTATTGTAGTCTGATTAAAACTGACAGATTAAAAATGCTGAGTTTTTGAACCAGACATCTATTGCCTCATTTAACATTAGGTGCAAACCCCTCTAAAAGGTGCATGTGTGTATCTGAATGGGTTCGGTATGATTTACCTACAATCAAAATTCTGACGGTCAAAATACCGACAGCAATTGACCGATGGTCAAAATACCGACACGTTTTTCATATTTTTTGGGGTCTGTATGTTGACATAGGCCAACATGAACCCTGTGCTTAGGGAACGGTGCCTTGCTGTGCACAGGCACACTATTATATTCCCCCTCCATGCCCACTGGGATGGTAAAGTATGTACAAGTCGGTTTAAATGAAAAAAAAAAAAAATTTCTGTATTTTGACCTTGTCTGTATTTTGACCTTTTCTGTATTTTGACCGTCGGTCAATGGTTGTCGGTATTTTGACCATCAGGATTTTGATTGTAGGTAAATTCACCGCATCCCATCTGAATAAACCATGTTGCAATAAAAGGAGCATGAATGCATCATTTTGGTTTATACAGTGAGTATACTGTACCGTGTGACTCTTTTTGCAAGTTGTTAGTAGTACAAAGTTAAGAGGAGGATACAGAGTCTGTCTGAGAGGTTAGAGGACATAGTTACTGTACTCTTCCAAGATTGTGAGGCCACACCCCCTGCAGCATTGTATTGGCACATTGTAGCAGCATAGCAACTCCTGGTGATAGGGAAAGGGAGGTGAGACCACCTCCTCACACACTTGCCCACCTTTCCTAAAAGGTTCTGGCCTGAAATCCTTTTCATGTCAATCCTGCAGGTAGCACACAAATAATGTGCACTGTGATTTCGAATAGCTCATCCTGCAATATAACATTGATTTTCCAAATTGCAAAATTCAGGGCCGACTCTGCCAATAGGCAGCTGTCTAGGACACCAGGACCTGGGGGGCATCACCCAGATTAAAGATGTCTATGAGGAAGACATTCTTGTTGTACTAATTGAAGGTGTCAGCTGTGAAACTTTAAAGATGCCACCACCATACTTTCACTTGAGGGTCTGGAAAGTAGGTATTGCTGGCAGTGTGAGGTTGTGGGGGTTTATCAGTAGGTTGAAGTATTACCTAGAGTGCTGAGAAGCCAATTTGTCCTAAGGACAAGTCAGACCTAATTTCCCCTGAGCTCCCTCGGCAGCTGCCTGGGAGAGCTCACTGTGATTTGGCAGCCTGGTCCCCACGCTACCCGTCCCATACACATAGGAGTGGGCCAGCGGTGTTTCATCGCTGGCCCACACCTACGGATCGGACCAACACATTAATAAGCCTGCAGCAAGTTCGATCTGTAGGGTCCCACCTGATGCGCACGGGACTGCGCATTGGGTCGGATGGGATGTTAAGCACATCTGATTTGGGACGACTTCTCTGCCCGATCCATCGGAATTGGGCAAAATCGGCCCAAATCGGATAAGTGCATGGGCACCTTTACATTGGCCCTGTCCAAAGTGCTTAAATAACTTAACATAGGATACGTAAACATAATGGTAATAAAAAATAAATATATTTAAAATAGGTTC
Organism: Crinia signifera; assembly: GCF_055691185.1. Taxonomy (NCBI): domain Eukaryota; kingdom Metazoa; phylum Chordata; class Amphibia; order Anura; family Myobatrachidae; genus Crinia; species Crinia signifera. The sequence goes on from NC_139217.1 coordinate 386,487,220, forward strand.
TTAATAAAACTTGTAATATAAGATGCAGGGGTAAATTTACTAAAGCTTCCAAAAGTGAAAAGTAGGCATATCAACCAATCAGATTTTGTCTATCATTATCTACGATGCAATAGAGAAATGATAGCTAAAATCTGATTTGTTGCTATGGACAACAACTCTACTTTTAAAAGCTTTAGTAAATTTACTCTGCACTGGGGGGGCGTGGCCTGGACGTCCATGGAGTAGGCAGCAGATCCCTCGTGCTCCTTCTAAAAATCCTGTGATATATCCTGATCTGCTGCTGCCGTCCACCCTGACCCTTACACCAGGCATGGGGCATCCTGCTAACTACCCTGCTTTCATGCTGGCGCATTCCTGGGACCACCCGGTTGTTATCTGAGGAGGTGGGTGATTGCGGCCTGCGCTCCCACCGAGCCCCGGGTACTATTATCATCCTGGCGTGCCGCTGAGGCTTTGCTGCTTCTTCTCCGGGAGGCGCAGCGGGCGGGAGAGACAGGTGTTGGCTGCTCTCTGTTTGTGAGCGGAGAGAGCGACAAGCGTTCCCATCTGGGGCACGCTGCTGCGGACCGCGCAGGGACAGTTGGCGCCATCTTGCCCGCGTGCCTCTTAGGCTGTGGCTGCAGCACTCGGCTGCTGTAAATTTCCCTGGATCCGGATGGGGCTGCTGACATATACCTGGTATCGGCTTTTAAGATCCCCTACGAATATTGACAGTGCGTGCTGCGGCGGTCTGGAGACTCCTGGATACATATATATAGCTGAAAGCAGTTCTGGGCACGGACTCCATATCTTTCAACTACAATATCGGGCAAGTACACTGGACTTTATTTCTGTAATATTATACTACTTGGAATATCCTGACTGGGAGGGATGGAGGTGTAGGACGACCTACAGTTACCTTCCTATCTACACTATTGGGGCGTGCTAGCCATCCCTGTCCTTCCATGAAGATATACTGAGGCTGTGGGACTGGTATTGCACTTCTGCCTCCTCCGTATACTCAGTTCAAGGTGAAAATGGCACTGAGCCAGATCCTGCAGGCTATCGCCTCTGCTACAGACAGACTCATCAACAAACTTGATACTCTGCAGCAGGTTATGGTTCATATTCCCTACATTGATGCTGCTTCTGCTGTAGTGTCAGAAGTTACTCTACCTACTCGCTCTGCCACTTCAAGCTACATGGCTTACACTTCTCTAGACACCTATGAAAAACACCCACGAGATCCTGCTTCATTTATCGAAAACAAGCCTGAAATCCTGGTTCTGGGTTGGTTACTGCGCTCTGGTCGTTTTTGTTGCGGGAGCTGCCTAACCGAGTTGGTCAGACTCAAGGGTTAACTGGTTAAGGGTAAAGGTTGAGCGCTAACCTGTTACCTAGGGTGTGTGTGGTGTGTGGGTGCAGTAATTAACACACTGCTGGTATCTGTATCAAGGTGTTTATTAGTTCGTAAACATAATACAATGATTGGGTACAAATACAAATAATGGAGGTGGTAAAGGGTAAGTGGGTGGTATGATGTTTGTGCTGAGCCCCGTGGGGGATCAGGGTGCCAGCAGGCCCCTTTCTACCATAAACCTGCGCGGGCTTATGTCTCATGCAGATTCCGTGGGTTGGGGTGCAGCGTGCCTCAGATAAGCCCTAAAGGGTATCAGGGTGTCAGCAGAACCCTTTCTACCATAAACCCGTGGGCTTATGTCTTAAAGAGGTAGCTGTGAGTGTGGGGTGGGAGTGCTGGTACCCCTTGAGGGTGAGGGGTATGTCCGGTGCAGCTTTGCAGCTGGAAAGTCAATGTTATTGGTGAAGGTTGGTAAGGAGTGGCATCCCGCTACCTTACCTCTTGTTCTCTGTGGTGTATTGCAAAGTTGCGCAGCGGTGTTAAAGTGCCGGCAGAGTCCGATCCTCCTGTTGGGATGAAGGTGGTCTGTACGCCCGGAAGGCTGCAAAGGAGACGCCGCTCTGAGTTGTTGAAGACGCGGCTCCCGCAGTCCCCTGAACCCGGACCCCGCTTCCGGGTGGGCGGGGTGACGTCACCGGGGGAACTGCGCGCTCGACTCTTAGAAGAGGAGACTTGTCAGCTGGCGTATGTGTAGATTGTGGATCTTTGTGCTGGTTGCTGGGTGTTCCAACGTGTTTCAGCCCTTTAGGGCCTTGATAAAGGCCCTTCATTAGCTGTATTATTTTCATGAACTGAGTTGGCCAAGTTTGGGGAGGGGACAAGGGGGACGGGGGGGGGATTGGCGGGGTGGGGGGAGGGGTGTTTTTCACCTTTATCCTTAGGTAGTCTTTAGTTTCCCCTTTTAGATACCTTGTCTTAGTTACCTAGAGCCCATATTCCTTCTTCAGAGTCCCTTTTCTTTGCTTTCCCCCCCTTTTTTTTTTTCAATCAATAGGAAGGTTATGGTATCTTAACCATGGGGACCAGGTTTCTTTAAAAGTTTCCATTTTTTTTCCACCATACTAGAGAGATGTTCCATATGGTACAAATGCCAAATCATTTCCTTTATAGCTATTTTGGCTGGTGCCTTTTCTGTCTTCCAGTTTACCGCTATTTTTATTTTTACCGCACTCAACACATGCCAAATTAACTTTTGTGTCGGGTATCTCACTCCTGGTGTATTCATGGGGAACAACATATACTCGGCTGCCTTTGGGAGTCTAACACCCACAACTTGGTAAATCAAATCTGAGATAAATCTCCAGGTTTCCCTGATTCGAGGGCATTCCCAAAAAATGTGTATTAAATTGCCACTATGCCCTCAATTCCGCCAACAGCAGTCTGTTGTCCTTGGGTATATGCGTTTTAGTCTATTTGGAGTTAGATACCCCCCGGGAGTATATTTTAAAAGAATTTTCCCTAAATCTAATAGATTGCGAGGCCGATATCAGGTTTTTTCATTTTGGCCCAGGTCTCTGGTTGAAGTTGTTTCCCTAGTTCCTTCTCCCATGATACTTCATGTGTTTCTCGGCATTGCTTCCCATGATACAGCAAGAGTCGATATGTTATTGAGGTCAGTCCCCGAGATATTGACCTCTTCTGGCATAGGTCCTCAATTTTTGTTCCTGGCTGTGATCTTTGTTTTTGTTGAGTGCGGGAAAAATAACTTTGAATCTGTAGGTACTGATAGAGCCTCAGGCTTGGAACCCCACACTCCTATTCTGGAACTTATCCTACTTTTACTTCTGCTGATGGAGAAGATCCTGATCCTACAACCCTTTTCTCTCCTGGTCTTGAAAAATGGCCAGACTGATGCTGTGTGTCACATTATAATTTCAGATATCTCTTGATGTTTATTATATAATCTACAACTTTTTTCTCTTTCCCAGTAGATACTTTTTTTTCTATTTAGCATTGTAAGCTTATAGCCCTCAGTATATCTCCGCTGAATAATACCCTGCTAAATTTATATTTCTTGGGGGGTGGGGGGATAGCTCTTATAGTTAGTAAGTGTAGACTTGTGGGTTTAGAATGGAAATGTTAGGTTTAGGGCTCCAGGTATTCCCAAGTTGGGGTTGGGACATACAGGGTGGGGGGCTTATTGGGGGGTTGATTTGGGTCCTTCTGGGTATATATATTTCTTTATTTTCCTTAGTTATTCAGGCAGTAATTGGGTCTGGCAGCAATCTCCTTATCTATTCCTGCTGACGTGTATATTTTCTTATCTCAAGTGCCCGTAGGCGCCACACGAGCACGTCATATATTTAGGTTAGAAATACGATTATCCTTGTATTTACCTTGTAATTTATAGTGTCAATATATTTCTGTATACTCTGCCGGATCACTACGAAGACATTGCATTATAAGCTAACTTTGCCTGCCGAATATGTATGTTTTTGGGTGTTATGTTTATGTTCAATCTGCAAAACTCAATAAAAATTATTGAATTTAAAAAAAAAATTACTCTGCACTGTCTAGGAGCAGATGAACCCAATAATAGTGCACAGGGGAACATAGCTCACAGATTGCATATGACTTGGCATTGTGTCATACTGTTGTAATGCACTGAAATGTTTGTCAGTAAGTAAATGGAAGCCGGATATCTGGAGAGGCAGAGGCGGCTTCATGGTCACAACTAAACTACTTTAAATCTACTGTAAGTATATCTGCTTAAGTGTCTGTGGGCTTTGGTTGCATTTATAATCCAAGAACTGATGATCAGAACAGCTGCATGCTATGGACACAGTCCAAATGGGGCTGCTTTGCTTGGACACTACAGAATATGAGCGGGGTATACACTTTATTAATCATTGCATAATTGGCAAGAAGATTGCATTGGTTATTATTACCTATGCTTTCTTGTTAAATCAAAAGTTATTTTATTTTTAGTTTAGCTGGAACTGTTAACTTAGGAGGAATGACCCCTTCCATGTACACATGTCCTTTCACATTTCTTTTACTAGTAAATAATGAAATAATTAGATGGCCGTATCTTAAAATATGACTCAGGGACATATTTAATTAGCCACGTGATTTGTGATGCCTGGGCTCTGCCACAGAGTGAGCCACTGTGCCCTGGTGCCCAGGAAGAACTTGTCTTGCTGGGGAGCCTCTTCCTTCCACCATCTGAACTCCATCTGGATCTAACATTAAAGAAGCTGGTGATCCGGTGGTGGAGCTGGATGTTCCCTAGAGTCTGGAGAAGAGGCAAGGTCTTCCTGACTTTGGCCACTGTTGCTGCTCTGCATACCTGTGGTTTTAGTCATTACATGCTGTATACAATACAGAGCGTCTTCAGCCTCCTTATCCCAGTCACCTGAACCTTCAGATCCCCCCTGTATGAGTGCCTAAGAGCAGCATCTTCTACCCAGGGGCAGGATTATGCTCCTCCCTCCCACAGCCAGGCAGTAGAGGAAGAACCTTTTAGCTGCAAGATTCTCAACATTCTGTCCGCTATTGAATATGCCCTTTGTTTTCTGCTGTTATTGCTTGGGTAACACTGTTATCAAATACTTCATGCTGATACTCGATTCAAATAAATGGAGATTTTGAAATGAATTGAGCTCCGCAGCATTGTTTATCTCCATACACTCCCACTCCCATCTATAGGGTTCAGATTTGTTTGAATCCCTTTGTCGCTGATTCTCTCTAACCTTTTCACTGTGCATATTTTAGCAATTAGTGGCAACAAATTGCTTCTGCAGTAATCAAACAACCTATGGTTTATATTTTTGAGACATTTTTAAAATGAGTGCGTCTCAAGTGTGTAGGTGCTTAGACCACATTTTAGTTCACTCCTCCAACAACATTATTACTTATTTTATTCTGTAAAGCAGGAAATACACAGTGATGTCATCATGTCCAGGCACGTTGATGTCAGTGTTGAGTTTCCCGAATACTCACCCGCGCCCCCCTCCCCCCATTTGCTGAAACTAAGGTTGGCAGTATTGTAAGAATGTTTTTATTATTTGGAACTCCCTGAAGTGATGGGTTCCAACCAATTAAGTTGATTAAAGGTGTATGATAGTAAGGGACTTCTCTTCATCACCTCTAAATAAAAATGGACAATGGGAGAAACTGATTAGACTAGTTTTGATTAGCAGGAAGCAAAGGCAAGTCCAGGACACTCCCTATTCCAGAGGTTCCTAAACTGTTTTGAACCACGGTGCCAAAGAGCATCAGACATTTTTTTCATGGCACCTCTAGACCACTTTAAAAAAACGTGCACCTTATTAAATATACCCCTTGGTATCTTTCATGAAATTGTATGTATGTTTTGTGAACATGAATGATATTTTTTTCATGTTAAATACATTTTAATATAATATTTAGCAGACCTACGGACCCATTTATCAATGAGTTTTAGCTATTTAAACATGTTGCATATGATAAACACTGCTGCCCGCTCCTGTGTTTCAAAAATAACAGGAAATGATTGCATGGAGCACCATTTACATTTGTAATAGGCAACGAGTTTTAAATCGCTAATACTCATTGATAAATGGGTCTCTTATTTTTTTTAACAAACACGTGCATAAAAAATGCGCTGTGACACCTGAATTTATGTTGGCTACAAATCATTTTATGGTCATTTGTCCTAACTAAGTCTTTGTGGTGAATAAAAAGCAAGATCATTAATTGTGGTTTTCTTTTCATTCCAAACATTCTTTGTGGTAATGTAAACAAACATAAGCTTTCCAGCTATTGCTGTTTGAATTTTGTAGATTATATTTGTATAAGACTTTGCATAGGCCATATTCTTTTTTGCTCAAAACAAGTACACGTTTATCTTACTAACACATGATTAATAAACTTGTGTAACCGCTAGTTAATTTAAATCACAAAATACATGAAGTGCTGACTGAATGTGTTGTTATGAAATAGTGTATGGATAAGTGCGTCGGTTTCCAGGGGCCCATTTATCAAACTAATTTTTCATAACATTATGCAGAAACAGCAGTTTATGCACAATTGTATATATCCCCACTATTTACTCATAACCTAATGCAGGAGATGTCAAAGAAAAACTACAACTAAAGGCTCTTTAGCAATCCATAATCCCCATTATTATCACTGGAGACTACAGTTTGATCCATTTGTACCAGCTTTTTTGCCAACCACAGATGGTCTAAACAGCCTTATGCTTATGGAGGTACTTCACAACCTACATTCAGCTCTGGAAACTGACATAGTGCACAAACGCATATCAGATTTTGAGGGAGAGTCTTTCATAAATCTGAATCACATGGAGCACATGTGGCCAGTGTCTCTGCAATCTGGTCATTGGCATAGAGTTACCACCCCTCAGATGAGACTGGTATGAAGGATGCTAGAACTAGAGCATCATTCACAACTGCCTCGTCTGAGGTGGCAGCCATTTTGGGAGGGATGTGAAATCGAGGCTCTAGTAACAGGGGGCATATGTGAACAATGGGATCCAGTAGTGCTGGGAAAACTGACTTGCGATAAATATCAAGATGCTCCAGTTACATAAAAGTGACCATGGACAACAAATGTTGGTTAGCATAAAACCAGAGTAAATCAGAGCCTATACATCTCTAATTAAGGTATGCATAATAAAGAGGAATTGCAATAATGAGGGAAATTTACAAATAATGTAAGGTGGCAGGATTTTTTTTTTCCTGTGGTGGCCAAAATCTGAAGGTGCAGACCATAAACTGGGCTGTGAGGCAGTCTTTTTCCTGTGAGGCCATGCCCCTTGCAGTGAGGTAACACCAACAATGTTTCTGTTTATGCTACTTTTTTTTTTAAATAGGAGGAGGGGCATTTCTACCGTTCTCAATGGAAGCTATATTGTCTAGAAACAGCCCTGCCGGGGTTTTACCTTGCAGGCAGAGGTTATCGCTACTGCTTACCCAGCGAGTTATGGTTTGTACATAGCTGGGATCATGGCCGACCATGATTTATAATAAATAGGCTCCACCAGTGAGAATAATATGTCAAACACAATTATTATAACATAGCCAATCATAGCACTAATCATACACAAGAGACATTTTGCAGAATGATTCTAGATTTATGTAAAATTTAGATTATAATTATATCATCAGTCTGACATGAATAGTGACATTAGACATTTCTCTTCAAATTTCCTCATTAGTGCAAGCGTCAACTGAGATACTGAATTATATAGTAATTACATCTGATCATCATTAATTCATAACTGCTAACAAATCAACTCAATTTGTTGCCAGTTATCTTCTTGTTTCATGCTGCTCTGCAGCTGCAACCCTGTCTGTCAGCACAACTGGTGGCACTCAGAGTCTTCGTCACAGGTACCATGAGACTGTAGCTCTGCCCCTGCATTGCCCACCTGGGATTTAATGTTGCTACTATTAGCATTTAAATGTGGGAGGCGAATTGATGACATTATGATGTGGTGTGCTTGCCCAGACCTCAAAACCTCTTAACCTCGGCTAGATTGTTGACCATTTGCTGCTTCATTGTCTGGTTTCCTCCTCTCCTCTGTCCTGTTTGGTTGTACTTTCCCCTTATTCCTTTGACAGTACCTAAAGAAGTGTAGATGAATCCCTCGGCGCTAATACTAAGGTCGCCTGCTAGGAGCAAAAGGGATAATTCCTTTATAGCCCCAGTATTGAATGCAGAAAAAAAATTGGTTATTACTCCCAGCTTGGCGCCCTGTTTGAAGATATATAAAAAAAGGGTGAATGTGAATACTCTCCTTTTCTTTTTCTTTCTCTTTTCACGTTGGTTCTTCCTGTTTCTTTCTTCTTAATCAACTCACTATTGGTAAGCTGAGACACACATATCTGGGTTTCTTTAACAACGGGATACTTTAACAACGGGATATCGTACCCCTACTCACGATGAAACGTAGATTTCCAAGCACATAAAGGTATCTTTCTGATATTTTTCTCATAAAAAATCGATTTATTAAATTACAAACTTCAAGATGAATACATAAAAGATACACTATTAGTCAGACTCAAACTGGATGGCAGTGGTGCAGTGCAGTCTACACACGAAATTTTCAGAATTCCGGACCTGAAAAACGTATGGACAAGCAGGCACCCACTTACCTTCCTGTCTTGAATTCTGATGTGTAAGTGTCCAATATAAAAGCAAATGAAAAAGCACTAATCCAGGCACAACATGTTTCGAGACTAAAGTCTCTTCTTCAGGTCCCTGGATAGTGCTGTAGATGACATCCGTTTAAGTACCTTCAGATAGTCCAACTTCCGGTCCGCTACTTCCGGTTTCGGAAGCACCTCAATCTTCCATATACTTTAGTAAAACGCTGTTGTCAAAAATAAATATATTGCACATCTATCCCCGCTCCTTGGTGGCTCAACGTTCCTGTATCCCAGGACAGTTTGACAAGCCTTTACAATGGTATGCCGCACGAGCGGTAACGGGACTTCCGCCCGCTGGACGTCACTTCCGCCGGGTTAAGCCGCGTGTATCTGGCGTCCCTCTGACTCCCGCGATTTTCTTTGCGTGCGCTCCGTGACTGTCAACCAATGTGGGCTGTCCTAACACCTCCGTTTGTGCTAACACTTCAAACCAATGTTCCGGGGTTTCTTCTTAGTATTGTGCATTGAGCTTCCCATTTTTTTTTTTTTTCCTTTCCACCTCCTCCACCTTTCGTATATATGGGTTTAGAGTTCTTTGATGGTATTTAGAAAACTTCCCACATAAGTCCCCTTACAGTATTCAGTCTATATCTAAAATAAACAGATAAAAGGAGGTTAGGATCCGTGCAAACGTGGGCATAAAGTCAAACATAAAACATTTACATAAAATGACATATGAATGTTATAAAAATTCAATAATGGTTTCAAAAAATTTCTAAAACATCCAGCCATCGACATTTCATCTTGAAATATAACATAAGCTCCGTAAAAAGTGGGTAAAAACATTTATGTGACTGGATTGAGAAAATATTTTGGATAATATCTCCCTGCAAGGAATGATTTTATGCTCAAAGAAACCATTTTAATTCAAAGTCCTGGTTCAGACCTAAAGGAGTAAGAGTTTTAAACTTAAAGATCAGCTTCATTTCTGTCCTTGCCAATGTCTGCTCGACATTTCTATTTCTCCAGTTTTCTATAATCTTTTGTATCCCTAGGATTCCTAGGGATACAAAAGATTATAGGAAACTGGAGAAATAGAAATGTCGAGCAGACATTGGCCAGGACAGAAATGAAGCTGATCTTTAAGTTTAAAACTCTTACTCCTTTAGGTCTGAACCAGGACTTTGAATTAAAATGGTTTCTTTGAGCATAAAATCATTCCTTGCAGGGAGATATTATCCAAAATATTTTCTCAATCCAGTCACATAAATGTTTTTACCCACTTTTTACGGAGCTTATGTTATCTATTTCAAGATGAAATGTCGATGGCTGGATGTTTTAGAAATTTTTTGAAACCATTATTGAATTTTTATAACATTCATATGTCATTTTATGTAAATGTTTTATGTTTGACTTTATGCCCACGTTTGCACGGATCCTAACCTCCTTTTATCTGTTTATTTTAGATATAGACTGAATACTGTAAGGGGACTTATGTGGGAAGTTTTCTAAATACCATCAAAGAACTCTAAACCCATATATACGAAAGGTGGAGGAGGTGGAAAGGGAAAAAAAAAAAAAAAATGGGAAGCTCAATGCACAATACTAAGAAGAAACCCCGGAACATTGGTTTGAAGTGTTAGCTCAAACGGAGGTGTTAGGACAGCCCACATTGGTTGACAGTCACGGAGCGCACGCAAAGAAAATCGCGGGAGTCAGAGGGACGCCAGATACACGCGGCTTAACCCGGCGGAAGTGACGTCCAGCGGGCGGAAGTCCCGTTACCGCTCGTGCGGCATACCATTGTAAAGGCTTGTCAAACTGTCCTGGGATACAGGAACGTTGAGCCACCAAGGAGCGGGGATAGATGTGCAATATATTTATTTTTGACAACAGCGTTTTACTAGAGTATATGGAAGATTGAGGTGCTTCCGAAACCGGAAGTAGCGGACCGGAAGTTGGACTATCTGAAGGTACTTAAACGGATATCATCTACAGCACTATCCAGGGACCTGAAGAAGAGACTTTAGTCTCGAAACATGTTGTGCCTGGATTAGTGCTTTTTCATTTGCTTTTATATTGGACACTTACACATCAGAATTCAAGACAGGAAGGTAAGTGGGTGCCTGCTTATCCATACGTTTTTCAGGTCCGGAATTCTGAAAATTTCGTGTGTAGACTGCACTGCACCACTGCCATCCAGTTTGAGTCTGACTAATAGTGTATCTTTTATGTATTCATCTTGGAGTTTGTAATTTAATAAATCGATTTTTTATGAGAAAAATATCAGAAAGATACCTTTATGTGCTTGGAAATCTACGTTTCATCGTGAGTAGGGGTACGATATCCCGTTGTTACTTGGAAATCTACGTTTCATCGTGAGTAGGGGTACGATATCCCGTTGTTAAAGTATCCCGTTGTTAAAGAAACCCAGATATGTGTGTCTCAGCTTACCAATAGTGAGTTGATTAAGAAGAAAGAAACAGGAAGAACCAACGTGAAAAGAGAAAGAAAAAGAAAAGGAGAGTATTCACATTCACCCTTTTTTTATATGTCTGTAAACAGGGCGCCAAGCTGGGAGTAATAACCAATTTTTTTTCTTTGACAGTACCTGCCTGGTAAACCACATTGTCTACTGCTGATTATTTGCCTTGGACCTTCCCTTGGTTTTATTCCTTGTGCCCATGATTAACATGGGCAAACTGGGCTTTGCTTTCATCTGCCATATTTCTAAGATGAGCCATGTTTCTTAACTGTGTTTGCTGGCATTTCCACTGCAGCTCCCCTGCTTGATTCTTTTGTGAGTCACCTTCTACACTAAGGTGTAGAAGGTGACCGGCATTTGCTGCTTCAGAAAATATCTAAAAAAATATTATGAAGCTACAGTACACGTTGAAATATCTTTAATCCATCACAATCTTTTGAAGATGAGTGAGATAGTTGGGACAACTGAGCTGAGCAGTCCTTGAGCAGCTAAGGGAAAAGAACCCTAACATTTTCTTGAGGACTAACTGATGCATAAATATGGTAACCCCCCCACACACACACACACACACACACACACATTTTTCTTTGGAGCATAACCACCACCTATCTTTCCAGCCACCTCTACATGGAGCTCACTGTATATGCCACATGTGTGCATAAGAACTGTTCTCAATTTGTTAAGGTTATATTTCTTAAATTTAATTAAATTCAATGTATGGTTTACTTTCTTCAGGCTTTACAATATGCAGTTTGTCTACTCCATGCTCTCCCCTGCTCATCTGGGGAGTGGTGCTGCAAGAATATATGTGTGTGTGTGTGTGTGTGTGTGTGTGTGTGTGTGTGTGTGTGTGTGTGTGTGTGTGTGTGTGTGTCATATGTATAGGGAGATATTGACCATGTTTTTTCCATAGCAATAAGATAAACTCCCCTGGCAGATGTTGTATTGTACATAAGACCTGTCTACTGTTCTGAAAACCTTTTCCTGACTGTCCTTCCTTGCCAGAAAGCTCCTTTATGTTTCTAAGCATCTTCAGAACCATCTGGATTGCTGTAAGGATACAGTACTGTACATTCCACCAATTATACCACTTCACTCCTTTGTGAGCATGATGGATTATTTCACGATTTTTTTCTATGGCTGTAGTTGTACTAAGCAATACTAATACAGTGGGGGAAATTTACTAAGGTACCGGTCCCACCCGGCATCGGTCGTATTTTAGATTCTTAGTAAATTTCCCCCAGTATATAGTCTGGAAATCAAGCAATCTTATAGAAAGGTTTTCCTTCCTGATTAGTAACGATTTGTTTACTTGGGATAATAGATCTACTTGTGTATGAGTTTGGGAAATAAAAATGGAGGAATGAAGGAGAACTCTAATGGTGATTTCTTTTGCAGACATTGATGAATGCTTACTGAATAGATTGCTGTGTGACAATGGTCTCTGCAGAAACACTCCTGGCAGTTACAGTTGCACATGCCCTAAAGGATACGTATTCAAGACCATCACTGAGACCTGTGAAGGTAATTGTTTGATTCATGTTTGTGAATGTAAATGTAACTTGTTGTTATTATTGAAATTATATTTTCAACTTCAAAGTAAATGTTACAAAATCCCCTAACCCAATTAGATGAACTGTGTAGATCCCATGACATGGGTGCCCGGATCAGGAGAACTCAGTCCTGTCAGTGCTGCGTCAGGTCTTTGCTACATTTAGATGGGTATGGATGGTTAGGTGAACAAGGTCAACAAAAGGTTAAGGTCATGAAAAAAGTTGACACAAGCAATGGTCGATATGAACATGTCAACATGAGGGTTTTTTTAAACGTTTTTGGGGTGTCTATGTTCACATGGACACTGTATAAGTGTACCCTGTCCCATCATTTGACTCGCGGCTTCAGGCCCGGTGCATTCACTACAACTGCAACAGCTACAATTGCTAAGGATTGAAGACAATGAGTTAGTGGTTACTATCCCCCTTATATTCAAACAGCCTATCTGAGTTGCGGAAGGTCATTGTTACGCATACTTGCACAGGCTGTAGAAATCATTAGATGGTGAGTGAGGTAAGTATGGAATTGAGTGGCCGGCGATTGTTCATACTTTTACAAGTCATTCACAGACTTGCACGGGGCGAGCTTTCACTCTGTCCGGGCAGCGGCTATCTGTTCACAGGCCTCTGGAAATTCACACAGCAGCAGAAAGGCCCCCGTCTACTACCTCATTTATGACACTCAGTTAATGGCTAGGAAGGGGTGTGAGCAATTGTGAGACATATGGTGGATGGAAAATGGGAGGACGTCATCATGTCCCACCACAGCGAGGGGGACAACTAGATCTGCTGAGTAGCTCCTGTCCCATCTCTTTGCTTATGGTGGATTATGTGAACTGGTGGTGGCAACTGTTCAAGTTCATCTTTGAGGTTTACTGCTACAGTGAGCTCTATGAGAGTTTTGGTGATAAATGTGTTTCCTGGTGAGGAGGCTTCACTTTACACAGGTCCTCTCTATGAGAGATGGGTGATGTTCTGTTCTACAAATGTAAAAACAACACTTAGGGGTAAATTTACTAAGATCAGCCATAAATGACCAATACCTGTACGAACGGGTACGAACGGGATTGGCCATGAACAGCCCTAAAATACAACCCAAGAATACAGATAATTTACTAAGCATCTGTGTTCTCAGGATTCATATTTTCCTATGGTGAAGTTTTGTATTTGGCAGCCAAATTACCAGAAGCCAAAAACGTACAACCCGGCAGCATCACATGGATCAGTCATTTAAGTGCGATGCTGCCCTGTATAAAGGATATGAAAAAGAAATAATTCATCCAATAAAGGGGTCCCGGGTCTCCCCTCCTGGGGAACCCTGGCTCGGCTGAAGCCCGGGGCTGTTCTTTAACAAAATGGTTTATGGTGAGAACTGCCCATAGACGCCCAGGTTAAACTCATAACATGGGCGTCTATGAAACCGCACACAGCCAATCAGCCATGACATCCCCCGGAGCCCGTTCCTGATTGGCTGAGGGAGGACCTGGTAAATGACATCAATGGAGAATCCCTCAGTCTCGGGATGGAGCTGCAAGTGTAAACACACTTGCAGCTCCTCAGGTTCGTTTGGATTCAAGATAGTGAGTATAATTTATTTTCACAGGTACCCCTATGGATTTTTACTGGAGAAGAGGACAGGCCTACAGTGGACCCTTTATTGGGGGGGACCCCCAGGATCCCATTCCGGGCTGACCAGCCAGGGTGATCATGTTTTGGCCAGGGTACCTTTTGTTGAAAATGTCCATCCGGCTGTGGTATGACACTGCTGGCTGTATGAGCTTGGTGCTGGTTGCCGAAATATGGGAGACCGCATGCCGTTTTTTGTTTTTTTATTTATTTATTTTCCTATTTTTTACACAGAGAAGCCTGCACGGATCTGACTGATCCATTCAGGTTTCAGCCAAACACCCCGCAAAAACGTGGTCTACTTTTTATTCATATTTACTGCTGAATTCCTATCCGAATTCAGCAGTACAATATTTACAGCTGAATTCGGCTGACCTTGCCGTATATAAGTACAGCAAATCAGCCAAATTCGGCTAATTGTAAATTTTCTGGGCACCGGGTCCGGTCCGTATTTCACATGAAATGGGTGCATTCTTACCCATTCGATCTTAGTAAATTTACCCCGTATAGTGTAAAACAATACCTGAGTGTCTGCATTACTGGCCACAGGTTACCGTAGCTGATTTTAAGACTCCACTTTGATATATGAACTAGTTACATCAAAGTTGCATGGACTTAAAGATCTCCAACGGCTAGAGAAATAGATTACCTCAGATCTACAGTACATAATAATATATGATATATTAATAACAGTGATCTGACTACAATAGATTTGTATACCAACTGTTTATAGCTCTGTACCTAAAGACAAGTGCAGTCATGCAAGCAATGGCACAACTAATATGGTTGTCTGTGTTTTTTGGAATGTTATTGCTGGATAGGAAAACACATGTTTTATTTCTCTTCAGGCTTCAGATGATGGAAAAATATATACAGTACTGTATATCTGCCAATAAGTTTTATTATATGTCATAAGTCATGCCATGTTAGTATCATAGAACCCAGCTCAAAACACAGTTGTATGCTTAAATACTGAACAGACATGTCTGCATATTTCCATTTATCCATTTCAGGATTCTCATTGCTGCAAAATCCAAGTCTAACCAGAAATTTTTTGTTTGTATTCCAGACATAAATGAATGTGAAAGTAACCCATGTGTTAATGGAGTGTGTAGAAATATTGTTGGTTCCTTTCACTGTGAGTGTTCACCTGGAAGTAAGCTGGATTCCACCTCTCGCATTTGCATAGGTTGGTACAGTATATCCATATTTACTGGGAAGCTTGTAAATATCAGCAATGAACAGACACTATAGGTAAAGCTAACACAACCAGACCATAGAGGCTGCATCACTTGTATACCTAAATCTGGGGTAATGAGATTGAGGATTTGGATGTACTGTAAGTATAGCAAAATTAGATATGTTTCTTATAACAGCTACAGTACTGTACAATGTTTCTTATAACAGCTACAGTACTGTACACTAGAACAAAGGCACCTGCCATATCCAAATCAGTGTGTTCTATTATTATTACTACCATGTGTATGTATACTTCTGATATCTACAGCTATACATATAGGTTCATGATATATGATTTGGCTAGAAGACTTCATTCTACATCATACCCCTTTCACATCGCACCTAATTTGCGGGTACAAGCCGGTTTCTTGCCTGTTCGACCCGGTAATTAGTGCGATGTGAAAGGGCATACTGGTTACAGCTAATCAGTAGCAACACGGCAATCCGAACTGGGTAAAAAGCAGTGTTCTTACCGGTTCGTTGCCGTGTTGCTGTGCAGTGCGAACTGGTTAAACGTGTCGAGCAACCCGTTTACCGTTCACACTATGGAGGAGGTAGCGCTTGGAGCAGTGCCAGCTCTAAGCGCTGCCTCCTCCCCCGCCCCAAATTACGTGCCACCGGTTTGCTGATGCAGTGTGAACGGACCACAAATGCAGGGTCGCACTGGGTCTGAAATGTTTCAAAGTCCCGGTGCGACCCTGCATTTGTGGTCTGAAAGCAGTAGTTATTGAAGATCTTCCCTTCATTATGTAGAAACCCAATAAAGCAGGTCATTGAAATGTATTTTTCATATCACATTAGACATTGCTTAAACTGGTGATTTTATCTGTATGCTTGTTTTTTTTAAGATGCCTTACACGTCAATATGAAACCTATTGTGACATCTGTTGCATGATTCATGTAACAATATAAATGGATGCACAAATGGATACAATATTAACATAATTATGGTGCTCAGGGTACATGATTGGATTAAGAATACATTGGGGGGGGGGCCCCGCCCATAAGAACAATCATTGTAAACAACATATCTGAAAATGACATGCAGCATGTTGGGTATTGTGCTTTTTGCTGATGTACTGTATCATGTTTTTACTTAAAGAACCATTATTTCGTGTACTGCAGATAGCCTCAAGGGAACATGCTGGTTGAATATTCAGGATGATCGCTGCGAGGTCAATATTAATGGAGCAACTCTAAAGTCAGAATGCTGCGATAGTCTGGGCGCTGCGTGGGGAAGTCCTTGTGAAAGATGCGAAATAGGTAACACAGTTCTTTATATGTCTAGTTTTTTTTTTTAATTTACCTTATTAAAACAAATAAATTGTTACATGTGAAACACTGTACCAATAAATCTAGGACTGAAAGCAGAAGCTCTATTTCTTCAAGGTGACAGTAAAGTCACAATATATACCTCTCAGAGCAGTGTTTTATCACAACAGTTCTAAAGGATTATTAATGCAAATACCAATGTGCTCGTTAATGACCATCATTGGATACAGGGCTCTTATTTATCAGGTAACTCAATAATAAGATGTAAACATGATGTTAATCACTAACTGTCATAAACAATTGGGAATAATGGATTTGGAGGAAAAATTTAACATTTAAGTATTTATAGAAATGAAGTAAAATAAATACATGTAATTTCTTATATTACAGATACAGCCTGCCCTCGTGGATTTGCAAGAGTCAAAGGAGTCTCATGTGAAGGTGATAGCAATTATCCTGGTTTTTAAATGAATATCAATGTGATTGTTGTTGTTATAAACATGGCAATACAGTATGTGCATTCTGCCTTAGACTGATTAGATTTGAAGTGCTGAAAAGATAAGAAACCATGTTTAAGCTACAGTACTTACCGAGCTGAATACAATGAACAGTTATTGCATGCCTAAGTAGTACTTAAATGCACTTTCATACTGCCAAAATAACCAGAGTCGGATCTGGGTTGCTGACATAGCGACCCAGGTAGAGGTGCGGTGTAAAAGCACCAAACCTTATAACCCTGGTCAAGCAACCCGGCAATTCGACCCAGGTTATAAGCAGGGTTAAGTCTCCCTCTGTATAATGAGCAACCTTGGTTTAGTGTGAAAGCACCGAACCCGGATCGGAGCTGGATGGGACCCGAGATTACGATCCCAGGTCCGACACGGATTTTGTAATCTGAAAGGGGGATTAATAGTTCTTTTTTTGTAGTGCCCTGAAAATAAATTCTTATTGTTTAAGCTAATTAAGGCATCTTTAGATTGTATTTGTTTTTGCAGGTGTAATTTCAGGAGAATGGCCTGTATTTTACAGGTTGCTCTGCAGCAAGCCTCATCCAAAAGGCTTCACCGATTGGATGCAGTTTCTCATGGCCTAGTTATTATGGCCTGTATTTTACAGGTTGCTCTGCAGCAAGCCTCATCCAAAAGGCTTCACCGATTGGATGCAGTTTCTCATGGCCTAGTTATTAAAGCAATCAGGCTGGCCTAAAGGAATGGCATGTGCCGGATGACTCATAGTCGAGATCCCGGCGGTCGTTTCTCCAACATCGGAATCCCAACTGTCAGGACCCGACAGTCAGAATCCTGTCTTACACAGGCTATTTTCCCTCTTGGGGTCCATGACCCCCATAGAGGGAGAATAGAATACAGAGCCCACAGCGTGGTGAGTGCAGTGAGCATGCCAGGGGCTTGAATGTGCTCACCCCCCTGTCGGGCTCCTGACAGTCAGGATTCCATTGTCGGAGAAACGACCGTCGGAATCAAGATTGTACATACAGTAGCACATTCCTATTTGCTGATTTTCTTGTCATATTAGTATACATTTGTTGATGATTTTCTTGTGATATTACTAGACATGACACTTCCTATTTCTTATTTGTTTGACATAATATTACACAGGGCAGGTTTCTTTGCTTATATTTTTGCGCTATTGTAACACAGTAGTTCCATATTTCCTTGTGGTATTAGTACACAGTAGTGTCTTATTTGCTTGTGATATTAGTAAATAACATGTTATTATTAGTTGCTAATTGTCTTGTGGTTTAGTACTACAGGTTGAGTATCCCTTATCCAAATATCCAATATCCAAATTATTTCGAAAACCATACATTCCAGAAAGTGATTTTTTTTTTTTTTTTTGCTAAAAGCACTACTGGGGACATCTGTAACAGCACTACTGAGGACATAATATGTAACTGGCACTACTGGGGACATCTGTAACAGCACTACTGAGGACATAATATGTAACTGGCACTACTGAGGACATCTGTAACAACACTACTGAGGACATGATATGTAACTGGCACTAAATATGTGCAAGACAATGATTCATTTAAATTCAGTGTGTGAGATAGTACGCAAACTTTGATTCATGTTTTGAAACATAGTTTTATGCACAAATAAAATATATTTGTGTGTATTTCATGTGTTTGATGTGTTTGTACAACATAAATGCAAGATACCTCAAGATACATCATTGAAATATAAAAATATTCTGAAATACGGAATAATCCATTATCCAAAATTCTTCTGGTCCCGAGCATTTGGATAAGGGAAACTCAACCTGTATATAGTTTATGATTTCCTTGTTCTATAAGTAACAAACCCTGCTTGTTGTTGGTTTCTTGTCATAATATTACTCCGGTCATTTTACAGTATGTGTTGAGTTTCTTGTGCTATTAGAAAACTGTGGTACAATATATTCTATTAGTACACAGTGGCATTTTATTTCCTTGTTCTATTAGTAAAAATTATGCTTCTAGTTTCTGATGTCTTTGTGTTCCACTGGAAATACAACTAAAAGTATAGATAATATTTTACTGATTTTAATTCCATACATTTTTTGGTACTCTTTACTTAGTGCGGCGCCCGTCGCGGGCATCGCGAGTACATTAATGTATGGCCGCGACGCGACCGACGCGATGCCCGCGATTTGCCATTGAAATCAATGTAAAACTTAAAAATCGTGTCGGTCGCGTCGCGGGCGGCCATAAACGTACCCGCGATGCCCGCGACGCGATGCTCACGATTTCCCATAGGGAACAATGTTAAAAGTCGCGATGGACCCGATTTTAGTGTTAAATGGCTCAATCAACCCGATTTGGCCATAGGAATCAATGTTAAATGGGCCACAGAGCCCATTAACCCTTAAATGTCCCCCAAAATTTTTAACGCCACCCCACGATCCACGCCAACCCGAAGCGTGGCGAGCGCAGCGAGCCCGCGAGGGGCGGCGGTACGCGTCCTCCGACCTTTTCATGCCCTACTATCCACGTCGGCGTGGTGTGAGAATATAATAGTGTGGCGAGCGCAGCGAGCCACCGAGCCCGAAGCGTGGCGAGCGCAGCGAGCCCCGCGAGGGGACGCGGATACCTTCACAGGTAGACGCGTCCCCTCGCGGGCTTCACAGGTGTCCGTGGCGACCCGGACACCTGTGAAGCCCGCGAGGGGACGCGTCTACCTGTGAAGGTATCCGCGTCCCCTCGCGGGGCTCGCTGCGCTCGCCACGCTTCGGGCTCGGTGGCTCGCTGCGCTCGCCACACTATTATATTCTCACACCACGCCGACGTGGATAGTAGGGCATGAAAAGGTCGGAGGACGCGTACCGCCGCCCCTCGCGGGCTCGCTGCGCTCGCCACGCTTCGGGTTGGCGTGGATCGTGGGGTGGCGTTAAAAATTTTTGGGGACATTTAAGGGTTAATTGGGCCTAATTCAGGGTTAATATGGCCAAATTGGGTCAATTGAGCCATTTAACAGTGAAATCGCGGTCAATCAGCCTTTTTTAACATTGTTCCCTATGGGAAAATCGCGGTGATCGCGGTAATCGCGGGCATCGCGACCATCCAATTTTACCCGCGATGCCCGCGATTACCGCGATCACCGCGATTTTTACCCGCGATGACCACGATTTTGATCGGTGGCGCCGTGCTAGGTAAAGAGTACCCATTTTTTTATATGAAGGCTAAGATTTAGATTTTGTTTTCTAGTTAACAGAAATTTTTGTACAAATGTTTTGTGAATTGTTTCCAATACCTCTCTTAAGTCACTCATAATTTCTAGTAGCCAAATACTATCAAACTCAAAAAATCTTGATGGCCCTTGATGTAAGTCTTCCCCTGTAACCATTTTTTTCATCTGCATATTGTGACATGCTAACATCATAATTTAGATTTTCAGTAACTTGTGATAAATAATTTGATTAACAAAACAGGATCAATAAAACAAAGGTAAATCTTTCATCTTTAATTAAAATATACATCTGACATGCTCTGTCTTCCGATACTTTACTTTTGCATTCAGCCTGCTTGTGTGTTAATAGGACACATTCTGAAGTACTGCTTAGGGATCAATGCTTCATAGAATTTTATTTGTAAACTATGGTAATTAAGTTTATGAGGCGTAACTGGTCTTGTTTTTGTATTTCAGATGTCAATGAGTGTAAAGTGTTTCCTGGTGTGTGTCCCAACGGGCTGTGCGTCAATACTCAGGGATCTTTTCTCTGCGAGTGTCCTGGTGGCTTCACACTGGATGGAACAGGCAGAGTTTGCCTAGGTAAATACTTTATCATTTGGTGAATTTTATATATATATATATATATATATATATATATATACTGTGTATATATATATATATATATATATATATATATATATATATATATGTATATATATATAGCAGTGATGGCTAATACTATACGTATGGAGTAGTGATGGCTAATATAGAAATGCTTGAAGATATGTAGATATATTGTTATTTGAATTCCCATAAACTCTAAAGTAACATAACTAGAAATTTTGCACACACTACCTACCCCCACCCCCACCCAAAAAATATCTGGCACCCACATTTATTTCATTTTTTAATCTAAATATTCATTGCCAGTGGTTTCATATTCATTGACAGGAGTTACATGCTCATTGACAGGGGTTTCATGCACGTTGCCAGGGGTTATATGCTCATTGCCAGGGGTTACATGCTCGTAGCGGGGTTTCTTATTCATTGCCAGTGGGTTTTTGCTTGTTACAAGTGGGTAACATGTTAGTTGCCAGGAAGATACATGCCCAATGCCAGGAGGTTACATGTTTGTTGCCCGGGGCAATATATATATATATATATATACTAGGTGATTCATCACGCCCTCCGGGCGCTCTTCACACCGTCGTGGGGGGCTACGCCCCATTAGAAGTAGAAATATATGTGAGTGTGAGATCTAGTGTAATTGAGATTGAGATCGTAGAGAGAGATAGAAAGGGATCGCAGAGAGAGGGATCGCAGAGAGAGAGAGGGGTCGCAGAGAGAGAGAGAGGGGTCGCAGAGAGAGGGATCGCAGAGAGAGAGAGGGGTCGCAGAGAGAGAGAGAGAGGGGGGTCGCAGAGAGAGATAGAGTGGTATTGCAGACAGAGGGATCGCAGAGAGAGAGAGGGATCGCAGAGAGAGAGAGGGATCGCAGAGAGAGAGAGATCGCAGAGAGAGAGAATCCCTTTTGTAGGCACCCCTCCCCCCACCCGCGACACCCCCTCCCGAAATTCGCGGGCACCCCTCCCCCCACCAGTGACACACACACCCCAAGTCACGGGCACCCCTCTCCCCACCCGTGTCCCCCCCTCCCGAAATTTGGGGGCACCCCTCCCCCACACCCCCCCAATTCGCGGCCACCCCTTCCCCTACCCGTGACCCCCCCTCCCGAAATTCGCAGGCACCCCTCTCCCCACCCGGGACACCCCCCCCCACAATTCACGGGCACCCCTCCCCCCACCCCCCTTCCGAAATTTGCGGGCACCCCTCCCCCCACCCGTGACACACACCCCCCCAATTTGCGGGCACCCCTCCCCCCACCCGTAGCCCCACCTCCCGAAATTGGCGGGCACCCCTCCCCCCATCCGCGACCCCCCCTCCCTAAAATCGTGGGCACCCCTCACCCCACCCGTGACCCCCCCCTCCCGAAATTGGTGGGCACCCCTCCCCCCACCCGCGCCCCCCCTCCTGAAATCCGCGGGCACCCCTCCCCCCACCCGCGACAACCCCTCCCGAAATTCGCGGCCACTCCTCCCGAAAATCGCGGGCACCCCACCCGCGACCTCCCCTCCCGAAAATCGCAGGCACCCTTCCCCCCGGATTCAGTATTGAATCCCGCCGGTCGGGATCCCGGCGTTCAGAATCCCGACGCCGGAATCCCGACAGCCGAAATGCCGACAAGGGGGGGACGTGGATCGCCCCCCCTTGCGGGCTCGCTGCGCTCGCCACGCAGCGGGCCCGGTGCCTCGCTACGCTCGGCACGCTATTTTATTCTCCCTCCAGGGGTGTCGTGGACACCCCAGGAGGGAGAAAGTGTTGGCATTTCGGCGGTCGGGATTCCGGCGTCGGGATTCTGAACGCCGGGATCCCGACCGCCGGGATCTTAACTGCATCCCCTTCCCCCCACCCGCGACCCCCCCTCCCGAAAATCGCGGGAGGGGGGGTGCCATGACACCTTCAGCAGGGGCTGTACGCTGAGTACAGAAGTACTCACTGTGGATGTCTGGCCAGGGAGGAAGGAGCTGGCAGGAGGAGAGAATACAGATGAGCCACTGCAGCAAAGGCATCCTGGGTCACACTGTCAGTGTGCTCGGGTGGAGGGGGTGGTGTTCAGCCATGGGGCGGGGTTTGGGTGGTATTTAGCCAGACATGGGGAGTGGTGGGAGAGTAAGGGGCAGGAGCTTTGTGTAGGACATAGGATGTGTAGAACTTGTAATGCAGTTTCTGCAGTGTGGATAACGGTGGATGGGCCTGTCAATCACCCGTGGAACCCCGCCCATCATTACCTACACTGCTTTTGAGTGACGGATCTGGCTAAATATATAAGAGATATATATATATATATTCCAGGGGCAATATACAGTATATATACAGTATATTCATAATAAATAAGACTCACCGGACTTGCTTGTCACTTAAAGTTTTAATCCAACATACAGTACCAGTTCAACAAAGTGCTAGGTGCATGACAGTGGGCATAGACGTGTGCGCAGCACATTTTATTAAGGGGTGTGCCTAGCACCACATCTTGGGCATGTATAACACCGCCCATTGGGTCTGTCTAACACCGCCAATCAGGCGTGTCTACCATCATCTATTGGTACTCGCTACAATATAAAACGGCTCTCAGTATAATATTACATGCAAATAAGGTAAAAAACATATATGGATGATATGTAGTGATAAGACAATGGTCTGGTACAAGTAACAATGCAAAACACACATAATTGATTGATAGGTGCTTCTTTCAATGGAATACAGTTCTAAAAAGCAAAGGTCTTTGGTAAAAGGTATTGCTGGTAGGGAGGTGTTCATAAGGGTGGGCACAGCATTAGGGGGTGCCTGTGCACCCATAAGACTCAATGTGCGCACACCTATGACAGTGGGCCGTGGGCCAACGCTTCGTTCTGCCTTCAGACCTTTTTCAAGGCCCCCACTACCATCTCATACCACCTCTTATTTATTATAAATATATTGGATGAACGGAATACACTGGAGCATCTGAGTTTGGCACCCTGGCATTTGATGTGATCTAGAGGAGAGTGTGATCCCTATACCAGTGGATAAATATATGGAACCATCTAGCAATATACGCTACCCAGTAAGACCTCTAGGATCTATCCCTCTGTCCAGAAGGAACTCTAGCATCATTGTCCTCCAAGGCTGCTGACATATTTGGAGGGACATATTCAGCAGCTTCCATACAGACCCATTGAAATCTGCAGAGACCATGCACCCCCACAGCGCCGGCTCCCCCAATCCACCGCTTGGCCTGCAGTGCCATTGTTACGCCACTGCTCATCTATTTGTATGTGCTGGCCCACTACTTTTTCACTACATTTTGGTTAGAATTTTAGTGCTGACCAATTCATTTTACATTCTTTATGAAGAGCTTCAATAAACAAATTTTGTGACAAATTAAATATTTGACAGCGGGTCTACTCAATTGCAGATTTACGGATGGAGCAATGTTTCCTAAAATGGGATGAAGATGAATGTGTCCAGCCTATTCCTGGCAGGTTCCGTCTGGATGCTTGTTGCTGTGCTGTAGGAGCAGCCTGGGGCGCAGAGTGTGAGGAGTGTCCACAGCCTGGTTCTAACGAATATAATCTGTTGTGTCCCAGAGGTCCAGGCTTTACCAACAGAGTAGATGTTTTATCGGGGAGACCTTTCTACAAAGGTAATGTTCTATAATAAATGACTATGGACTTGTCAGAGACTTGGTTACTTTTACTTAGCTAGTAGTTTCATTACATAATACAAATGTATAAACAAAATATAATTGATTACTTAAACTTTAGGTTTTGTAATACATTCCATTATCAAACCTTATATCAATAAATGCAGATTAAGGAAGGTAAGTACAAAATAAAGAATATTGTCCATGAAAGCCTATATTACCACTTTACTGGATTACTTTAGAATCTCATACAATAATATAACTTTGTCCCTAGATATAAATGAATGTAAAGCTTTCCATGGGATATGTACTAACGGAAAATGCAGAAATACAATTGGAAGCTTCAAGTGTAAATGTAACAATGGATTTGCTTTGGACATGGAAGAAAGAAATTGCACAGGTAACATAAAACATATTTAGTCCTTTGTTATTTGAGATTTTATATATATATCTATATCTATATATCTATATATATATATATATATATATATATATATATATAATCTTTTTAAAACTACACTCAATTAACCATCAGTTTTAATAAATATTAAAAATATTGTCATTTTAATGTATATAAAATTATATATATATATATATATATATATATATATATATATATATAAATTATATATTTAGCAATGACCTCAGTATTTCCATCATGTGAAAGCCTGCTAACTACTTAAAGACAACTGTCATACTATAAATTGCCTTTATATGGGACTGGGACACCATAACCCAAGAGAATCATTGCTGATGGAGATTAGAAGAAAATCCTATAATATTTAATGAAGCGTTCCAGTAAAGTTTAGGACAAATGTAGTTTTTATTTCATTATGCTTTTGTTCTGTGTTGTCACTTCATCATGCAATGTATAGTTCATGTGCTGCAGAAATGAAAATGATTGCATTAAATATATACGTTAAGGTTATTTGTATGTACAGACATTGATGAGTGCCGCATCTCTCCGGATCTGTGCGGAAGTGGAACTTGTGTCAATACTCCCGGCAGCTTTGAATGCGAGTGCTTCGAAGGCTTTGAAAGTGGCTTCATGATGATGAAGAACTGTATGGGTGAGTATCTCTGTAATTCTGTCTGTTGCTTTGTGGTCTCCCCAGGGTTATCCTCCATGGTGCTTAATGTTCTATGTACACACAAAAGGTATTTTATTTGCACTTATTTGTTTATACGATAGATAGATAGATAGATAGATAGATAGATAGATAGATAGATAGATAGATAGATAGATAGATAGATAGATAGATAGACTCAGTATTGGCTTTACAATCCCATCTTTTACAATACCCATTTTCATAAAACAAAACCAACAACATTCAGTTTTTGTGTGTGTGCATTGTATTAGAGAAAAGGTTACAACACAAACAGAAACCATATGTTTATATGTTTAGGAATGTTTTATGTTGCCAGTCTGGCTTAATGCCAGAGTAATTGAGAGATACTGTAATACCAATTTCAGTTTTGTGTTTGTGTTCTGTTTCTCCACAGACATAGATGAATGTGAGCGGAACCCTTTGCTTTGCAGGGGTGGAGAATGTGTGAACACCGAGGGCAGCTTTCTGTGCAACTGTCCCCCTGGGCATGAGCTCACCCCATCAGGAGATGTCTGTGTAGGTGCGTCTATAGAATGACTTCATCTATTCCTTATTACTATTTTATTATTATTATTATTGTTGTTTGTTTATATGGCTCCACAAGGGTTCCGCAGCGCCTGACAATACATAGATGAGCAAAAAGCAAGAAAATAACAAATTACAGTACAATGCAATTGTAAATAAAGACAGGGAACAGGACAGTGATGCAATTATCAGGTTGGCAGAGAAATATTCTAAGAAAAGCATTGTAAGCTTGCGAGCAGGGCCCTCCTACCTCTGTGTTGGTTTGTTTCTACCCAGTTTGTTTTATCACTGTTGTTTCCAATTGTAAAGCACAACAGAATATGCTGCGCTATATAAGATACTGTAAATAAATAAATAAATGCACATGAGGAGAGCGGGCCCTGCTCGCGAGAGCTTACATACTAAAGGGAAGGGGCAGACAGACGGGGGCGACACAAATGGAATAAAGGGATTCCTTATGCCATGTAATTCTGTGGTTTGTGCCAACAAAAAAAATACCTTTGATCAAAGGCCAGTTGTGTCTTGTAGCATTTCGGATCATTGTCCTGCACCGACCTGACCATTTCTGGTTCTATAGTAAGTGTGTAAAATACAGATGGAGCTGGTCCGAGCTTTGCAGGGGATGGCGGAAGAATCGCCAGCCGCCATCCCCCGCCAGCCACCATCTGATCTGCGAAAGGGGACGTGCGCGCACGAGATGCGTCTCAGTCAGATGGAGAGCCTTGCCGCTGGCGGATCACCAGCGGAGACAATCTGGCGATTCGCCAGCAAGAGGGAGGCTGGCTCCATCTGTATATACAACGTTTGAAGTTCTGCTAATAGTACATGTGTGCTGCTGATTACTTTCTGGTTCATCGTGTGTTCTGTATCTGTCATTACTGGATAACAGGAGGCAGGGAGAGCCTGCAGAGTCGGATACAATATCAAAATTAATATCAATCAAAAAAATCATCACTATCTTGCATCATCAGAAAGAAATGACAGTGCAACTAAAGTGGTACATTACAAATCACTGTAATCTGTGGTATATCACAGATAACAGCATCAGTTTGTAAGTAAACTTATACTTATACACAACATAAAACAAAAGCATTCTACACTATAACCCTTTAAGTGCCAACATCTCTGGTCATTATGATGAATACAAATGTTTGCTTGCCAATATTCACACCTATTGTGACAAATTCACTTGGCACTCAAAGGGTTAGACTTGGGACTAAAAAGCTCAGAGATTCAGCATCAGCTGCCGGCCCCCTTGTCATCTGTCCCCATTTTCGTGTTACATTGCAGGGGTTGAAGCTATGCCCAATGGGGAGTTATACTGTTTGAGTGTGAACAGCAGACATGAGTTAAGGTGCCAAAACCCTTCCATCTGGCCTTGATTTTTCACATTCTTTGCAGGCAGGACCACATTTACGGCACTGGCTGCTGTCTGTCCTGTCGCAGAGCCGTGTTAACAGTATCCTGCTCAATTCCTTCTCACGTCAGTTAACTTAAGTTCATCAGTTAAACCAGGGATGGGGAACCTTCTGCCCTCCAGCTGTTGTAGAACTACACATCCCAGCATGCCTTGTTACAGTTTTGCTATGTGGCCATGCTACAACTGTGGCAGGGCATGCTGGGATGTGTAGTTCCACAACAGCTGGAGGGCCGAGGGTTTCCTATCCCTGATTTAAACCAACCTCTTCCATAATCATTCATCTAACTTATTGTTTCTTATGATAAATCCATATCAGTAGTTTTATTCCGAAGCCCTTACTAAGAAAGGTTAACACACATGTTGCACAGAGAAAGTACATTCTAATCCAGAACTCAGTGTATCCATTTCTTTGGAACCTTTTACATACAGTACAGTATGTTCTTTTTTTCTGTGTGGCACTAGGTACCCTCTGTGGAGCTTCTGAAAATGAATATACTTTGGTAAATAATAAGAGATGGTAACAATATAGCCCATTTGACTATATAAAAGCTGCTAAATACTGTATAACTATGCAGCTTTTCTATGTTTTAAAAATATTGTTCTGTATCCCAAACAGATGTCAACGAGTGCTCCCTCAGTGACAATCTCTGTAGGAATGGAAAGTGTGTGAACATGATTGGCACATACCAATGCTCCTGTAACCCAGGGTATACGTCTACCCCAGACAGACTCGGCTGCATAGGTAAGTAGTGATGAATAGAATAGAGTAGCTTCACTATGGAAACATTGCATAAAAATCATTTAAGGCATGTGAATGGGATATTATTATATGCTTGGAAAATGTACAGAATGCAGTAAGATAACATAATTATGTGCTGATAAAGTAGACAATAGCAACTTAAACATTATATATCCTTAATAAAGATAAATAACATTAGCAGCAATACTTTCTTGCACCATATAGAATGTTTAGCATTATGGGGTCTCTTCAGCTGTATGGCTGTTTGTCCCCCACTCGTTGCTTACTCGCTGAATGTTGCAGTAGATATAGCTATGTACCGGAGCAGTTCATTATTGCTCTGGTGCAAGGATAGCTACTGTACTTTGAAAGCAGTTTCCCCACAATCAGTAAGACTAGCAGTGTTGCTTACTCCTTCAGAGCTGTCCGACTGCACATGGGTGACCTAAGGTCACCCATGTGCACAGCCGCTGGTCTCTCATTAAGGAGACAGTATTGCAATCGACTTGGACCCCTCTTTGCTACCACATCTCCTTTCCACTGGAAGAAGCAGGTTGCCAGGAATCAGCTCCATTTGAATCTGGGCATGAATTCCTGCAAAATGGGCTCTTTGCAAACCTATATTACGGTAATCGGGTCTTGTGTTGACTTTTTTATTTCGTAAAACATGTGCTTTGGATTTCTACCTTCCAAGCCGCAATGATTGCACACATTAATTAGATTGGAGGTAACCACTATCATCGTGTGCTTGTATGTACTAATCTATAAACATAGGGCCTAATTCAGCCCTGATCGCTGCTGTGGGAAATTGCAGTGGACTGTGATCAGATAGTTGCAGATTTGCGCAGTTAAAGCGACAGCTGACTTGCGAATGGATCCCTGAGATCAAATTCCATCTGCAAATCACCATCACTCTAACCATCAAATTATTCTCCAAGTCTGTGCAAATGTCCGCAACCCTGACCCTACCACAACTGTGCGATAGAATCGGGACCGGAGCTGACATCACAGACCCTTGCTGAAAATGCCTGGGCACGCCTGCATTTCCATGACACTCCCAGAAAATGGGTGGCTACCACTCCCAAATGGTGGCTTTCTGTCAAACAAATTGCAAGTATATTGCGATTAGTTTAGAAGCTGCTTTTTGGCGCTATTTGGCCTTGAGCATACACGCTACAATCTGCACCCATGCCTGCGCATTCAATAAATTGTTCGATATAGATGAGATTGCGTATTCGCACAACACAGATCAACTCTGAATAACCCCCGTAGGCAACTTACTGTACTGTAGCATGTACAGATATCTTGGGCTCTTAAATCACGTTTTCTATGTAACTATTATATAGTAAGTACACATAATCATATACAGCACTTATATAACTTATAGGCAGCACTTTTAAAAAAATATATAGTTGCTTTCGAGCTGAAGTTATATATAACGCTATTAGAGATGTAACTGTAGTACTATTACACATGATGTTTGTCCTCTTTCAGATATTGATGAGTGTCAGATAACGAATGGTGGATGTGACACCCTCTGCGAAAACTCAGAAGGCAGCTATACATGCAGCTGCCTAGATGGCTATGCTTTACTGCCAGACTCCAGGACCTGTGGAGGTAACAGATGACTCTATGATGTCCGACAATCATCTGTACAGAGATAGCGTTGAATTTTTGCATGTGCAAATATGTGTTTCACATATAAAAGACATTAAATACTTGTGTTGTGCTACATGAAATGTTAGTGTAATTGTAATTGCTAGGCGTTCCACCTATGCCCAAATGTCAGAAAATGTGTGACTTATACAAATTTTGACACATTAGACTGGGGATCAGGGCCACCAATAGGGGGTTGCTGTGGGTACAGCTGTCCCGGGCCCCAGCCTCTGGAAGGACCTGGGCAGCTCATTCAAAATGCTGCATCGGCTTTTGAGCCAATCAGAGCTTGCGTAGCGGCAGCCAATCAAAACGGCTGCCGGTACGCGACCTCTGATTAGCTCAACAGCCGATGATGCATTTCGAATGAGCTGCCCAGGCCCTTCCAGAAGCCGGGGTCCAGGACAGCTGTACCAACAGCACCCCCCGATGCTGCATTTTAATTGGCCGCTGGCATCCTGAGTTGAAGAAGCCTGTGCTCTGGGACCTCTGGGCTGCAGCTAAGCGGAATGAGGAGGTGGGGGAGCAGGAGCCGGGCTACAGTAAGTCAAGTGAGGAGGTGCCGGACTAGGGTGACCAACTCATCCCTTTAATCCGGGACACATATTAATTACACAGGTTCTGTGGCTGGCTTTCACATGGTTTTAAACTGCCACACCTCAAGACTCCATTTCACCTGGTTTTAAACTGCCACAGAACCTGTGTAATTAATATGTGTCCCGGATTAAAGGGATGAGTTGGTCACCCTATGCCGGACTGGAAATGAGTCCCAGGCCCCAAAATTCCTGATGGCAGCCCTGCTGGGGATCATACTACTTTTAATGCATAGGCTTAAGAGGCAGCTTCCCTAGTGTCCCACAATTCTAGGTGCCTTTGAGCATGGGTTTTCTGGTGACTCCGGAGTTTCTCATGAGGCTAGTAGAGATTGCTGCCTGGCTGCTTTGGTTGTGAATTACACAAAATCAGAGCTGATTTCTCCCAGCCTGCAGCCAATGGCTGTAAGCTGCTAAATGTTGGATGGCTGAGAGCAGGTAGAGAGACACCTTGGAAGTTATGATTTTTTTTTAACTTCAGTATTGGCCCCATTGCATTGCTTTGTCTAGGGCCAACAATGCCGTTAAGACGGCCCTGCTTTGAAGGGCTATTATAATGATTAGGCAGCTACTGTACTTTATGGCAATAGTATTTCCACTGCACAAGGCAGGCTAAGGGAGATTTATGTGAAGTGATCTCATCCTGCTCATTTCCTGATAACAAGGAGTAAGCCAAATCCACCACAATTATTTCTAGGTTATATTTCTGGGGGGAAAGGTTGCAACACTAGAAATATTTAGTATTAATATTATTGTAGGTCTTGTACTGGGAATACCAGAAAGCAATTATTAACGTGTAACTGATTCATTTAGAGAATGCACTGGGAGACTCAACGCTGTTAAACATTTTTCAGTGACCTGCATACTATGGGGTGTATTCAATGCTTTCTGCGAGCTGTGACAGCAAGCAGCGCTGCCTGCTCACTGTCACAGCTCGCAGGGTCAGTATTCAACTAACCCCCTGCACACACCATTTCCCCTCTCACTAGGTTTTTAGAGGTAGGGGGAAGCGGCATATGCGGCCACTAAAACAGTAAGGCTTGCGGCTAAATGCAGCTGGCTCCCTGCATTAGCCGCGAGCCTTGCTGTTTAGAGGAATCCTCACTGTCCTTTGAAAGAGAGGATTTCCCTGGCACGTTGAATAGGGTTAGCGGTCAGGCACGGGTGTTTTCGGCGATCCCCACCGTTTAACCCCCTCACCGACTGAATCAGTACACATATAAGGGTGTATTTGATGCAGTGTGTATATATAAATGCTGATGTGTGTAATGCATTTATGTACAAATGGAGCACCTCTGATACTTGGCCGGGGATCTCCAGCATGTCTCCGCTGGTGATCACCGGTGCAGAGGCGCTCCATCTGACTTGGATGCGTGTGCATCTCACACGCATGCGCGTCCCAGTTTCCAGACGGCACCGCTGCGGGTCCCTGCTCGTCTCCACTTTACGGAGATGGGCCGGGAGAGGGGGGACAGCAGGGCGGCGAGAGGCACTGGGGGAGG
This sequence comes from Crinia signifera, assembly GCF_055691185.1. Taxonomy (NCBI): domain Eukaryota; kingdom Metazoa; phylum Chordata; class Amphibia; order Anura; family Myobatrachidae; genus Crinia; species Crinia signifera. Next base: position 386,519,343 of record NC_139217.1, read on the forward strand.
CGGTGTGGGAGGTGTAGCCACGGGGCGAGAGCCGGCTGCTGGCGGGGGCTGTCGATAGAATCGCCAGCCCCTGCAAGGAAGACGGCGGCGCCATCTGTATACACATTGTTGTGTTATATGAAGTGCAATGATGTGGAGCATGTTGTGTGTGTGTTCCATTTATCACGTGTAGATTTCTCTGATTGTACATTGGATCTTCGTATTTTGATCCCTTGAGGTCACGCATTAGAAATTCATGTTAAATAATTTGCTGCAGTTGTTGATTCCTTGTCAATATTTTAGATATCGATGAGTGTGAAGACAGCCCAGATATTTGTGATGGAGGACAATGTACCAACATCCCAGGAGAGTACCGCTGCCTCTGCTATGATGGATTCATGGCGAGTGTGGACATGAAAACATGCATAGGTAAATGACGTCTTTCAATGCTGACCTTCTGAAAAAAACTACCAAAATTGCATCTCTTCTCCATCTTCAAGTATTACACATTAAGGAGCAATTCAATTGTTAGAGAATAAGCTTCCATCTAAAGTGTTCAAGACTTTGCATGACCAGATCCACGCAAGCCAAGACAGCTGCATTCTCGCACCCGAATGCACAGGATTAGCCATGTTAATCAACTTTTCCTGTTCACTTGAGCCCAAAACACTTTAGGGGTAGATTTGGAACAATTCAATTGCCTACTAATAGTATGAAACTGAAACATGCTCTTTCTTGTACACAGCCATAAGATTTGCTGTAATGCAACTTAAAATACTCTCAAACATTGTGGCATTGTTTCTGGTACAGAAGGTGCACTCTCTAAGTGCTTTAACAAATTAGTTCAAAGGTCACATAACTAAATGGATCTGCATTGGTGTTGTCTTATCAATATATCACCTGCTATGCTCTCCTTGCTTCCTAATAACCAATTCTTAATTAAAATGAGGAAACTTGATTGATTTGTTCCTTCTACCAAAATTCAAAAATAAAGGTTTTTTTTTAGTTTATTAACATACTAAACCTCTCTGGCTGTTCTAGGGCTCTCCTCTAATTCTTCTGCATACAGTCACAGGTCAGACTAAAGTAGAGGTTGTACATAAGAATATCGATTTTGGTTACATTTACAGCAGCAGTTTTTCTATTTGTAAAATGACAAGTGATATAGTAATTCATAATGAAAAACAGGCCTTGAGACCACCCCCATACTTACCATAGGCCCTCAATCTTAAATTTTATTACTTGCACATATTTCCGGAATAAAGATTAAAATACAATTGGGAAAGAATATAATGATTCAAAACTATTAGTAATATACAGCTAGCCTATTACACCCATCATCGGTGTAATTTCCCCATAATTACACAAAGCCTGACTTTCTGCCCCTCTATTGGACTTGCTGACGTCTACTTTAATCCTTAGGTAGTTCTTCATTGCACAAGATTTGTAGTAAGCAGGGGATGGTATACATTATTTGGTGTGCTAATGTATGATGTGCTGGAAAAGTGTACAGGTACAAAATTCCCCTGGCAACTCAAACATTGTTTTCTTTTGAACCCTGTCATTGGAAAAATAAGTCTTGTCACTTCCACAGCCCAGTATTTATCCCATACTCAACGAGTTACAGTAATCCAGATGCTGATGATGTCATGGGTTTATGGGAAACACTATGTGCACTTAACCCCTTCCAAAAAAACAGCTACAGCTTTTGCCTGGAACTTTCTCATCAGTTGCAGTTTAGAAGAAAAAAACATTACACAATTACTGAATCTATGGACAATTGATTTGTGTGTAGATGGTTTAATTAGAAATAGACGCAGAGATGCAGAGAGAATTGTAAGGTTACACACAAAGAAAACCTCAGAGAAAATGTTGGCATTACAAGTCAGTTGGCAAGGCAGGCCTGTTTTCCACTGCGTGTCCTATTCTACAGCGCAGCAAAACACATGTTTCCTGATATACGGGGAACATTGTCTCATGAGAATAAAAAGGAATCTTTAAATGCCCCTTATGGAGGAAAAGTCTACATTTGGACAACACTGCTCTCTAGCTTGTAGGAAATGGATTTTACACCATAGCACCTGACCAATACCCAACTCCTTTAATTAAAGCAAGTGGAAATAGAACCTAAACTGTTTTTGGATGCTCCCAGTTTAATGGGGGTTAGGGGAGACCAAGTGAAGAATTCACCCCTCTTATCTGCTACTTGGCGAGGGAGTATCTGTAGCGTAGAGTTGTTCACAAGTGGACTTTACCTGTGATAACACCCTGTTGTTCAACCACATATTGAAGCATTAATAAACAATATTTTGACACAATTCACTTACATTGAAGCATGCCTTAGAAACTATGAAGACTACAGTGCACCCATACAGTATGTCAGTCTATGTTGAGTTGGGTTTATAAGAGCTGTTTTAATGTAAGCAAAAAAAAAATTACATATTTCATTTGACCCAAATTATTGATGATAATAATTCACTATATAAGGCCAAAAATGTGATAAAAATTTAAATAAAAAATGGATGATTCAAGTTGTGAGATTCAGAAAAGGCTTACGAAACATTGATTTTGATGTCAATTGCAAACAATGTACATATATAGTTTGTCATGCCATCAGTGTCCATCGGTTTCCATGTCCCCTATGCCCTAAGGCTAGCTACTCCTCACCTCTATGTGAGGAAGTACTGCCAGTGACCACTAGAGGCTGCTGGAAGGACCAAATTACTCCTTTTTGTGCTAAAAGATGTCATGGACAGATATTGGCCGGTATTGAAATATACACTATATGAATTCTTTCTTTTTATCTATATTTAGCTTGCTTTTTTTGTTTTGCTTGTCTTTACATTTTGAATTATAAAAAATAGTGAGGGCCGACTCTGGAGGACTATACGAGATGTTTGTGCATCGTGGTAACTGGACTTTATAAAGGAGGGTGCTGTGCTCTTTAGGACTGTGTGTATGTACATATATATATATATATATATATATTTTTTTTTTTTTGTAACTCGCCAGTAATATAAATGTAGAGAGTTGACAATAGAAGAGAATGGACCTTGCTTGTGATAGAGTTTGGTAAAAATTCTACAATGTAAGCTGTTCTATATTATTAAGCTAAATTCTATATTATATGGCTACTCTTTCATGCGATTCCAGCAAATTTCAAATGATTGGTGCTTCAAAATACTGACCAAATTTGCTGCAATCGTGTCAATGCCTGCACCTCACAGACTGTTATATTTTAAAATTGCCCCAATAAATTCTTATTCACACAGTTAAAACTAAACCAAGCACAACAGGTGGCTGAGGCTGTCCAGTATTGCAGAATCTGCTAATTATCTTAGGATAATAATGATATTTTACTCACATTGTTCTATGAGAATATTTTTTGGGACTGTGATATATTTAACTCTATATTTGTAAGTTTTAATTATCATTTTTTCTCTTTACAGATGTGAATGAATGTGACATTAATACAAACATCTGCATGTTTGGTGAATGTGAGAACACCAAAGGATCATTTGTGTGTCACTGTCAGGTTGGGTATTCAGTGAAAAAGGGAACAACTGGATGTACAGGTATACCCCTATTTTGGTGAATTTATAAGATTTATGTCTTTTTCAATAAATCAAGATACGAGCATTGCACTTCCAATTTAGTTAAATATGTTATATATTTGCTGCAATCTGTTTGTCATCAGTTTTAATAAAAACAAATTCTAACTTGACTTCGGTGTTCTGCTTTTTTTTTTTTTCTCATTAACATGATTGCATGGATCTAAATGTGAAAAGACGAGGAAGCATGTAATACCTACAGTATTTGCCTGTTACGTCAGTGACTTGCATGTGCATGTGGATTGGTGCCCTTACCTTCTTGCTTGATTGCATGGCTATCAGTAAACCAACTGCCTACATCTCCAGCCTAGCGTATATTTCACAATAAAGATGGAAAAGTTCTGTACAAGAGGTTTAAAACATTTTTTTAAACTAAAGCATATTGTTTCTGTTTTCTTTGTCTATATTGAACATGTAGTAATGGATTTTAAGTATTATTTTGCAACCTTCTGTTATTTGTAAGATTGCTCACATATTACAGTTAAATGGGCATTGTCAAACTAGACATATTTTAAGGATTTAAATCTGACACATCTCTTATAGTATCGGTTACGGATAGATCCTAATTCTGACATTTGCAATACAGTAATTGTACGCATTGAGGGTAGGCAAAAACTATTGTACTTTTGTTAAAGCTAATATATTACAGATGAATGTATAGTATAATATAACTAAATTACCCTTAAAATGCTTATATTATCACTAGATCTGGAATTTATTGTACATCTTGTCTGAGAAAATCTACCAAGGTTACACAACAGGCAGCCTATTAATTAAATTAAATCCATCTAAACAGCACACTTGGAAAAAAGCATGAAATGAAAAATGAGTCTCCAGCTGACTCGCCTCTTATGTATGGCTTATGTATGGAATTTTTTTTTCTCCAGGGTTTTATTGCCTAAATCCTGTACATGGAAACCCATCTAGAAAGAATAAAAAAAATCCATTAATGACCATAGGATGTTCAATGTCAAACATAAGAATAAATACATTTACTAATTTGTAACAGGATAAGTAAAAAAAAAGCCTGGCAGCTGTTACTGAACCACAGCGTTCCTCATTGTTCTTCCCAGTGTGATGTGTACTCTGCAATTGGAACAGTGAACATCTAATGATAATATGAATATTCCTTATCTAATGCAGATTTGACACAATGGGGGTAATTAATCTGTGCCAATATTCTGATATTTCCCGACAGGGCAAATATTGGCAATCACCTATTCAATGAAGGCTGTCAGATCCGACTTTTTTAAAAAGTTGGATCTGTTTTGACGGAAGCTGACATGGACTGTCGAATTCATGGCCGTTTTAAATCAATCTGCGGCCGTTTCCGACAATTTGCGGAGTTTCTGACACTCGACATTGAAGACGACTGTCGACGTACTGCCAGAAGTTGTCGGAAATGCCCAAGATTATGACTGTCGGAATCCGGGATTGAATAGCCCCATTAAGGTTAACATTAGGAATCCAGTGTTCCCTGCAATAACCAGGATGGATCTTCAGTATCTAATACTATTATATCACACATGCACAGCCTAGGAGAAATATTACTCACGATTTTCAGAAAAAGCTAATGGCTGAGTAAGAAACATGACTGTTATAGAGTGATACATGAGAGCCATTATGACTGATCCTGAGTCGTCATGTGTGCATACGTCTGAGTCACACTGCACATGGTCCTGGTTTAATGTACATTGAGTCGCAGGACAGATTTGGATGTATAGTATCAGAAATGTTTCAGCCGGTGGACGGACAGACCAACAGAGGTGTCACGCCTTATGGGAGTGTTGCAAGTCATGGTACCGATTGCGGTTGCATACTGAACCACTGACATAGGAGGCTATACTTGTACAGAGAAACAAGTGTTGATGCTGTGACCAATGGTCCATGGCAGACACTCACTGGTATTTATTATACCCCTTACACATCGCAAATTCAGGTTGGACCTTAGATCACAAGCCCGGGTTTAGCACTTTCACATTAAAGCTGGGTTGCCCGTTAAACAGAGGGTGACCCGGGTTTAACCTTTCTTATAACTTGGGTCAAATTGCCGGGTTGGTCAACCTGGTTTATAAGCTGTGGTGCTTTCACACAGCACCTTGACCCAGATCCATATGTCACCAATCCAGCAATAATTTGGGTCCGAGGTGCGGTGTGAAAGGAGTTTTAGTCTATGAATGCCTGGCATCAGCATAAAGATGCAAACACAACTGTGGCATAAGAAGCCGATGAATCCGACTCAGAATCGGGTCCACTGAATCTGTTTTGTATTAGCTTGAGTTTTTACTCAGGTTACTTTGTGTCAAGTGGCAACATTGACTACAGCGTTGCCCATCCTACCAGATGACATTCTGGTGCCGTTATTAAACCTCAACTGATATACCCTCACCACAGCTATCTCTATTGATGCGTAGCATAGCATCCCTTGCAGTGTCTACGTTGTGTTATTGCTGATCTGATGTAGCTGATTTAGACCACAACTTTCCAGGGGAAATTTTTTGTTACATGTCATGTGCTTAATATTTGTATAATGCTTTCAGATGTGGACGAGTGTGAAATTGGAGCACACAACTGTGATCTGCACGCTACATGTCTCAATGTACCTGGCAGTTTTAGATGTTCCTGTATGGAAGGCTGGATTGGAAATGGCCTTATATGTAATGGTAAGCACAACTCTGTAATTGTCTCCTACTATACATTTATGGGGCACAGTTAAAGGACCAAATGACATAACTTTGCATTGTACCTGTAGGTCCATCTTTTATCTCTAATAACTTCAGTCTAAAGTAGTTACCATTTTATTTAGCAAAATGATACGATGACCTTCTAAAATAATCGAAACCATGGGTTCTCTAAACCTTAAGGTGTCCCTTATAAATTATATGATATAAAATGCATAATAAATAAATCATAGAACTTCTTATTGTGGTAAATTGTTCTTTAACTAAGGAAAAGATGGGACTTTAATGTACTTTTACTATTGCTAGAAATATCACAATAAATATAGGCAAACCCAAGTGTAGGCGTGAAAAATTGTGTTTATCTTTAGAATAGTTATTTAAATATAAGAACCCACAGCCCAGCACTCTCACCCTAGATGAGTCATCTGCTGGGGTGCTGTATAGGAGTACTGTTTTTTAAGAGCAGTGCTCCAAATGTAATACAGTACCAAACATCACTCACCAGTCTCAATTGCAGCAGTTCAAACAGAGGAAGTCCAATTTAATGGACATTTACCAATAAAGAGTGGATCAACTATTCTATAGGCCAGATCTATGAGTACATTAAAACAAAACAAAAGGGTGTCTTGACAGTCTGGAGGCACAGTATCCATTGTTATATTATCCATTGTTAAATGTTGTAGCTGTATGTTATACAACCTCTAACAACTGTTTCTGTTTTTAAATGTAGACCTTGATGAATGCGCCAATGGAACTCACAGATGTAGCATTTCAGCCAATTGCTTAAACACTCCTGGATCGTACCGGTGTGCCTGTATTGAAGGTTATAGTGGCGATGGATTTATATGCTCAGGTAAAACTAAGGCAAGAATTTATTCATGTTTAAAGAAGGTATTTTGTCTCCTGGGGACAAGAGTGTACAGGACCAAATGTTTACTAAAGTGTCATAGAAATGTAGAAACTTTTATCAAAACAACAACACTATAAATACGTTTAAAATAAGGTTGGATAAACATTTATTGGTTAAAAACATCCACGGGTATGAATAAGTAAAAATCTGTCTTTAAAATATCAGAACATACAATACATCAAGGGATTAGCTACTATAAACATAGGTTGAACTAGATGGACGCAAGTCTTTATTCAGCCTCACCTACTACCGTGTTTCCCCGATAATAAGACACTGTCTTATTATTTTTTTTACCAACAAAAAAGACCATAGGTTGTATTTTTGGGGGAGGGCTTACTTTAATAGACATGCCCCCAGTGCTCCTTAATTAACATGCCCCCAGTGCTCCTTAATTAACTTGCCCCCAGTGCTCCTTAATAAACTTACTGAATCGCGATAAATCAGGGTAACAGGACACACAGCACAGAACTTTCCAGCACTGCGCCACAGCCGTTCTGCAGCTGCGTGATCTGCGCAACGATGTCATGCGCAGCTTGCAATGCATGACTGGGACCGCAAGTACGGCAGAAGCGGCTTCAGTAGAAGCCACTGCTGACCGTATCTACACCATGCAGGTGAGGGGAGTTAGGGCTGGTGGACAGGGACATCAGGGGGGATTTCCTGAACGGAAAATTTCGAAATTTGGATAGGTCTTATTTTCGGGGGAGGGCTTATTTTGGACCAGCGTCCAAAATCTGGGGGAGGTCTTATTTTTGGGGGAGGTCTTAAAATCGGGGAAACACGGTATGTAACTATGTAACTATGAAACAGTTTCCAGTATCCAGAAGTGCTAGTGATCTCATTAACCCTTTGAATGCCAAAATCTCTGTGAGAGATGTGCAAATTATCCACAAAAAAATGTCGGCGTCACTCACATTTGTTATATAAATTCAAATAAACCAATGTGTAAAAAATCTATTAAAAAATTTTTATTTGGCAATTTAAAGTAAAACTATTTATGATTGTTATTTCATGATACATTTGACTGGTTTCTTCTATAATGAAAGTATTGACATCTATAGTTTTAGTCTATTTTGTAGAGCATTTTTTAGATATGCCTAGGCCATATACTATATATATATATACAGTATAAAGCATGTGTACTAATTATGTTTTTGTCTTTTGGATAAAGTCCATGTGGAATACAAAGGGTGTGGTATAGGGATCCGACAGTCGGGATCCCGACAGTCATTATCCCGACATCGGGATCCCGACTGGCCGGACCCAGACAGCATGGTGAGCGCAACAAAGCCCCTTGCGGGCTCGCTGCACTCGCCACGCTGCAGGCACGGTGGCCTGCTAAGCGAGCCACCTATTCTATTCTCCCTCTATGAGGGTCGTGGACCCCCACGAGGGAAAATAGCTGATGGTCGTCGGGAACCTGGCTGTCGGTGGTTTGACAGACAGGATCCCGACGTCGGGTGAATGCCTGTCAGGATCCCGACTGTCGGGACCCCGTCCGGCTCCCCCTTAAAAGGCCACACATTGCTCCTACCGGTTTATTTAATAAGATAGGAGTTCTATTGAAGATAGGATATTGCCCATAGCAACCAATTAAAATCTACTTTTTATTTAGTACCTAGAAGATAATAGATAGAATCTAAATGGTTGCCCATAGCAACATCCCATATTCCATAGATCTCACATCTTAGTAAATAAACCCCTTAGTCTTTGTAACAAGGTAAAACAATACATTTAACCAAATGAACAGATATGTGTCTGCAATAAGAAATCAGAGAACATGTTATACATTGTTAAAGGATCTCTATTCTCTCACTGTTATATATGTAGGATCACTATTATGTTCTTGTCACATACAGATATTGATGAGTGTGCAGAAAATATCAACCTGTGTGAGAATGGCCAGTGTCTAAATGTCCCCAGCTCATATCGATGTGACTGTGAGATGGGCTTCACTACAGCTCTGGATGGAAAGTCCTGTGAGGGTAAGTCTGTAGCTGGATCATTCCAGTGCATTACATGTGGATTGGCTTGGTAAGACAGAAATCGTGTAGAGGGCTGGAAAGGATAACCACCTGGGAGCAGGTGTTTTACAATTGCAAGTGCGGATCCTTCCAGAATAGTTACCTATTATTGTCTATGTATGTCACTTGTAGCTGGGCAGCTTGCACTACTGAAGTGTAGGGGAAATGCATCTCTTTTGTGACGTTGCATGATTGCCTGTGCAGTTTACTGCAGAATATCAGCCAGGTAGCAAGTAGATTTTGTGTACCAATATGGCATCTATAGTAAAGAGTCCATTTTTTCAGAGGTGTGCATTAGATATGTATAAAGATCTATTAACATGTGGGCACTAGTCTAGGTATCAAAATTATAACAATAGAATTAACCACTTAATTGGCAGGTTATGGGATGCATGAGGACCTTATTACTTTTTTTTTTCAATTAAGTTTTTAAATACAGTTTAAAAAAAAAAGTTTTTAATGTAATTAATAATTTTTTAGAGCCTTTTGGTAAAAAAACCCCAGTAATTTAAATGGTTAAAAGACCTGATAAGGATAATGATATAGAAAATAAGTACTTGTTTCCTAGCACGGCGCCAGCGATAAAAATGGTATCCATTGGGTCCTAAAAAATCGCGTCGATCGCATCACATGCAACCAAATCGCATGCGATGCGATCAACGCGATTTTTACATTGGAACCAATGTAAAATGGTCCCTGAGACCTGATTTTACATTGGCCCCAATGTTAAATGCCCCCCGACCCCAATTTTCATTGTATCCCCACTCTGATGGGTCAAATGCCCCCCATTGTTAACGCCACCCCACGATTAACGCCAACCCGAAGCGTGGCGAGCACAGCAAGCACGCGAGGGGCAGCAGTACGCGTCTTCCGACCTTTTCATACCCCCACTATCCACGTCGGCGTGGAGTTGATTTTATATAGTGTGGCGAGTGCAGCGAGCCACCCAGCCCGAAGCGTGGCGAGGGGACGCGCATTACTTCACAGGTATTATGCGTCCCCTCGCAGGGTTCGCTACGCTCGCCACATTATAAAAACAACTCCATGCCGACGTGGATAGTGGGGGTATGAGAAGGTATGAGAAGGACGTGTACCGCCGCCGCTCGCCACGCTTCAGGTTGGCGTTCATAGTGGGGTGGCGTTAACGATGGGGGTGGGGCATTTTACATACAAATTACTCATCAGGGTGGGTATACAATCAAAAATCGGGTCCATTGGGCCATTTAACATTGTTCCCTATGTAAAATCGTGTCCATCGCATACAATGGACCCAATTTTACATAGGAATTTAACATTGAATACAATGCATTCAATGTTAAATCGCGTCGGACGCGATTTTTTCATTGTCAGGGAAAAGGCTAAAAATAGCCCAAAAATTGCGTTGGTCGCGTCCATCGCATACCTTAACTTAAGGTATGCGATGACCCACGACGGGTGCCGTGCTAGGAAACAAGTACCAGAAAATGTGAAGGTGTTTCTTACTTGGTACTTAGGGGGAAATTTACTAAAGGAAATTTGTAAAAAATAGGTGTATTTGTATTTAGAAATACACTTATTTTTGACATTTTCTATCCTGAAAATACGGCAATTCGTATTCGAATTGATGTGCTATCAGTACGAATACGAATTGCCGTATTTTCAGGATAGTAAATGTCAAAAATAAGTGTATTTCTAAATACAAATACACCTATTTTTTACAAATTTCCTTTAGTAAATTTCCCCCTATTACTTTCAAGTTTTTTAAGAGGGGGGACCGGACTGCACATCATATTTTTAAACATAATGTGAGGTGCTACCATGTAAAAGCTTCTAGTATGTACCATACAGCAAGTGCTAAGAACACTCATAGTAAAAATTATTTTGATAAACTCTTTCAATTAACATGGAGTGTAATTGACGTTCTTAGCACAAATTTGTTCAAATTTGTGGGCCCATCCACAGAGTCCAGGTGAACTTCAATACATGTTCTTAGCACTTACAGTGTGTATCAGTATTTTTATTTTAAGTACACTTCCACAAATGTATCACTTTGTTTAAATAAAAGATCAAATTATTTATTTACATAAAAATTTTAGCTGATTCAAATGCTATTGCTGGCACATTGCATTAATGTCATATGATTTATAATCATATTTTTACATTTTTAGTTCTTTTTTATTGATACTTCACCCATGGGGCCAGATGTACTAAGCTTGAAAAGTGATAAAATGGACATTAATAAACCACCAGCCAATCAGCTCCTAACTAGCGTGTCACAAGCTGTATTTGAAAAATGATAGTTATGAGCTGATTGTTGGTTTATCACTCTCTATTTTTATCAGTATACGAGGCTTAGTACATCTCGCCCACAGTGTTTATACATTTCCATGTGCATATTAACATGAACATTTTATTTCATATTTACTTCTTACAGATATCAATGAGTGTTATTTTGAGAATATTTGTGTATTTGGAACCTGTCGGAATCTTCCAGGAATGTTCCAATGTGTCTGTGATGATGGTTATGAGTTGGACCGCACTGGAGGAAATTGCACTGGTGTGTACCATAGTCGATTGTGTAACTTTGTGGGCCAGTGTTACGAAAAAAGGTCACATGGGAAAAATCCTCTTTGGGTTATGGTCAACCCAGTCAATTTGGTAAATGCAATAGGGTGAAAAGAGCTAGGGTTGCAGGAGTTTCTTTAAAATTCCTGCAGGTCATTTTCAAAGCAGCAATCATTTAGAAGGCAAAACCAGGTTGGTTTTGTCTTGAAAATAATTGCCATTTTAAAAATACGCCCTTTTTCGGACAATCTCCAGCACCTCTGGCTTCTCGTACCCTATTACATTTAACGCAGATATCTTTTTTCATTTGATATAGATCCCTCTTTCCCAAATCATTGGTTTGCATTTGACTTACAAAATGTAGAATTAAAATACAGTGTTTTCACAGTTAGTTTTAGTAGTTAATACTTCGAAAACTAAATTCTAAACTGAAAATTACATTTTGGAGATTTCAATAAGTATTGGTTATTTGTCAATTTAAATTTATATTATTTTTTGCATACTGTAAGTGTCCCATTACTAAATGATTCTGTTCTCCTGGTTTCCTTTGTGTTCTAATATCTTATTCCTACCGTTATTCTATACAGTGGTCAAGAATATTTTGGCTCTGTATATATAACTTATCTCAATAATATACAATATACTCTAAAGCTGAAAATAAACACATATTGCAAAACTTATGACTTGGAGCTGTAGTGAGGGGAAGTTGTAACCTTAGGTTTTATTTTATTATACATAAACATTCCGCAAGTTAAGAATACTGAATACTTGGCAGATGTCTGTAAACAGGATCATTTGAATCAATAACTTAGGCTGAGATTTGGGCTGAAATGTGTAAGGAGAGGGAGCGGAAGATGCACTGTATCTGGGCATTAATTCCAACTACTCTGTGCAAATAATAGCTTATTTATCAGATCATTTGAGTTATTAAGAAAATAGACAGAATTAGATTTTTAAGAAGATTTTAATATATATCTCTACACAATATCAATTAAACACTTTAAATATAATAATCCACGATGAATATACCTTTTATTAAACAATATTGTTTATGTTACAGTATATAGTTTTTCTTGTTTATCCTGTTTGTCTTTATACTGTAAATATAAAATTCAGATACAATTCCTTATAAGGATAGTGCCATAATAACAGTTTATACAATCAGTGAACATCTCTCCAGAGACCTGAGGGTATATAGTAGAAGTGAGTTAAAAGCCCGACAAAATGATGTACACCAGGGCCGGATTATAGGGGGCCGATGCTCCTCACTCAGCAGCTGCCGGGTTTCTGGAACTCATCTGTAGTGTCAGACTCTAATGATGCTGCACTGTATACAACAATACTGGCACGTGTAAGCTCACCACTCCCCACACAGTTCCCAGACAGTCTGGGAGTAGAGGAGACCATTAACCACCAACAGCTGGTTGGTGGGGTCTAGGCATAGTCTGTGTGGGGTGTGGGAGGGGCGGGCACAAGACCCCACCACTACGTAGGGGTGAAGTGTGTATAAAGCAAATGCCTGCTCCTCATCTGCATCATCTTCACCCCAGCACCGACCCCTCCTCCTCCTGGTTACCACAGTCCTCATCCTACACAGGGTCTCACCCCTATCTGCCGGACTTGTTCACCTTCTCCCCCATGTGTGGCCTGATGCCTCCCCTCTGGGTGCTGTGATACCATCTGGTGGTTCCTGTATCCATTTCCTGCTGCTCCTTATTGCCGATTCCCTGAATACCAAGTAACCTGGGGTGCAGATTATACGGCATAGGGCGGGAGCAGTAAATGTAGGAGTGGGGTGCCCTTAATATTATTGCTGCTAAATATACCCCCAGAAACAGGGCTTGCAGAGTTTACAGTGTGTTAACCACAGCAGTGTGAGTTTTATGTGAGTGAGTGCTTATAAAAAGTGCTCAGTGATGCTGATATGACCGTATTCAATTGAAATACATTTTTTGCTGTATTTTATTTCATTAACTCTGCCTGATTACATTATGCTTTTTGTCTGCAGATGTGGATGAATGTGCAGATCCAATCAATTGTGTTAATGGCTTTTGTGTCAACTCTCCTGGGAGATATGAATGTAATTGCCCACCTGACTTTCAGCTTAACCCAACTGGTGTCGGCTGTGTAGGTAAGGGGAAGCTACAAGGAGTACATTATGGAATCTATACTAAATTTAAGTATTTAAATTGTTTTTTTGTTTTTTTTTTTGTTTAAAATATTAGATATCTTCCAATATTTCCTCTGCAGTCCATCCTGAACCAACAGCTAGGATGCTCTTCCTCTGTCTTCTGCTATTCCTTGTATTTACAGTAGTAACATACTGTACATACCGATGCATCTTCCTGCAATTTCATGTATTCTGAAACATTCCCTTCATTATTCTCAGAACTGCTTTCTTTCTGTGTCATCCTCTCCCCATGCTTTATCCTGCCTTTTCTGTTTGACTGATCCTTACCTCTGGAATTTCCAGCCTCTTAGCCTGGATCAAAATCTGCCGCCATAAGCCGCCATATTATTTTAAAATTGAATTTTTGTTAGAGTCTCTGACTCTCTACTGATATGAAAGACATATGTCAGGAGAAAGGGAACTGGGATATAGCCTATTCACAGGTTGCACGGAGTTAAATATTTGAAATGTAATAATATTTGTACAGGTGAAAAATATGATAGAAATCCACAATACTGCATACGTGATACAGTTGTATGAGCCCATACACACTGGGTGACTTTGAGCTGAAAGTCGCTCAAAACAGCAGGTTTGAGAGGCTTTCAGCTCAAAGCCGCCCAGTGTGTATGCCCCGGTGAGCGCTGCTGTGCGCTGCCGCATCATCGCTGGAAAAGCTGTTCATCTGCTGGTATTACCAGCTGATGAGTGGCTGTGAGGACGGCTTAGCATAGCTCTGCGCTATACAAAGCCATCCTCTCCCCGCCATCGGCACCATGCAGAGAGAAAGCCGCTCAGTGTGTATGCACTGAGCGGCTTTCCCCCCAGCGATGAAGGCGATTATCGCTGTCCATACACGCTGGGCATAGTCACACAAAAAAGTGAGGGGGGGTTGACAATGTGCAGGTACATGTATCAAAAAAAGTGGAAATGAGCAAGAATGAATCTTGTCAGTTTTAGAAATATCACTAATAAATGTGTTTGCAAACATAAGCATTTCTATATCTTATCACTTATTTTATTTCATTAAAACAGGAAAAGAATCCTGTAAGCTCGCAAAATATCACTATTAAATTAGTATGACATGAAATCATTATGCAGGATACCTAATCCTACTGTATATCATGGGCAGCACTGACTGGCATACTGTACTAGTGCATGACATGCCGGTCAGTGCCGGTCGTTTAACAGCTGCTAAATTCTGATAAGATATAAATATTTTTGCATGGATACTGTATATTTGATATACTGAATGTGGCAGAATTGGTGGAAATAAGATGAATCTGCAGTGTTTCTATTAAAAGAAAGTATGCACACCTGTTTTTGTTTAACTCGCCATGCTGCAGTGCCACGACATACAGAACCGTTCCAGCACTTCAAGAATGAAACGTTAGCCACTTTGTTTGTCTTCCTGAGATCAATATTACTGTTTTGCCAGCTCTGTTTTTGGACGTATTCACTCCTAATGACTGATCTTTTGACCTGTCCAGATGTCATATTTTTATGCTAACCCATTCAATTCTGCAGGGAAGCAGACGCTGTGCACTTGGCAATAGCTGAAAGCTTCAAATTTAATTAGAACATCATTCAGGAGTTGAGCTGGAATGAGCCCAAACTATGACGAATAATTTAGTACAGTAATATTATTTATACTGCTTCTTTTCAGTATTACTTTTAGAATACAAGCCCAAAAATCATACATTACAGTAAATGGGACAGACAGGACCACTTATGCATTCGCTATGGTTGCTTAAAAATGTTCTCTACCCCTGAAAGGTTTTACAGGACTACTCAAAGCGGTTTAACAGTAACTTAAGTGAGACAAAATATGGCCGTAAGCAAACTCATTACGTTCCCTGATGCATGATTGACTGTTCTTCAACATCCTTTATATTTCTTTTTTAGACACGAGAGTGGGCAATTGTTATCTGAACCATGGACCTCGCGGTGACGGAACCATCGCCTGTAGTACAGAGATTGGTGTTGGTGTAAGCCGCTCATCATGCTGCTGCTCTCTAGGAAAGGCATGGGGGAACCCGTGTGAGATATGCCCACCTGTGAACAGCTGTAAGAACAAATCCTGTGTGTTTTTCCTTGAGGTTGTAGTATATGGAGATACTGTACCAGTGTAATGTCAAACTATGCATTAGTCTAGTAATGTTGTCCGTGCAAAGAATTGTTCTTTGTAGTAGTTAAGCATACAGTACAGGTTCCCATTTAATAGCAAACCAATCCTAATGTGCCTCAGAACCAGGGGTACCAAGAGGGGAAAGGGTGTACTAAGTACCCGAGTCCAGGTCTGATGTAGGAGTCCAGTGGGGGCCCTGGTCCTTCCCCCGTTACCTGGAAGCAGGTGATGCAGTAGCCCTTCTCCTCAAGCCAGCACATGCTGCTGTGTGCTGTGGTGCATTGTGGCCAGTGAGGCTCTTATGGTGTGTATATACGGTGAGATATGGCTTCCGATGTTGCCGATATAATGAACATCGGAAGCCATATTGCATGCAAATCGCATGCTTTTTTAGGGCTTGTGAGCACGATGTGCTGCCGATGCGCGCTCCCGTGTGAGCGCAAATCGGCAGCCAGATAGAGAGGGCAGCCAAGACTATATAGTGCAGATCTGCAATTTATAGTCTAAATTGTGCCCCTCCATGCATGCTGTGCGATGCGAGTCCCGATGCGATCTGATCGCATCGGGACTCGCATAGCACGGCATATCACCCCGTATGTACACACCATTAAAGTACTATTTGTTCTGTCAGTGGCGTAACTAGAAATATTGCGCCCCCCTGCAGAATTTTTATTTGCGCCCCCCCCCCCCCCCATACATTAATTATATTTGTTTTCATACATAATACTTCCTGTCCCCAGGGCCAGCAACAGAAATCTTGGGGCCCTGTACAATGATATTTCTGGGGCCCCCACCTAATCCCAAATCCACACAACGCTCTTCTGCATGAGCTTTAACCTTTCGCAGCTCCAGATCCTGCTTTCAGGTGCGGACATCTCTCGTTCTCAGTCCTGCTGACTTGGCTCCTGGCTGCTGCTGGCCTGTCACTTTCACAAAAAAATGCTGAGGACTACGAGCAGGCAGGGCAGGTCTTTCGCAGAGTGCGGAACAGACGACCCGCACAGTAAAAGTACAGGAGCCAGAGACTGAGGCCACAGCACCAGCGGTGGGTAAGGCTGTGCGCCTGTGGCACCAGGCCATGCGCACACACAGAGTAGATGGCTCTGAGAACCAAGGGCCAGGGCACACACACAGTAGATGGCAGTGGCACACAGTGAGTCAGTCAGAGTCAGTCAAAAACAGATGGTGCACAGTAGACGGCCGGGCCACAAGGGTCACTGACAGGCCAGCTAGTACAGGCAGTGGCTGTGCCCAGGCATGGAAGCTCTGGGGCCCTTCATATCTCTGGGGCCCGTCACACTTGTCCCCCTTGACCCCCCCTGTCACCTGCCCTGCCTGTCCCCCATCTATATCATCCCTCCTATGACCCATAACACCTACTGTATGCCTCCTGTCCCTCCCATCACAGTTATCCCTAATCTGCCTGTTCCCCCACTAAACAGACAGTAAGAGAAGTTCAGACCTTGCAGGCAGGCTTCAGGTCAGGAGCAGGTGTCCGGACTCTGGACACAGCGAAGTTCCTGAAGTCATTTCTTTCAGCTCACTCTCTGACTGTGGCAGCCTTTATAATCAATCTAAAGCCTCACTGTAATATGCTTTACTGTGAGGATTTGGGTTGATTGTAAAGCCTGCCACAGTCTGTATGAATCAAGCGAAGTGTGTCAGGGACAGGACGGAGGAGAGGGAGATCGTTTGTTATGTATGAAGCTGGCCTCACTGCTGTCAGTGTCACAGAGTGGACGGGTGCAGGCTGCAGCAGCCAGGCACCACACCTCATCTCAGCAATGCCTTGCTCAGCCGCCAACACTCAGGTACTGTGCGGTGACACTGCGCCCACATATTGTTGGCTCCCCCCAGCAGTGGCTTGGGCTGCTGAGCCTTAGTTACGCCCCTGTGTTCTGTATTTTATTTTAAGGGTGCATGGTCACACCTCCTGTGATAAGGACAGACCCCCCAGAGAAATACCTGATCCCGGCCATGCTCTCTACTGCCCTGCTCAGGACTAGCCATGTTGGGAAGCGAAGGCTGCAGTTACAATCTATTGTTTGCTGTATGCATGGAATGTACTGTCTGCTTTTTCATGTAGCACAGAAATACTGGACAGTTTATTGTACAGTATACAGTGATTTAGAGTTGAGCTAGGATCAGACATGCTGACATTTTTCTGGCCCCCTTTTGGAGCCTCTTAAATAGGAGGCTCCAAATAAGTGCAAATAAGTGTGTCAGTGCACCACCACTAAATCCTAAAGACTGTAGCAATTTTCAATATTGTTTAGTGGGTGGCTGGACCATGATCCGCAAAAATTTAGCTCCCACTATTTGCATCATTATGCTACTTCACTTTAAAAAAAAATCCATGCAGAATTCATATTTCCCTCTGAAACTCTTTTCCACCAACAGATAGGGGTCCCATGCCAGGGATTAGCTTTGATTAGAATATACTCGACAGTATCCTCACTGTCTACAATGAATACTGACAACTGTGACGTGTTTTTCCTTATTGTCAGCACTGAATCAAGCAATGCTACCTATGAACTGTGGGTTGTCCATTAAGCTTGCATTTGATGGTCTTACATCAGTTGTGCAGAATACAATATTTGAGAAGTGAAGTCTGTTCCAAACTTTTGGGGTACCAAACATTTGGGGTCCCAAGCATAAGGACTCCTTGTTCTGATGTTTGGGCAAGATTGTCTATGGGGAAAAAATATATTCTTCATAAAATGAATACACATTTTCATCCAAGCTCACTGTTACATGGAAAGGACTTACCAGTTTCCATTTCCATGCACTACAATGTTTCTTTTTGACAGCTTAAGAACACCACTCCTTCTGGCTGCAAGGGGCAACGTTAAGGATATTGGGTTGCATTAAGCTTCAAAAAGTGATAAAATAGAGAGTGATAAACTGTGAGCCAATCAGCTTCTGTCATGTCACAGACTATGTTTGAAAAATGTTAGGCAGGAGTTGATTGGTTAGTTGTTTATCACTCGCTATTTTATCACTTTTGAAGCTTAGTGCATCTGGCCAATTGGGTGTAAACACTAGGTGTTTCTTTTAAAAGACATTGCTCAGAAGGGACCTTCTGAGCAATATCTTTTAAAAAGTCTAGTGTGTATGCGGCTTTAAATTATGATTGATTCAAGTAATATTAATTACATTTAAAAAATATATTTTCTTGATGCTGTCATATGTGACAATAAGTTAATTCAGTAATATAAACATAACATAAACAAAATATAAACACATGGGTCAAAGGGCCTTATTCTGGTCTGTGCGGCCGGAGCCGAATATGCGGCCAGGACCGTGCGTCCTAAACCCCGCCTTCCGTATGGATCGCTCACTCCGTCCGAATGCGGTAAGCCGCTGACCGCATGGAGCACGAGTGGATTTCTCATGTACACACCTCCTCCATCTCTGGGAACCTCCCCCATCATTCGATGGTCGCATACCATCGAATGAAGGACCGAGTGGTCAGGCAGCTCCCGCGAGCTCAGACCACTCTGGCATTTCTCCGTGCAAAAGCAGGGATCTTGGCGGGCAGCTGACATCGGCAATGTCATATGTCCGCCCCCTATATGTGCATCACGGCCGCATTACCATACGTACGCCCAGCGTTTTCATGGGAACGCCCATGAAACGCGGGGCGTATGCATATGTTAATGAGGCCAAACAGCCCTTCACGCCCCTCTCCTCCCCCTGTTCGTAGTGTAAACAATTCATGCGGAATTTGGACGTATGTCCCTTTCGCACATGCGCAGATATGCCTCTGCACATGCGCAGACACAAAACATCGGCGGAACGAACGCACGCGGATATTACCACACCAACCAGAATAAGGGCCAAAGTCCCTAACAATATGAAGCAACAAGTCAGAATAGTAATACAATTAATTAATTAGTTAATCTATAAGAAATTGCATTAATACATTTTTTTATTATTGATAGATAAAAAAAAATGTTTGTTTTTTTTGTTGGTTTTTTGCCTAATTACTAAAGCTAACCCTGATATTGTTTTCAGCTGAGTACAATACATTATGTCCCGGGGGAGAAGGATTCAGGCCCAACCCCATCACCATCCTTTTAGAAGGTGAGGATTTTATAAACTGATTAGTAGTGTGCTTTGTATGTCAGAACATAGCATAATAGTTTCCTGTATTGAATATAGTTGTGTTTAATGAGAGATGTGTAGACAAACTTCTGTAGTTGGTAAGTGAGAAGATCTGATTATGGTGATCTCATTCTGGTATATTGGGATTTTGGTGATGTGCTGCAGTGCTAACTGAATAATTGTAAGATAATTGTAAGTTAAAGGTAAATTCCAAACGGTCTGTGTGTTATGAATTGATAAAATAGCAAACAAATTACTTTTTGATAGTCCATTTGCTCTCCAACATACAACTATCAATATATGTATTAGGGTTACCACCCATCCGAGATTACTCTGGACAGTTCGGTAATTAAGAACAGAGTCCTGAGGGGTGGCGTTCCCAGACTATATTGTGTCTGGGAATAGGCAGCACTCACCGGATATTGTATAGTCCTGGAACTCCACCCCCTCCGGACTCCGGTCTTAATTACCGGACTGTCTGGAGTAATCCTGGATGGGTGGTGGTAACCCCAATATGTACACAAATAAAACAAATATAGTGTACTATTTAAAATAATAAACAGACCAATGTCCAAAAATTCATATACTGTAAGTGTCTTGGTTAAATTGTTGAGAGTTAACTTATTGGCTCCATGTGATTGGGGGGGGGGGGGGGGCGCATACATCTGGATTTTTTAGTCCTATTTAGTTGAAACATAGATTGCGAGTTTCTAAAAAGAAGTTGGAGAGCGCAGCATTTATCAAAAACTAATTATCTTACTTATTTATCTCTTCCCTTGTGTTCAGTGGTAGAAGTGTCACTGTATAATTATTTTTGGGGAGCAGTGCTTTGACTGATAGTAGATTCACTTATTTATTCTCGCTTCCTGTGAATTGTCCCTGACCCCCAAATCTAATTCAGCTCAATCTATATAACATTGGTTTGCAATTGCAGTACCTCAGTTTTCATCTTCCTACCTTTGATAATAGGCTAAGCTCTTGTGTTGGATCACACACACACACACTGGAAAGTTAGCTGCAAGCTTGACTAGACATTTTGGCTGCATCAATTTTATACTTGTGGAAATAAAATGTGTCCAAAAAAATGGAATTAGACTATTATTCTGCAGCCATGTGCTGGTAGGATTGGCTTTTCCTCCTGGTCTGTACGCTCCAGCTGAAAAACACACTGTGGGTTTGTGACCTTTGTTACATACCTGTATAGATGCTGGTGTATGTCTTTTGTCTCATTCTGCCGCCTTCTGTTCACTATTGTGTGCTCTCCTTATGTAAATTGCTCTGCTGTCCTCATGTCTCTCATCTTTTTCTAGTATCTCTTGGGTAGTTCTTTATTTTCTGATGCTGAGAAAACGGCATGAAATGTGTCTATAATAAACAAATATTTATGTAGCACATAATATATAGATATTATACAGTTCTTTATAAAGAATATTTAAAAATTCACAAGAGTCCCTGCCTCATTGGAGCTTGGGGGTACAAAGTGGACCGCAACAAGGTTCATCCTGCACTAATGCATTTATTGTACTCAATTTGGATGTTTTTTATTATACTTTTATTATTTTTGACAATAGTTGATGTGTTATCCTTTGGGCATCTATCACTCTTAAGTTACCAAAAGATTGGTTTTAAAATTATATAGGCACTCCCCTTATTTTCCAAGCTACATTTATGTACTTGGTCCCATTAGGCAAGGGACTTTTTGGGGTCAGCTGCCAATCTGAGTAGTTATAAACACACATACGTTACTAGCACAATAATGGTACTGTCATTTTGGATATAAATATATACAGTAGATAGATAGATATTTACATATGTATAGTCAGGGCCGCCATCAGGGGGTGCTATTGGGACACTTGTCCCGCGCCCTGCCGCGCTGAAGAGAGGGTGGTCCCATGGAAAGTGCCTCACAACACCCACCGGAGCTGCTGCATTCTGTCCACAGCAGCATCCCGCGGGCCACCGCACATGCTCAGCAGGGCCGTTTCTAGCCAATTTAGCTCACAGGGCGAGGAAATAAAAATGCGCCCCCCCCCCCCCCCCCTCTGGTCCAAATACACAATATGGGATTGAAGAAATTACGCGCGCGCGCCGAAAATAGGGGGTGTGGCTTAATTTTAAAAGGGGTGTGACTTAATATAAGAGCGTGGTCTCGCAGGAAAACAATTACCTTACATCACACTTTTGCATCCTGCATGACCAGACATTGGTTACCGCAGGAATTGTCATTGTCCTCCCGCACTTAAGTTGGCCGGCTGAAGGCCACACAGTGACCTAGTACGCCTCACAGATCAAGGCCAAACAATGACAGGCTACTTAAATTATTATACACTATTTATCCGTGATGACAATTACACATTACGCCGCACACCGTGATGACAGTTACATATTACGCCGCACACCATGATGACAATTACACATTATGTCGCACACCGTGATGCCCATTAGACCCCACACTGTGATGGCAATTACACAATATTCCCCACACCGTAATGCCCATTACACATTATGCCCCACGTGCCGCTGACGCACAACTGATGCCGTTTAATAATATGCCCCCACAGTGCCAGATATGCCCCCACAGTGCCACAAATATATGCCCCCACAGTGCCACAAATATATGCCCCCACAGTGCCACATATATATGCCCCCACAGTGCCACAGATATATGCCCCCACAGTGCCAAATATGCCCCCACAGTGCCACAGATATATGCCCCCACAGTGCCAGATATGCCCCCACAGCACCACACATGGCCCCACAGTGCCAGATATGCCCCCACAGTGCCAAATATGCCCCCACAGTGCCACAGATATATGCCCCCACAGTGCCAGATATGCCCCCACAGCGCCACACATGGCCCCACATGCCCCCACAGTGCCACACTTATGCCCCCACAGTGCCACACTTATGCCCCCACAGTGCCACAGATATATGCCCCCACAGATATGTGTCGCTGCACCTACTTAGGCTGGGCGCCCACTTTTCCTGATCAGGAGGTTAGGATCCAGATGGGCTACTAACACAGCAGGGGGATGGGCACATGTGGGGAGCACACTGGGTGCTGGGGAAAAGTATAGCCCCACCGGTACCTGGGGTGCTGTGGGGTGCCAGGTAGGGTCCATTTCGTCAGTGGCAGGGAGTGTATCTGGGGTGGCAAATACAGGAGATACCTGGCGTCTGGATCAAGTTGCGGGCTCCTGCCCGTCACGATAGGGTCCCCTGGTGTCCACCCAGCTGGCTGTTGTGTCCCTCTTCTGCAGGGGGGAGGGGGGGCACTAGTGCGGGCGCTGCAGCTGCAGCGTTGCCGCACTCAGTCGCACCGCTCCACTCCCGCTGTGTCTCGCGCTGCTCCCTCACCGCTGGCTCCTTGTAGCCCTAGGCTGCCTGTCTTCTGCGCCGGACGGTCACTCCAGGCCCCCCGCCGGCGGCTTCTATAGTTGCGCTGTCGTCCGATGACAGCGTCAGCTGTGTTGCTCGGCGGTGGTCAGGCTCCGCCCTGGACGCGCTCCACGCTCCTTCTCCTCACCACGCTGCTTCACTGTGCTCCTCACGCGTCACAGATCATGCGTGCCCCAGCACCTCTCGGGAGTCGGCCTCTGACCTCCCCTTACTTCCTCCCTGCTGCCATACGTCCTCCAGGGCTGTCACTCAGCCTGGGGACGCTTCCTCACGCCCTCAAATGGCATGGGTATTAACCCTGTCCCTGCCAAGAGGACGCGGCTCAGACTGGGGTGCCACACAGGGCGCCCAGGCTGTTACACAGAGGCGGACAAGCCGTGTGGCGCCCCGGGCTGCTGCACGGCTTGTCCGCCTCTAGAAACGGCCCTGATGCTCAGCCTCCATCATGCTGCCCTCACTCCCGTCAGCCCCGGTCCCCAAAATTTCTGATGGCAGCCCTGTGTATAGTATATTTGATAATGTGTAATATGTGAATAATAAATATGTTTTGAGCATAAATTAAACTGGATCTTTCTCTTTTTTTTTTTTGCATATCGTATCTAGATTTCCACGTATAATGATAATGATGTATAATGATATTTTTGTTTTTTGTTAAGATATTGATGAGTGCCAAGAGTTACCAGGTCTGTGCCAAGGTGGCAATTGCATTAATACATTTGGAAGTTTCCAGTGTGAGTGTCCTCCAGGCTACTACCTCAGTGATGAAACACGTATATGTGAAGGTAACTGCAGACCACAACCAATGCTGTAATCTGTCCCATTTGATTCATTTTGGAGTTCTAATCTCTGTTTGGTCACTTGCAGATATTGATGAATGTTTCACAAATCCCGGGGTCTGTGGACCAGGAACATGCTACAATACCTTGGGAAACTATACGTGCATATGCCCTCTGGAGTATATGCAGGTCAACGGTGGACATAATTGCATGGGTATGGTGCAATGACATTCAATGGTTTTCTCTACTGGATGCAAAGAAGTTACTACTTATTTTTTTTAATAAATAAGAATACACAAGATTCATTCAGTATATGCAGCCATTTAATTGCACCTTTTCAACTCACTAACACCTTGTGCCTCAGTGATGCCACTGGTACCGTAACAATATAGAGTCTTGTGTATATTGATTAAGCCAAGAAAATGTCTGCCGTCATTCTGCACAAGCAAAAGGACCACTTTAAAACAATCTTAGGCCTTGGTTAAGCTTTACATGTGGCTAAAACATATTTAATTCCATATATTATTTATATGTATTTCCAAATATGACTCTTATCAAAACTGTGGAGAAATTGGTAATTACTATACTAGAGTTTCATTTGCCTGCATAACCGTATAACCGTTCAATTACAAATGACTGCATTAAGGGATGTTAGGAAAGAAACCTTGATTTGATAGCAGTTTTGATTGAGATAAAGTTATACAGTGCACATAGGCGAATCTAGGGGGTGGTCCGGGGGTGCACAGGACCACCCATTAGCCCATTTTGTAGCTGAGGGATGGGGCTTTCCAACGAGCCCAGCCCCGTGTCTCTAGCCCTCTGGGAACCGGAGATACGGCCAGGCAAAGCTGGAACGTTTTCCCTATAGGATAACATGGGACCCCCACCCAGTTCAACGGCTGCCAGTTCCCCCTTCGGCATCACTGAAGCTCAAGGTTGATCTCAGTCAAACCCAAATCGCTGGGCCTTCGATCTGATACCAGACTGGATCTATATGGGTTAATTGGTTCCAGGGATATTGAGGTTAAACCGTTTTTTTTTTTTTTTCATTTCTTAAATGTAATTTCATGACTGTTTATGTTCTTTGAGGGCAGATTTCTCTGGAACCAAACAGCCCAGTTTCACGGGACCAAAATCATTCGAAGCCAACTCAAAAGTTTTTCAATATGATACTGGTCTCATGTAAATGGGTCAGTTGCTTCCGAAGATATAGCTGGTTGGTTAAAGGGGGGTAGGGAGAGGAGAGTGGTTGTCTCTCCCCCTCACACCAGAAAATGATCCTGGGACCATATTCCCGGTAAATCCCTGCATTTTCTGTTGTGAAAGGGGTATTATTTCAAAGGGGCATTACGGTGTGCAGCATCATGTGTAAGCGGCATTATGTGTGCAGCATCATGTGTAAGGGACATTATGTGTGCAGCATCATGTGTAATGGGTACTATGGTGCACGGCATCATGTGTAATGGGTACTATGGTGTGCAGCATCATGTGTAATGGGTACTATGGTGTGCGGCATCATGTGTAATGGGTACAGAGGCGGATTGGCCCACCGGGAAACCGGGCCGTTTCCCGGTGGGCCGGACCAGATTTCACTCTGGCTGGGCCGCTTACCTGTGTTAGAAGCGGCCGCAGCCCAGCCTGGTAAAAAACGGCAGCATTGCCCAAAACAAATATGGCCGCCGCATATATGCATATATTGAATGCACATATGCGGCGGCCATATTTGTTATTGGCAATGCTGCACTGTCTGCGACCCCTGGATTCCGGCGGAAGCACGGCGGCCCCCCCACACATGAACACCCGCCCCACCGCCTGTACGTCTGCCGCCCTCCTCACTGACCTGACAGACCTTTTCTGCTCGGTCAGTTGGTGCGCCCGACGCCCACCCTCCCTGCCGCTTGCTGCTCCGCCCACTCCCGCCCATTCAAACCCTCCGGTCAGCTCGCCCCCTATATATATATATACACACCTAAAATATATATATATGTGTGTATGTGTATATATATATATATATATATATATATATATGAGTATAGGCTAAACATAGCACTTTCATACATATTTTGCAAAATGAAAGGTCGACACAACAAGTCGACAGGGTAGTGGACAATTTTGGAACCAGGGCATGTCTGGCTAAAACGTAGTCCCGAGTAATTTTGGAATGGGGTACATTAAAATAATCAAAAAGAACCCCCAGACTGTTGTTCAGCATGTTTTAATTCTAATATGCACTTATATATCTGAGTCCCCATATCTGCTAGTTATATTTGACTTGCAAAGGCACACAGGTCCTTTACAACAGCCGCTTGGAGTGCCGGCTCGCTGCTATCTGTATATATATATATGTGTGCATAATGCATATATATGTGTGTGTATATATATATAAAATCCGGGAGACCGGCACTCAGGTCTTAAATGATGACTGTTGCTCCGGTGCCCTCCGACGAGAGAGGATGAAGCCTCAGCGATGTATATGCAGGACAATAAGCGGCACTCAGAGACTAGGTAGCAGCTCGAGCTGCTTATTGTCCTGCATATATATGTACTGAAGAAAAGGGCACTCAGGGACTCTTTAGTGGTGAAAAGTGGACTGGTTTATTCAGTCATATAACGCCTACGTTTCGGGGTCTCCCCCTTCGTCAGGACAAGTGAGTCTCACCCACACGCTTTTGAAAAAGGAGCGCAAGCTCCGAAACGTCAAGCTTTTCTGCTCAAATATACATTTGAAAAGACCTCTGAGTGCCGCCAATCATTCTTTTGTTTGCAGCGATAATGCACACATTGCTGACCTGGCACCAGCAAGGTATGTTTTACCGCCATACTATACATTGGTGGGCAGTGGCAGCGGTAACGTATGCATTGCTGGCCTGCGCTACCGCTGCCACTGACCATTAATGCAAAATATGTTATGGTGGTAATGCACACGTTGCTGGCGCAGGTGAATGGGTTTCTACCTACATTCCAATTGTAAAGCGCAATGGAATACGCTGCGCTACATAAGAAACTGTAAATAATAATAATAATAATAATGCATGGCTCCAAATAAAATTGTAGCCATGCACATGGGCGGGATTTTCACCCAGACAGGGCGGGACCTGACCGCTGGGCTCTGACTATAAGCAGCCCAGCAATCAGTTCTGAATCAGGCTGTGTGAACAGAAATGCACTGAATAAAATGGCCCCTGCTCCCACCCTTGGAATTCAAACCCGGCCAATATATAAATAACCTTTTGTATGAAAGATTTTCAGCAAAGTCTTTTACCTCCTGAAAATCTCTCGCTCTTTGGCAAAAATGGCTCAGTGTGTATGCACTACTTTGGTGACAGATATATCTTTCAGAGATTTTGGCAAAGTCTTTTGAAATGAAAATCTTCTAGTGTGTATGAGCCTTAAGATGTAATATAATACATTTTACAATTTTATACTGTCAGCTTTTAAATTGAGCTAAAGAGGTGTTAGTGGGAGATGTAAGATTAAAAAATAAAGTACCTCTAAAAGTAGTATCAGATCAGATGCAGACAGAGATGTGGTAGAAGGTTTGAGTGGATTTCGGACCTACTGTATTTACCAAATATTGCAGGATATTCCCCAAAGAAGCCATTTTTAGGAGACACCCAACCACACCCCCAAAGGTTTCTATAGAGAATGCAATCAGATTTATCAAGCTCTAGTCTAGAATGCAATGTATTCCAGAACTTTGGTCCAATAGAATAATACAATCTCTAGACAGCATTATCCTATAGTAACCCGCGGGCTACCTTTTTGCAAACTGAGCATGTGCAGTGTGTGGCAGGGACCCAAACCAGGAAGTAGTGTTTCTCATACTCAAGGATGGTAATTGGTAACCATGGCTATGTAACACTGACAGGGCCAATCCACCCCTGTCAGAGAGCTATTAACCATGCCCCCACAGCGGCGAAAATGGGGCGTGACCTAATTGAAATAGGCCACACCCCACAACAGTAGGCCACGCCCCCTCCCAAGGGCTGCTTAAAATTATTTCCCGGGCTGCTTTTAATTCCCAATCCGCCCCTGAATGGGTACTATGGTGTGCGGCATCATGTGTAATGGGTAATATGGTGCCATCAAGCAAGAACCCCCTAGCAATGAGCACGTAGGTTAGCAGCACTTATGTGGCAAATATGTAATGGGCATTACGGTTTGTTATATAGTATGTAATGGGCATCGTGATATGTGGCACAATGTGTAATGGGCATTATGGTGTGTGGCCTTATGTGTAATTGGCGTTACGGCGTGTGGCTTTATGTGTAATGGTTATTACGGAGTTTGCTAAAATGTGTAATGGGCATTACTGTGTATGGTCTAAAGTGTAATACCACACCCCTTTTTGTGATGCCACGCCCCTTCCCATGAGGCCACGCCCCCTTTTTGACGCGCGGCTACACCGCGCAAAGGTCCCCCTTCTATTATGTCTAGATCTGGGACCACCCATTACCATAATTCTAGATTTGCCTATGACAGTGCACAATAGTTGTGGATGCAAAGTCGGTGCTAATTGGCCACTGCAGGTGTTAAAGGTCTACTAGTTGGTTCACACTGCAGACAGAGTTGTATTTAGAAATGTAACTTTATGCTACTTGCAGTGTTTAAGCCCATTACCCAAATTAATCCATGCACACAGTTTATATATGTATGGTTATGTCTTATAAATCTCTATTTTTTAAACGCTGGTAGGTTTGTAGTAGGAGAGAGGAGTACAAGAAATTTTGCACATCCATTTCTGAACATGACTAAAATGTTTTTTATTTAGAAATATATTTTTTTTACCAACATCATTATAGTAGTTTAAATTTGGATTCAGGAAAGTGTAGCCTGTCTTCCAATCAACCATAGCATTAGACCAGTCTCCCATGCTACAGTGCTGGGTACACACCAGAATGATTTGGTCTCAATTCCCCCAATCTCGACCAATTGTAAGTAAATTGGGCATGATTTGGCATGTTTTAACTCTGATTCTGATCCGATGTGTGTCGCCGCCGGTTGTTCGTCGTTTTGCAGTTCCTGGGCCAGATGCACTAAGATTCAAAAGTGATAAAATGGAGACTGATAAACAACCAACCAATCAGCTCCTGTCTGACATTTTTCAAATCTGTGATATGGCAGGTAGGAGCTGATTGGCTGGCTGTTTATAACTCTCCATTTTATCACTTTTGAAGCTTAGTGCACCTGGCCCTCTACCTGCTTCAGTCAGAATTTGAAAATGACCCCTTCAACCGGGTACAAATCAGGATCGGATGCAGATTGTGAGTACATCAAGTGCTCCAGCAGATCATGCACCCATTGTATGGTTGTCTCACGATCTACTCAGGATCATGATTGTTCTGGTGTGCACCCTACAGTATATTAGTGTTCTGTATGTGTTATGTGCTGTACAGTAGGTTTTTTTATGAGCTTACACAGAATCTTGTAACGTGTGTTTTATTACATACACAGAACTACAGCGTATATTACTGATTCCTCCAGTTCCCTTTTTTCAATAACATTTCCTCGTAAAATTTTAAAATACCAAATGTTTTCTGCAATAGTGAACAGGGTCAAGTTTAGCTTATCAAAAAAAAAATCATTATATTATTATCAGTGAGATTTAAGTTTCCATGCTAAGATTTAACATCATTATCAGATTATACAGTATACATAAACTGATACAGTTTTAAAACAGATGGAAAATGTTACCATGTGAACTGGGAGCATTGAATCATACTAAACAAGGTACAGAGCCAACATAAAAATAGGAAATGTGATTGTTTTTTCTCTGTTTCGGCTTTATAACCGAAACTTTATTATTTTCATAATATGAACAATAACATCTACAGTGCATAATGAGGTTTAGAAAATATGGAGACAAAATTGATAAATGGAGCAACATAAAATTATTATAATTTTAGACAATTGTCTCTCAAGATACTGTACAATGACAAATTCATCACCTCTTGGAAGAGAGAGAGAGAGGTCTGATATTTACATTCTTAGGGGGATTGTAATGAAACAAAGCATCTTAAATCTGATGGAATTTATTCATAATCTGCTGGAACATTACCATAATTGTATCTATTTTATACAAATCAGATTGGTTAGTGGGTGTCACGTTCTATTTTTGAAGCCACTGTGGCTAAACACAGTTTTTCCATTTTGTAATAAATTGGTTTATGATGTTGGATAAGCCGTTGGTTCCTGTGAGCTGAGATTCATTTACTTGTACTAATTTTTTTTTTATAATTTCTACCAGATATGAGAAAGAGTTATTGCTACAGGACATACAACGGGACTATGTGTGACAATGAACTGCCCTTTAACGTCACAAAAAAGATGTGCTGCTGTACATACAATATTGGCAAAGCCTGGAGTAAGCCGTGTGAACCGTGTCCAGTTCCGGGATCAGGTACAGGTTATGATGTTATTTCTGTTCACCTTTATCTCTGTCCTTAACCACACATTATAGTTTCTATTATTTGCCTTTCATGTTCAGTGCAATACCTTGTAATATGGCCTGTCAGTGAATACTACAACAAATGCAGCATTAAACCAATAATAACCTTTCAAATGAGAATGCATACAGCCATTATCCCACATGGGATAGGGGGGCATAAACGCTTGGACATGACATCCTGTAATATCAACGTGCCACTGTAAGCTGGAAGACACTGATTTATGTGACAGGTGACAACCCAGGAATAATCGCGTTGTCATCCATGTGTGAACAGGGACTATGGACCTTATTTAGGTCCATTCGCCGGGGGATACGTTCGATCACATGGGGCCGATGTTTGTTGTTTGCGCATATGCATTTCTGCACATGCACTGGGTGCGTGCGGCCATGGCAAACAAACTATTGGACCCTTGCGGGCGGTGGGTGTGCAAATTCGCATCCAAGCTAATCACCCAGAATAACCCCAATGTGTGACAAGGAAATCACTGGCTTTACACGTTTTCAGCGCACAGGGTCTGAGCCGTGTTAAAGGCAGGGTTTTATGTCTGAAAAAGGTATAACTTACTGATCTTTTGGCATAATAGCCCAAATAATACTGTGGGACACGTATCTCTTCTCTACAATAACTATAGTCCCTATCAGAATCACTGTATAAGGAGAGTTTTTGTTATTACTGGATTAGTAATTGTGCTACATTATGTGCAGATCATTCCGATGTACAGTATAATGTATCCCTGGTCTTCCTCTCCTGCTACACCATATATTACATCCACTACATCCACTACTGCACCTCTATTACCTCCTCTTCCCATGTAGTGTATAGTTTAATCCCAAATCCACATCTGTAGTATAGGTACCTGGTAATGGGGACAAGTAAAATGACATACCTTATCTACGTTTTTAAGTATTTCATCTAGCACAAGTGTGAAGTTAACCAAATGATTTTCTATTTTGGATAGATAAATACATTTTTTAAAGCAATATACAGAATTTAGAAATGTATACAGAATATACTATGCCAAGCACAGCACATTGTGTCCCTAAATTCATTGTTGCAGACAATTTTCTTTTAAATTAATGTCATTTGTTATGTTAGATAAAAGCAGGTAATATATACAGGCCATAGACAGCAATGCTAAAATACGTTACCACTGCATCCTGAGTTATGACTTTAATTAGGGCTCAATAGACACATTTTCTGCCCTCTTAAGGTAGATCATTGTACTGCTTATACAGTATACAGCATTGCCTTGCATCTAGCAAAGTTAGAATCAGGCCCCATTATACTCAGTTTGTGATAAGGTATATGATAAATGAGCCAATACAGTATGTAGTGCAAACACATCTCCAGAATGCAGACATAATGTGAATGAAATGCAGATGGTTTGACTATACCCATGTTCTAAAGCGTATGCGTCTAAGTGACTGCAACACCCCATACACCAGAGCAGCTGTCATCATTATCATTGTAGAAAGAAACTCCCATTTAGAGGCTGCTTGGAAACGATCACAAAGATCTGTATGCATCCCATGATATATATGATGTATGCAATAAATGGTAGATGCTGTCATATTCCAAGTTAGGTATGACTCAGTATCAGCCCCTTTGCTTCCATCATTGTCAGATAGTATGTTATCCTGATGTTTGTAATAGTGGCACGGCTCATTTCTAAAGACCCTACATCTGGATCAAAACAACATATTGCATTTATGGTAATTGTTTCCATTTCACTGCATAATACACGTATATTCAATTTATTACCATTCCAAATCAATGACTGTATGACTGCCAGTAAGCTGTGCGCTGCAGGGTGCTGTTGTAAGTGTCTATACAAATTGAATCATGCCCCTCGATGGGAATCGCATTCTTTGAAAACATGCAACAATGATTAAAATACAGCTCTATAATTATGTTAATGGATTTTATAAATGAATTGTACAAAGTCAGCGGGGAGTAGGAGAACTTTTGGAAGTTGTATCATACAGAGGCCAGAAGCTTGCCAATTCTAGGAAGAAAAAAAGAAACCCTCAGCTTCTTACAAATTAAAGGGAACGGCAACATGGAAACAGTTTGTGTGGAAATCTCCAATGATTCTGGTGGTCAATACAATGTTTCAGTTTATGGGATTGCTTTTAAAAGGCATAATTACTTTTTAATAAAGATACAAACAATTGAATAAAGTCATAAGACGCGGTTTTTCTATTTATGATAGAAAATACTGTATCAGTCTTCTTAACCATTATATTGATTGAATACATACTGTATAGACTCTTATTCAGGTCTGATCGCAGTACAAATTTGTTCTTATAATGGACAAAACCATGTGCACTGCAGGTGGGGCAGATGTAACATGTGCAGAGGGGTGTGTTGAAACTGCATTATTTTTACACTGCAATTTAGATTTCAGCCAGTATTTACCCTGCACAGAAACAAAATAACTCACCTGAATGTAATTCTCTCTGCACATGTTACATCTGCCCCCCTGCAGTGCACATGATTTTGACCATTTTGAGAACAAATTTGTACTGTGATCAGATCTGAATAAGAGCCATAGTATGTATATATCAGAATGACTCTAGATTTATTACTGGGTATTTGATTCGATTGAAGTACATAATGCTACATGGAAATTAGGAGGCAGCCTTCCACCATTGCAATTTTGCCGTTTCCCAGAAGAGTCAAAAGGTTGATATGGTCAAAAGATCGAGATGAAAAATGTTGAGATGTAAAAAGGTTGACAGATGTCGACATGAGTTCATACTTTGCCATCCACGTGGGCATAGAGTTAGCCTATAATAGGGTGCAGCAAAGTATGAACAAGTTGGATATTTACAAAAAAAAAACCTGAAAATTTATGTTGACATTTGTCATCCTTTTTTCATGTAGACATTTTTCATGTCGACCCCTTGACCATGTCAACCTATTAACTGTTGAACTTTTGACCATGTCAACCAATAGTTGTCAACTTTTTGACTGTCGACCTAGACACTGTGGGGTAGATGTATGAAGCAGTGATAAGGGAGGAGAAGAGAGCCAGAGGAGAAGTGGCTCATGAAAACCAATCAGCTGCTCTGTATAATTTTATATTATATTATGCAAATTATAGTCGTTACTTTAGTGCTGAATGGTACAAAAATAAATCTCATTGTTTTCTGCAGCATGGTATTATTTGTTATTTTCCTATATGATAAAAAATACCCACCTTATTTATAGAAAAGCTCATTGTATTTTTCCACCTCTCTTACAGTTAATTTCAAAAATCTCTGTGGTTCGATCCCTGGCTTCACCTTTGATATACTCACTGGCAAAGCTGTTGGTAAGCTACAGTATGAAGACACATTATATGGAATCTAAATTCTTAGACCTCATTTAGTATTTGATTTAGTGAAAGTCTGACATGAGTATTCTAAGAGATACAGACAGCACAAAAGTACTGTAATTATGTATATACAGTACATAGTGTGTGTGTATATATATATATATATATTTATATATATACTGTATATATAGTACCATATATACTCGAGTATAAGTCGACCCGAATATAAGCCGAGGCACCTAATTTTACAACAAAAAACTGGGAAAACTTATTGACTCACGTGGGACCCTCACTCGAGTATAAGCCGAGGGGGGCTTTTTTCAGCATAAAAACTGTTCTGAAAAAGTAGGCTTATACTCGAGTATATATGGTATCTAGAAGCTCCTGGAGTGTATTTTAATACACATGATGTGCCTCACCCTCACCAGTGCTATACATCTTGATGTTTAAAGTGATAGGTTTTATGCTTATAAAGTGGCAACGCACCACTGACTCGTACTTGCCAACTTTTAAAAAGCCCACTCCAGGAGTGTCCATATTATGAGGAAAATGCGTCAATGCTTGTGGTTCTGCCCCTACTACTCAAAGCTATGAGTGACAAGTTACAGTGAGTAACTACTCAATTCAATGCTAAATGGGTCATCAAACTCTCGAGCCAACCTCTTCAATTGGGAAGTGAGCAGCCTGCCCTGTACATTTGGGGGCTATCCAAAATGAAATACTTACTGGTATGGTTTTGGAAAATTGGCATGCATGCATTGTCTTCCTTGTAAACTGGCACTGTAGGTCCTAGAGTACACTGAAGCTTATGCACATGCCAACATGCTCTGACAGCCAGGGGTACCTGGATTTTAACAGACTCTCCTAATTCTGCTAAGAACAAGTAGCCATTCTTCAGAACTGTGTGGCATATTCAGAGTTGTACACCTACCTGTTGTTTTACATATATTTCCAATGTTTTGAAATCTGTCAATGTACAGATTCCTGTCTGTGATGACAGTTGCAGTGCCCCCTAAGTCTCATCAGTGGTGGTGACACAAAAATGCTGGCTCCTGCTCTATGACGGGAGACAGTTGCTGCACCAGATCTGATCACTGTGTAGAAACCAGAACTGCAGCAGCAGCACTCCCCCAATGCACCCAGAGTGCCTCAAGCAAAGGTTTAGGTCGTGAGGCCATGCCTACAGTATCTCACATGAGGCCACACTCCCTTTTCACAGGTGGCAGCACCAGGTGTCATCAATGTAAGGGAAACTCCTGTACCGCATTATGATTGACATGCTGCAACCATTGTAGGACAGGAAAGGGGTGGTTTTGGCCATCATTCCAAATGGCATTTTGCCCCATTTTCTGAGTGTGTCAAGACCAGAGGCTGCGTCCTTATTTTGGGTTTTCACGCAGCCTGCTGCCTGTGACCCTGCATCTATCGTGAGTAACCGGAGTATTTCCCCAGATGACCCATATTCAGGTATATGATCGCATGCTGCATCTTCAGATGTAGTTGCAGATCAGATAAGCCAGCAAGAGGCATCTATTTACACAAGATGCCTCCTGCAGCATTAATATATTATAGCACAGTTGCGGAGTACAAAGATGCAGCTGCTATGCTACTGTGAATCAGGCCCTCTGTCAGAAAAGAAGAAAGAATATTATTTGTTTGTTTAGAATTATAGGTAAACACATACGTTTTCTTAATAATTCTACAAATGTATATAAATGTAGACACTGGCAGTCAAGGCTGACTTTAAATTATTACTGTTAAACCCACTGTCAAAAGGGTGCCAGAATGAGCTCCAGCACTAACCAACACAGTGCTGATTTTCAATAGCGTGTACATACAGAAATAGCTCTGCCTCCTGGAAGATGCGGCCTAGGACAAACCTCCAGGGGATTTGCTGCACTTACATGTGTCATTTCCTGCTGTACATAAACCATTTCCTACTGTAACAACACAAATGCAAGTTATACAGAACCCAAAATTTCGGCGCCCACCAACATGGATTCGATACCGCAGGGTTCCGGCATCGTCTGGCATAGAGGGAGGGACAGGAAAAGGGGCGGGGGGTGCAGGAGCATACTGCATTGGCCCTTTTTCTGAAATAGTAGAAATAGACCTTGCTACACAGTCTATTTCTACTTTTGATTCCAATGCCACCAGGACCGGGCTTCGGGAACGAATGCTGCAAAACACAGTGCAATTTACAATAACTTGCTATATAGTCAAAATTGATAGCCAAAATTGCACCGTGTGTACACAGTTTAAGGCTAAATTAAGTCTTTGGTCTAAAACTAAAAGAAGTCTTTTAATGTGTATTCTATTGAAAAACCATTAAGGGCATCATAGCAGTAACAGTGAGAATACAGTAATTATATCGGTACTTGTGTATTTTGGCAGCGCCCCCGATCTCCATCGCGCGATGTGTACATCGCATCGCATGCCATGCACCCGATGGCATGCGATGCGACGCGATTTTTGCCCCCTATTCGATGAAAGATTGTATAAGCACCCTAAATGTTTAATGCACCCCCACGCCACCCCCCCACTATAAACGTGAACCCGAAGCATGGCGAGCGCAGCGAGCCCGCGAGGGGCGGCGGTACGGGTCCTCCGACTTTTTCATACCCCCACTATCCACGTCGGCGTGGAGTTGAGAATAGAAAGTGTGGCGAGCGCAGCGAGCCACCGAGCCCAAAGCGTGGCGAGCGCACGCGGATACCTTCACAGGTATACGCGTCCCCTCGCGGGCTTCACAGGTGTCCGCGTCCCCTCGCGGGGCACGCTGCGCTCGCCACGCTTCGGGCTCGGTGGCTTGCTGCGCTCGCCACACTTTCTATTCTCAACTCCACACCGACGTGGATAGTGGGGGTATGAAAAGGTCGGCAGACGCGTACCGCCGCCCCTCGCGGGCTCGCTGCGCTCACCACGCTTCGGGTTCACGTTTATAGTGGGGGGGTGGCGTGGGGGTGCATTTAACATTGTAAGTACCCATTAGGATGCTTATACTATGTTTAATCGCATCGCATCGCATTGTATGGCATTATATGCCATATACAATGGCATACAATTTTAAAATTGTATGCCATTGTACAATATCGTGCGATATTGCGTCGCATCGCATACCATTGCATGCCTTATCGTATGCGATGCGATGGGCGCCGCCAAAATACACAAGTACCATTATATCTGACAAGATGTTATATTTCAGCCCAATTGCTTCAGTATTGCCGCATGTCATCCCAGAGTAAATATTGTTTATGGTACAAATATATTCTGTAAAGTCAGAAGACAGAAGCACTTTGATTGTACATGGTGAGATTTACGCAGTTTTCATTATCTAACATTCCTAGACATTGACGAATGTAAAGAGATCCCTGGAATCTGTGCAAATGGTGTTTGCATCAATCAAATTGGCAGTTTCCGCTGTGAATGTCCAACAGGATTCAGCTACAATGATTTACTTTTGATTTGTGAAGGTAATGAAACCATGTCTTGTTTCAATTATGAAAAACGAAATTCATATTAGAAAAGATGTCAATTATATAATATCAAATGAAGCCTTGAATTGAAATGAAATCATTTACTGTTTTTTTTTTAATTGATAACAGCTCTAAAATGATAAAAGCTCGAGACCTGAAATCTGTCAGTTGTTTATTTTATTTATTAACAGTTTCTTATATAGCGCATACATATTCCGCAGCGCTTTACAGAGAATAGTTATTAGCAAAAACACATAACGAATTACAGCACAAGACAGTTTAGGACAAGTACATGGTTAATACGGATAGTTGCATCAGGGGACAGGACACTGCAGCAATCATCAGGGTGGCAGAGGTTTATATATTCTAAAAAAGGCACATGAGGAGAGAGGGCCCTGCTCGTGAGAGCTTACATTCTATAAGGGAGGGTTAGACAGACTGGGGTGACACAGAAGGGAAAGAAGTGAGCATAAACAGGTTAGGATGAGAGATGGTCAGGTTTTATGCAGGAGGGTGGGAAGAGGTCAGCTTAGTCCTTGATATTTTAAGTCTAAAAAAGCGCTGGGTCATCCAAGAGTAGACAGCAGAGAGACAGTTGGAGATACAGTATGAGTGAGGTTAGAGGGAGAGAGATCAGGAAAGGAGCGGCAGATTTCAGTTTTATTAGCATAGATGTGATAGTGGAAGTCGAGTGAGCAAATAAGCTCACCCAGGGTGGACGTGTAGAAATAGAGAAGAAGAGGGGCAAGAATAAAATTTTGGGGGACACCTAATATCAATGGAATATAACTAGGACACCCAATATCAATGGAATATAACTAGGACACCCAATATCAATGGAATATAACTAGGACACCTAATATCAATGGAATATAACTAGGTGTTTGCATTCATCTGCTACTATTCTATAGTTGCATTCATCTGCTACTATTCTATCCAAAACCTGACATTTTTACTTACACAACATCTCCCAGATCAGACCTTCCCTCACTACGATCACTCAGCATTAAGCATCACAGAGTGCTGAGCGGGTGTCCCGCTATGTGTTAAGCATTTGTGCTGCAGCAGGTTTCTCATATGGAAAAGCCGGGCCACCCCATGTGTACAGGGCTTTATCCTTGTCATTGATTAGAAGGGGTATACACACGTTAAGATGTGTGCTAACTTTTGTGCTGAGCAATTTAGGGTGGGCAGTTTCCCTGTGTCTAGATCACCCATACTTCGCTGATACACATGCAGCAATCAGTGCTAAGCGATTTTGCTGAGCAATTTAGCTATGCAACACAAGAGGAAACAAGAGGAGGGCTCACAGGAAGACAAATGTACTAAGCTTGAAAAGTAAGAAAATGGAAAGTGATCAACCGTCAACCTGGCAGCTCCCAACTGTCATCATACAGACTGTGTTTTTAAAATGACAGTTATGAGCTGATTGATTAAATGGAGAGTAATAAATAGTGCATCTCACCCAGGGAGAGGCAGGGGAGTGACTCACAGGAAGAGACAGGAGAGTTAAAAAGCTCTAGATCGCTCATTCGGGTCTCCAGGAGCAATGTGAAGTTAGTTGCTAAGCAATCTGACTGGATTTTGACTACATGTAGTCAGACTCTAGTCACGCAAATTGCCATCGTTCGGGGGAATACACACGGAGCAATCCATGCATAATTTCTAAGCAATCTACTCAGATTGCTGATAAAGGTTATACACACAAGTCAATTTTAAGTTGTTTTAACTGTCTCAACTATTGCAACCTCTGTTCTGCCTCCATCCTCCTCTCCTCAATCTTCTGCTCATCACATCTTCCTATCTCATTGTTCTGACTTAACTTCTCTTTTTCAATTCCTTTATTGGCTCTCCTTCCTTACAGAATCTCGTTAAGCTCCTCACACTTCTTATCAAAGCACTCAAACACTCCTGTGCCTCTTACAGTACATTTATGAACTAACTAGAATCCACTCAGTCTCATCATCTCTGTTCTTCTACTGTCCTCTGGAACTGACTCACCTACCCTATAAGATTCTCTTCCGTCCTGCAGAGCTTCAATCGTGCTCTGAAAACACATATACAACATAGCCTACCAGCTTTCTACACAAACCTAACTGCTGCCCTTCCTCCTTATCTCTTCCTAGTTCACCTCTCCCATTCTCCCATTCCCCAAGTCTTTAAGCCCACATGAGACCCACTTCTCCCTGAACTATCCATGTCTCCCATTCAATCACCAGCACTGATCGTATCTGTCTGTTCTTCCAAGTCACTGACTGCTATTGTTAAGAGATTTTTCTAACCTGTATGGTCTGTTGGATATTAATCATTAGTGTACAGTAGTGTGCCTGCTACAAATCACCAAAAACCACTTTGGGTACTTGTGTATTATCACGACGCCCATCGCATCGCATACCACTAATTAAGGTATGTGATGGGATGCTATGGGACCCGATTTCAGGGTTTTCAAGGGCTGACTGTACAATTTTAATATCGCATTGCATGCCATTATAATGCAACGCAATCATAGCCGATTTTACATTGTACAGCCACCCTGATGGCCGATTCCTATGTTAAATGCACCCCCAGACCCAATTTTTAATTGTACAGCCACCCTGATGGGTGATTACTATGGTAAATGCCCCCCCATTGTTAACGCCACCCCACTATCAACGCCAACTGCGCTCTCCACACTATATAAAATCAACTCCACGCCGACGTGGATAGTGGGGGTATGAAAAGGTCAGAGGACGCGCACCGCCGCCCCTCGCGGGCTCGCTGCACTCGCCACGCTTCAGGTTGGCGTTGATAGTGGGGGTGGCGTTAAAAATGGGGGTGCATTTAACATAATAATCACCCATCTGGGTGGCTGTACAATTAAAAATCGGTTCGCATCGCATGCGAACGGATCGCATACAATGAAACCCCATTCAATGCCCTACGATGGAAATCGGGGGCGCCAAGATACCCCACAAGTACACAAGTACAAGTACCCCACTTTGTAGCACTGTACAAATAACACTCGTTATACAATCATAAGTGAACTTTCTACAAATCCAGGTCTAAACGACTCTGGGACTCGCAGTTATTTCACTTCAAAATTTATATAGAGCCAAAAGTTTCTTACAGTAGCTCTGTTTTATGTGTTCAATTTATGTGTTCAATTACTTGAATGACATTGAATAAAACATACAATATTCTTCCAAAATGGAACTATTGCTTTGATTGTAGTCAAATGTAAGAACTTGGTGATTTCTGATCAGGCTGAATGTGGTAATATTTAATTCTTTTAGACATCGATGAATGCAGCAATGGAGAATATTTCTGCCAGAGAAATGCAGATTGCTTAAACAGTCCTGGCAGCTACCGCTGTGAATGTTCTGCTGGATTCAAGCTCTTGCCCAATGGGGCCTGCATTGGTAAGAGAAAGACAGATTCCATTCTTTGTATATACAGATGTGTCCTCCCTGAGCTTGGAAATGAATCACGGTTACCGGGCTTGTTTAGCTGGGGTTAGTGTGCTCACGAATGCGCACACATGTGCCTACTCATCCACTCCATTGAAATCAGAGGAGCTGTCACTGTCACTTCAGAATGCATCAGGAGGCACGATTATGCACAGGATGAGGGTGGACACATATGTATGGATTACATACTACACATTTATGACAGCTCACCCTGAGGGTGAGATGTACTAAGCCGCGGAGATAGATAAACGACATGGCTTGTGTAAAACAGCTCAATTTGTGATGAAATCATTCAACAATATTACTGTGTATATGTTTTTGCATGTTGCATATATGTACTGATCAACTTGTATGTGCTACTAGTGGTTCTCATCCCTGGTCCTCAAGTACCCCCAACAGTGCACATTTTCCAGGTCACAAGGCAGGTGCACAGGTGCACTCATTTTTCAAACACATTTTAAAAGATCAAAGGTGGCGCTAATTATTATTTCACTTGTGATTCTGTGTGGAGACCTGGAAAACGTGTACGTACTTGAAGACCAGGGTTGGGGACCACTGTCCTAGAACTAGGACAACATCCACTCTCGACGGCTATGAGTCATTGGGTCAACCAATATAAGGTCGGCATACATTGGGTTGACCACTAAAGGTCCACATGGCTTAGGTTGACACCTGAAATAGGTTGACATGCCTAAGGTGGTCATGTATGAAAGGTTGACACAAGCATTAGGGCGACAATGGCTAGGTTGACAGTAAAAAGGTCGACATGGGTTTTTCACTTTTTTTTTGTCCCGAATGTCAAAATGGACGTCGTTGCATCACCTGGCTACGCTCAGCACACTATTCTCCTTCCACGCCCTAGTGGATAGTAGGGCATGAAATACCACCTGTCGGCACATGTCGGCTCAAACCAAAGTGGAAAACCCATGTAGACCTTTTGACTGTTGATCTAGCCATTGTTGACTTAATGCTTGTGTTGACCTTCCATTCATGTCGACCTATTTCAGGTGTCCACCGAAGTCATGTCGACCTTCAGTGATCGACCCAATGTATATCGACCTTATACCCTCTCAACAGATAATCCCTTAATCCAGGGGTTCCCAAACTTTTTTGAATCACTGCACCCTAGAGCATCAAAATATTTTCAAGGCCCCCCTAGGCCAAATGCTTCTTATTGAGAAATTCAGAAAAAATATATTGAATTAAGTGCATTGTGTCTATGGGCCTTATTCTAGTTCACTCTTTCTGACAAAATCCTTCTTAGATGGACAAAACCATGTGCACTGCAGGGGGGCAGATGTAAAATGTGAAGAGAGCATTAGATTTGGGTGAGTTATTTTGTTTCTGTGCAGGGTAAATACTGACTGCTTTATTTTTACACTGCAATATAGATCTCACTTTTAAGTAAAACCTCACCCAAATCTAATTCTCTCTGCACAAGTAACATCTGCCCCACCTGCAGTGCACATGGTTTTGTCCATCTAATAAGGATTTTGTCAGAAAGAGTGAACTAGAATAAGGCCTTATATGTCACAGTTATCTGGTGAGCGACAGGATTTGCTTCTGTTTGTCCACATATATATTATGATTGGTAGCCACCAGCACTGGCTTTGCCTGGTACATTGACCATAACTAATATGAATTGATCTTGGTCCACCAACCCAAGGCACCCCTGCAAGTGTCCTGAGGCTCCCCAGGGTGCCGAGGCACACAATTTGGGAACCACTGCCTTAATCTATAGTTTATTGCTACTGTATTTCACAATTCCTTTGGTTGGCGATAGCTGGGTATCATTGATAATAGTTTTTTTTTCCTACCAAAGGTGTCTGTTTAATAACAGTCCAGACTTCCAGTGCACTGTGCAAGGCCAAATCATAAGGTGCCCCTACATTAGGGTGATTCACTTGCAATTTCAGCTCTTTTCATGTGATTGCGACGATCAATCATAGGAAATGTGATCAAATTGCAGGTGATTGACAGCAAGTCCAATGCACCGGAGCCTGTGAGTCACACCGGCTGCAGAAGAAATCTGTTGGTTTGCAACCGACCCGGGCAGGTTTGGCTGGGATCGCATACAATATATCATATGCAAAAGGACCGCATAAAATATATTGCATGCAATCCTGCCAGGCGGTTTAAGGAGTGGGTGGGTGGGGGGCGCCTAAGTGACTTATCCTAGGGGAGAAGATGCTGTAGTGTATGGCCAGCAATACAGTCATAAAGAGGACCAGCACTGACCGGCAATGTATGCAGCAATATATTAGAAAATGTATATTTTTACTTGTTTATACTTACATTAGAAACCTATAAATTCCTATTTAATAATGCACAAAGTGTACAAAAATCTCTGTAGAAATAAAGCATGATAATAATAGCAGCCGGACATAATGCAGCCCAGTACATAGCATATGACATAGCACAGGTTTTATGCAGGAAGCATTGAGGACAAAGCCAGCATTTCATTTATTTACATGCAGAGGGAATTTATGTTTCCATTAGCTAATGTAACCCTGAGGGGTGTACCAGTCTCCTCTATTCATTGTTTATGTTTTATACCGTATGTACATCCATTCTGCAGATCGCAACGAATGCCTGGAAATTCCCAATGTCTGCAGTCATGGCACATGTGAGGACACTCAAGGCAGTTACCGCTGCATATGCAACAATGGCTTCAAGGCGTCCCCAGATCGCACCATGTGCATGGGTATGTTCTCCAGCAGCAATATCACTGAGCCTTTGTAGCTGCACATGACAGTATGTATTATACTGTAAGTATAAGCTTTTGTAACGGATCGCATTGTGATCTATGGCAATCTAGAGAGTACTAATATAAAACTTGTGGATTGTAAGTTATTGTTGGACTCCACATGCTTTCATTTTATAAGCCAACCAATGTTTAGGAAAAAACATCCAAGTGTCATAAAATGAAGTTTAGCCACAGCAGGATGAATGTTTCCTCCTGTTTTACGTGTATCTCTTTGGCAGATATTGATGAATGCGAGCGTCAGCCATGTGGAAACGGAACCTGTAAAAACACAGTAGGATCCTATAACTGTCTCTGCTATCCTGGGTTTGAGCTCACTCATAATAATGACTGTATGGGTAAGTACAGTGACTTCTTTACATTGATGGCTCCAGATTTCCATAGCATTAGGATCTGATATTATGTGGTATAATAGGAAAGTTATGTTATTAGAATGCTACATTTTATTGGCAGTTAGAAGTACTATTACAAATTGCAGGAGGTGGCCACTCCCTGTGATTAGGCCACGCCCCCCACAATTTTACCAGGGCCCGGCATACCTCTCGGCTGCCCTGGGTGAAGCAGATGGGGTGGAACTGAGTTTCACCACCTCTAATGGTCAGGTGGAACTAGTTCAACCTCCCCCTTGGCCCTGCACAGTACTTGTAACAGAAAATCATTATAGTTTGCCGGGGGTGCCAAAAACCCTACCACTAATCCTGTGTCTGCCTA
Organism: Crinia signifera; assembly: GCF_055691185.1. Lineage (NCBI taxonomy): Eukaryota > Metazoa > Chordata > Amphibia > Anura > Myobatrachidae > Crinia > Crinia signifera. Next base: position 386,563,834 of record NC_139217.1, read on the forward strand.
TTGGGGGAGAGGGGAGGAATTGGAATTAGGTGACAGAGGGAAATAAGTTCCCCCACCTCTCAAGGATCACTTTAAGCCCTGGTAATTTCAATGGGTTAGCAGATCCAATTGTACTTTGGTTTGACAGAGCATTTATCAGCACCTTACAGTCACTTCACTGTCATGGTTATTTTAATGCAGAAATGAGGCTGAATCAGTATTTTAGGACACATTTAAAGAGCTAACAAATTATTTAAGCAACAGATGTTGGAGTATTTCAACTTTCCTCACACTTGGGTTGGAAATAATGAAGTCTGAGTTCGGCAGCCCTGCAGATTACTGGTCAAATTTGCAAAAACATTTTTAAAGGCCATTCATTAACAAGTCAAAACCGTGCCTTGTAAATGATTGCCCCTTTAAAAAAATGTCCAAGTTCGGCCATCATCATAAACTTTATTACATCCCACCGATATCCTTGTCTCATTTTATGTCTGTCCTAACAGAAACTAGGGGTGACATTTAATAGAGTCCGATTTTTTTTTTTTTGCAATAATTAGGAAACAAAATGGCGTTATCGCTTTTTTTCCTCAAATCGTCCATTTAATAGGGTTCCGCAGAGTCCCGTTTTTCGCATTTTTCTTCCGAAAACTCGCACTTTTTCAATGTGCGGGAAAAATTCGCATTTTTATCACATCCCGATGTTTTCGCACAGAAAAGTATACAAAACGCATATTTAATGGAATGCGCAAACAGAAATCACACTTTTGAGGTGTTTATAAATCACACTTTTTTCAGACCAGGTTCTGATGTGCGAATTGGTCAGAGACATGCACAGATCATTGTGATCTGTGCATGTCTCTGGTGTAAAAAAAAACGGCGTGGGGTCCCCCCTCACAGCCGGGGGGAGACTTTTTATACAAGTCCCCCCTGCCAAAGCATTACCCTGCTGGCTGGTTGGGCCCGGTGCTGGTTCTTGAAATACGGGGGACCTCTAGTCATTTTTCCCCCCTTATTTTGGGAACCAGGCCCGGCCCTTGAGCCTGGTGCTGGTTTTATAAAATCCAGGGGACCCCTATTTGGTTTGCCCCGTGATTTTATGAAACCAGGACCGGCTCTTTGAGCCCGGGGCTGGTTATGCTCGGGAGGGGGAACCCCACGCCATTTTTTGCGCAATTTTTTTTCCACCAAAAATCGCAAGTTTTGAAATGTGCACATTTTCATGACTGAAAATGCGCACATTTCCAAGACTTAAAATTGCCACAAATCGCACCATATCGCAATTTTTCCCCACGAATTCGCATTTCATTAAATATGCGGATTACAGGGGAAAAATGCGAGTTCTAAAAGTGCGATTTGCGGCGATATGGTGCGATTTCTAAAAATTCGATAAAATCGGATTCTATTAAAAGTCACCCTGAGTGGAGTGCACATTGAACGGCACTTAGGAGACAATTAGGTACATTTGCACTGACAAAAAAGCAGTATGCATCCACATATATAAGCCAAGATGAATGCATCCAACTTTGTACGTACAGTATTAGCAATATTTCATTTACAGTAGAATGAGCATATATGCTCTATGACACGTAGTTATGTGCCCATGGTCATTTTTCTCAGATTTAGGTTAAAGGGGCTTTTAGGAATGGGACTATTTAATTAAATTGGATTCATTCCCATGTATATTGGTTTGGCTTACAAGTTCTTTTAAAAGTTTGTCTAATTAGTATTTTTTGCGTGCAGATATTGACGAATGTGTCTCCTATTATGGCCAGCGGTGCAGAAATGGACGTTGCTTCAATGAAATTGGATCATTCATCTGTTTATGTGATGAAGGTTATGAACTAACTGTTGATGGAAAGAATTGTATTGGTAAGATTAACTCATTATTGAAACCTAATGCTTTGATCCTGCTTGGAAAGTTTCAGTTGTGAGAATTGTGAACTGTGTTTGTATATTTTTAACGATGTACAGTACTTTTGTAAGTTTCCCGATGATAGGTTGACATTGACAAAGCAAAATTTTGAAATGCCAAATATCAACACATGAAAATGATTTTTTGGACTTTTTCATACTTTAACATCCACATGGACTATGGTTGGGAATGGTGAAGTCCTAGGCACTACACTAATAGGTCACATGCTCAGTTATCAACATTGACACCAAAAAACCTTAGCAACTCATGTCAGCTTTTTCCATGTCAACCTTTTTGCGTGACCTATTGTCAATGTTGTCCTTGTTCACATCGACCTATTGACCATCGACCTTTTGACCGTTGACACTGGCCAGTATTCAATACTCTGGATTCACTGGGGTTTTTTTGGCGAATCAGGCTGTTTTCAGGCTCTGAGGTGAATCTTTTCACTGAAAATCTGATTCACCATATTCAACGATCATTGTTGATCAGTGAATGCCGGCCAGTTCTCCGTTTCATGCTAGCTGCAATTCGCTGTTGTATTTCAATGGGGTTTTGACTCTAACTCGCCGAGAGCGTATTCAATGCTAGAATGGAGAACTGCTTTCACCATGATTTTCGCTGTTTCACCGTTTTGCATTCGACATCTTTTTTTGGTGAACTGTAATGTGTACTTTTAAAATAAATGTTTTCCTTTAAATTTTTAGGTAAAAAAAAAATCAGTTTTAATTTTATTTGAAGAGTCTTGCTTATTTTTCCGCATTACAAGCACCTCTTTAATATAAAGCACGGGGGGCTGTGGGGGATGTCAGCTGATGGCCGGCCAGTGGCAGATCTCTGTCAGAGGGCTATTATGCTCACTGCATAGATTGGAGGGGAAAGCTGTGTTAGGAGTGCTATTGGAAGGCAATGTAGGAGGCAGGAGCCGGCTCCAGTAGCCCCAGCGTGATGATAGCATATGCCAGCGCTGGGGCGTCTGAAACCAGATGTCTGCTAATGCTGCTGGACCCGTCCCCATCCTCAGGCTGTGCGGGGGCTCCCGGCAGCATCAGCGCGCTCCCCCGCTGGGACTCCGCTCCATCACCAGCAGAGGCAATGTATCTGCAGCAGCAGGGGTAGAGGGCCGCGACCGGAATTCAACGTAGGGGATAATTTTCGCCGTCAGGGGCAGCGAGCCCCTGACACATTGAATAGTGTGGGCTGGCGGCGAATAGTGGGGGACAGTGAATCATGGCGAGCACTCGGCGAATCCAAAACAGGATTCACTGCTGTGCGCTCGACGGAGCATTGAATACCCCCCCACTGTCTTTTCTTTGATCTGTAGGCATTCATTTGCAAGCCGGATTAGCAATTTAATGGAGTTAACTGGCTGAATGGACATGATAATTTGCAAGTAATCACCTGTGATGAGTTTGTGGTGACAAGTCAACTAACTACACCCACATTATCACTAAAAGGTGACAAATTAATACATATTTAATTTCTTAATATACTGACATATTAATGGATCATGATCATTGTGTCAGTCACCAGTCTGCAGTGAAAAGGTTAGCATTTGTCATTTTATATGTCCCTTTTTCCATGCATTGTATAAACAATATGAGTGTATTCACTCTGAACACAACTTTGCTTCCTGGCTCCTTTGCTTCCTCTCTTCAGATCATCTCTCCCTCATCCTAGATTACTTCAAAATCCCTTTTGCTGTCCCCACTGACCCTCTAACTCTCTCTTCTGTGTCTCCCCTGGCTGTTCCCCACCCCTCCCCTTTAGAATGTAAGCTCTCATGAGCAGGACCCTCTCCTCTAATATGATTTTCCTTCCTCATTTATATATTTATATTATCACCTCTTCCCTACTGCCCATAACAGCACCCAGCCCTTGGGTTCTACCACCCTACTACATATTTAGGTATTAGGGCCGGTATGTAATGAGAGACGATTTTGTGAAATGCTCAATTTTTACGCAAAAAGCTGACATTTTTCAAAGTTGGCCAATGTAATAGCATCCGAGTTCACTAAACGTCGGAAGCTTTCAGCTTAGAATACGAGCAGCCAGTAAAAGTTGGATCCAGATGTAACCTACAACTTGGCCGATGTAATGGGAGTCGAGTTTGTAACCTGGACACAAAACAAGTCAATAATGTCACTCAAACATTATCACATTAAAGTAGAAATTGATGTATATTATACTACTGTATAACCATCCTAAATGTCCTATAAACATTTAACTGTAATAATAAGTGGCTACTAATAACCAAGTTTTTCCTCTTTTGAAAAGACATCAATGAGTGCGTTGCTTATCCTGGCTCGTGTTCTCCTGGGTCCTGTCAGAATTTGGAAGGCTCGTTCCGGTGTATATGTCCTGTGGGATATGAAGTCCAAGCTGATAACTGTCTAGGTAAGGCTGTGTAATGCAATACTGTATTTCTCAGCTATAACTGGTCTGAATGTGAAGGTTGTGTTTTTGGCATTTCATCGTATTACTTACTTTCTGCACAAATCTACAATACATGCATCTTTTTGAGCTTTTCGTGACCACAATGAATTCCTGCTTTTTCGCACATTCAGTTTGTTAATTAACAGTTGGAACTCTAAAATGGTGTCTAATAATAATTTATTATTGGGCCACTTCTCATCTGGCTCACTTCTCCTCTCTTATTACTGCTTCATACATCTACCCCGGTGGTCTCCTGATCTATTGAACTTTTAAAGCTTTCATAAAAGTTTTTAATGATGTATCATTTCACAATATTACTAAGCTTATATGATCAAATCCATTATTGAAGGTTTATATTGATAATTGTATTGTCTGTGTATTTATACTGTATAACTATATTTCGGTCTTTATTGGACAGGTAGCCACCTGACAGTTTTCATAACAAACGCACATTCCTAATTTTGAAATAAAATATTTCAATTAGGATATTATTTAATGTTTGGTCTATAATTCAGACATATATGCACCTGGGTATACGAGCACAGGATTTCTCTTTTCTCTTGTGGAACGTGTAACCCTGCGATGATAGGGATGGGAACAGGGAGGCAGGAATAGTTTCCTACAGATGCAACAACAAAAAAAAAAACACTAAAATTGCATGTTTTCCATAACTCCTTGTGGAGCACAGGTCATTGTTGACTGTCTGTAACATTTTAAACAATTCATAGTTGGTTCTAATTATTTTACTTGTGATTCTATGTGGAAACATGGAATCATGCACTGTAGGTGTGGCCTGAAGACTGGATATGGGAAGCACTGATCCACACTACACACTGGGCCACACTTCAACCCCCCCCCCCCCTTCACTTACCGCCTGACTCCTGCTCTCTTATCCCCTCGTGCTGAACGCAACAGGTTCCGAAGCACAGGCTCCTTCAGTGCAGGATGCCAGCGGCCAGTTAAAATGCAGCACCGGCTGGTGAGCCAATCAGGGCTTGTGTACCGGCAGCTGCTCTGATTGGCTAATGGTACACGAGCTCTGATAGGCTCAAAAGCCGGTGCAGCATTTTAATGGGCCGCCTGCATCCTGCATTGAAGAAGCCTGTGCACCGAATGCAGCGCAGGCAGCACAGTGGAGGCAGGTGGGTGGTGGTGGTGTTTTGTGGTGGGTAAAATGAGTTTTCGGTGCCCTTCCAGAGTGCGGGGCCCAGGATAGCTGTACCCACAGCACCCCCCCCTATCAGCGGCCCTGTTATTATTGTGTCAGAATGCTCCACCATACATCTTGGATTGTCCATCGTATTTCCAGTCACATCAGTATAACACCTTTAAATGTAAACCACTCCCTCCCCTACAAAGACTTGTAGGTAAATCGGACAGTTTAGGGGTATTTGTATTCTTTGCTATCTGTAACTAAATTGAAACAAAAATGCTCCATCAGTTATAAATTATGATAAATATATGAATTTTGATCCTAATTGAACTGGTAAATCTTTTGAAACTTTAGCCTATAAATCAGAAGTGTTCTGTGTGCATGTTGTGACTTCCATAGTAGCAGGCAACTAAGAACCATGTCAAATATATTCTTAAGATCCTCACATAATAATAATAAAATGAAATTCACCACATCACTGCCTGTTTAATGTGTAAAGCGATATGTAACAAGACAATAATGATATTGCATTACACATCGCATACAGAGTACTTTGAAATGAAAATATTTTACAATAGAAAAGGACATTTGCATTATTGGAGATAATTGTTTCTGCACATGTAAAAATGCAGACAGTCTACTTAGTGTCAGTGTCTACAGAACTGTAATGCTTGGCAAACACCATTAAAACTGTTATTAGCTGCATCTGTATGTTGTTTTAGAATTGTACAAAAGTCTGAGATCTTTCTGAGTGATTGTAGAGCTTTTCATGTTGGAAACAAGACCTTTTCCAGTGTCTGGGGCTCCCTTATACAGGAACTGTTACTGTATTTTTTATAATATCATTCATGATATTTTTTTAAACCAGCACCGGGCTCCACTGGGCAGTAAATTAGTGCCACAGCCAGGTGACACGTTTATAGTGATCTCTGCAGCCGTGGCATTAATCTCCCAACTAGTCAGCCCTGTGTAAGCCCTCCAGTGGGGGAGAAGTCAATCCATATGTATACATGGATTATCTTGAATGCACACGTGGTTTTGGGCTTTGCGGAGTGTGTGTGTGGGGGAGGGGGGTGCAGTTTTACAAAATTTATTTTTATTTGCACTAAATGCTGTGAACTCAAAGCCCACCACCCAAGGGTGCAAGGCATAGCACCAGGCTTCAGCCCCAGCCCTTGAGTGTGCTAAAGGGGGTGACCCCTTTATTGAAGGGTCCCCATTCCCCAAAGGATCCCAGCCAGGGCTGACTGATTAGGGGGTCAATGTCCCCCCCCCCCTTTATTTTTGGAACCAGCACCACTCCAAGAGATCGATACTGGTTCTTACTTCAAACACGCCAGCCAAAAGCACTTCTATTCAGTATCAGTGCTGTAGTGGTGTCAAGAGTTTGGTATATTGATTCGTACATGTGTATTCTGCTGTGTTGAAGCACCTTTCTTATCAATTCACCTGTTCAACATAGGTGATGGTAGTCATGCATTAAGAAGAAAGTCCAGGAGCAGAGCATTGTGTCCCTCCTGGAGAGGGTCATGTTGGGATGTATGGGTTCAGATGAAAAATAATTTGGAATTGAATAGCACCATAGGCTACCACACTGTTTCACCCCTGTAAACTTAATGGGGTTAATGGAATCTTACCTACGTGACTTTATGTCATGTACATGTGGTGATGAACCTGCGCTGGTAGAGCAATATGGCGTGCAGGGGATGTTCTGGTGTGACTGCGCTGTAGACTTGGTTAAAGTGGGTTGGCTGCGGGGTGTTGGAGGAATACTACATGGTACCTCTCTGGAGAGCTTTATTAGGAAGAGAGAAAGAAAAAGTATGTCCTTAATGGGTGCACCTGATTGGTCCTTAAATGAATAAAATTTTACATTTATTAGTTAATTTGTAAAACTCAGCGAAATATGACAAACACACATGTAACATTTAGACGTGAATACAGGGGAAGGATAGGTGTTTATTTAAAATCGGTGGCCTACTCATGTCGCACTGGTATAATATGATAGGTTTATCTCAGAATCGACATGGATGTGTACACAATGAATACATTTATGAGGTTGATACCGTGTCTCTGTGTCTATTTCTCAAGTGAGATGTTATGCCTACAGTAGTGCAGCGGGTTGATTTGTGTGTAAATACACTGATCTCCTGCAGGTTATGTGATCCCTAAGGAGTGATGTATAGTTCTCCTGGGGGATCTGTACGCCTAGAGTTAACTCATATTACATCGGTCGACTCAATGTCGTCTTATTTAATGATCACACTTAAAATTTCTGCAGGTGCAATAATTCTAATGCAGTCTGTGGAGCAAATAGCGTTTCATATGTACCGGTTGTAACCGTTCTTCATATCTGTATATTAGCCCAGTGGACTCTGCAGATAGGTTTAGTGTCTGTGTAGACCTGCAGATTAGTAGTGTTACATGTACAGAAAACAGTTGTTACAAAATCAGACACCTTATTGCAACACAGTGTCACCCCTTGGTATGGAGGTGCTGACAGATTCTTGTGTCTTATCAGAATATAAAGGCCGCGTGGCAGTCGACACATCACCCACGGCCTTTATATTCTGATAAGACACAAGAATCTGTCAGCACCTCCATACCAAGGGGTGACACTGTGTTGCAATAAGGTGTTTGATTTTGTAACAACTGTTTTCTGTACATGTAACACTACTAATCTGCAGGTCTACACAGACACTAAACCTATCTGCAGAGTCCACTGGGCTAATATACAGATATGAAGAACGGTTACAACCAGTACATATAGAATGCTATTTGCTCCACAGACTGCATTAGAATTATTGCACCTGCAGAAATTTTAAGTGTGATCATTAAATAAGATGACATTGAGTCGACCGATGTAATTTGAGTTAACTCTAGGCGTACAGATCCCCCAGGAGAACTATACATCACTCCTTAGGGATCACATAACCTGCAGGAGATCAGTGTATTTACACACAAATCAACCCGCTGCACTACTGTAGGCATAACATCTCACTTGAGAAATAGACACAGAGACACGGTATCAACCTCATAAATGTATTCATTGTGTACACATCCATGTCGATTCTGAGATAAACCTATCATATTATACCAGTGCGACACGAGTAGGCCACCGATTTTAAATAAACACACCTATCCTTCCCCTGTATTCACATCTAAATGTTACATGTGTGTTTGTCATATTTCGCTGAGTTTTAGAAATTAACTAATAAAGGTAAAATTTTATTAATTTAAGGACCAATCAGGTGCACCCGTTAAGGACATAGCTTTATTAGGAAGAGTGAAAGAAAAAGTATCTCAATTTTGTCCAGTGGTGGCACACCTCCCATAGAAGTTGAATTAAAGGCTGACACCACTTTTTGAAAATTTAGGGGGGTCCTAACTTCCTCAAAATATTATGAGGATCCATTGCGGATGACCACCTTTCCTTTTGTTGCTCTTACCTCTTTGGAGAGAAATAGTATGGATGGTGCACCCTTGGGTGCCACCCTGCGCTCAGTTTCACTTAACCTTGATGGTGTGTGCGCTAAGAATTTAGCAATGCTGTATATATCACATACACATTTGGGGTTGTGGGCAACAGATGAAAAGCATTATATTGATGGAAATCCTCCTTTTTTTAATCTGCTTAAAAATGATATATCAATAAAACATTAATTGTGTATACATAAATCCTTTGTTGAAGCATTGCATTGCAGCCCTACCAACCAAGGACACCTAATACAAATATCCTTTGGGACTAATATTTGAACACTACTGGTGAATTTGCACCTAAGGAGCTGCCAGTTATCTTCAAAGTACTATACTGGGATCCAATCTGGGGGACATTGCATACCGTTATGGACGGTAATAATTTATATGACCGGGGAAGGCAGATGTTTACACTATGAAGAAGCAACAAATTAGTTATGTCTACTATGTAATAGGAGTGTGCTCTAGGCACTAATGTTTAACATAATAATTACAAAATATCTGCGGCACATATTGTGTACCGCACAATGCTTTATACAATATCAGATTTTTAAATGTAGTATATGTTTTCTTTTAAAGATATTGATGAATGTAATGAAGACCCCAATATCTGTCTTTTTGGAACCTGTGTGAACTCCCCAGGAAGCTTTCAGTGTATTTGCCCACCAGGGTTTGTTTTATCAGATAACGGGAGAAGATGCTTCGGTAGGTATCCTCCTTAATCCACGTTCACATTTCAGATAACAGGAAATAAAGTACTTTTTTTATGTTTTATCATTTCAAACATTTCACATCAAACTGAAAGTATACTGTACAAGGTTAGCAACCCAAACATTATCTTTATTTGTAGATACTCGTCAAAGCTTCTGTTTTACCAAATTTGAAAATGGGAAATGTTCGGTCCCCAAAGCGTATAACAGCACTAAAGCAACATGTTGCTGCAGCAAAATGCCAGGGGAGGGCTGGGGAGACCCCTGTGAACTCTGCCCGAAGGAAGGAGAAGGTATGTGGGACTAATGGAACTAATGCGCTTTCTTAATTCCATTCCTGAGATAGTAGACTGAGACATAAATGTTTTGACCTGTGTTTGATCTGTGATGGCTTGGAATTGTCTATGCCAACTAGGAACACTGACATAACTAGCCAAGGGCGAGACTCTTTGTGGTTGGAGAACAGCCAAAGACAATACAGATTCTTACATTGAATTCTATGGAAAATTGATTGGAAAGGGAGATGATAGCGCTCAGACAGCTGCCCTTTTAGCTGGCTTTATGCACATACTACCCTGCCAAACCACTGCTCTAATGTGGTCTGGCTGTACTTGTGTTATGTTCTCTCCTGTCTACTGTGCCTGTGATGTTTGACATTATGTTAACGTCGATATGCTCCTGAGCAGAGGTTACTTACAATGGACAAATTATTTTCTAGCAGTGATCATACATTATATTATATTCAGTGGTGGTTTTTACCTATGGGCTGCAGCCCCCCAGATAACATTTACCACTGTTCTCTGCCTAAGTGAAGCCAGATGCAATTGTGTGAGACTGCTCTGGCTTCAATGTGACTGGCAGGTCGGACTTCCAATAGGAAGTCACTGCCAGTCACTCAAGGCAGTCCCATTTGGAGGTGTTTCCTTCCTCCCGGATGCCTCTCTGTGTGCAACCGCGTGGCAGTCTCAAAAACTAGTTATGTGCAGTGCTGCGGACCGCACTGCGCATGCGCCAGACTCGGGAACCTGATTAAGCCTCCGGGGGCTGCTGCAAAGGCAGCCCATGGAGGCTTGGACCAGCACATGTGCAGTATGTATGAAGTTACTGCGCATGCGCTGGCCCCGGGCAGGGGACTGGTGGCTGGGACCTGCAGGAGCTGGGAACCCGGCGGCATCAAATCGCGGCAGCCCCCCTCCTCCACAAGGGTAAGAGCCTCCACTGATTATATTGTACTTATTCATGCATGTCTTATTTTTTACCTGCTTCCTTTTTTTCCAGTGACTTTTCAGCATTTATGCCCATTTGGTCATGGTACGATTCCTGGAATCGGAGACACTAGAGAAGGTAACAATTTGGGAGAGGATTCCACTAGGGCAGCAAAATGAATATAAAGCATGAATGTTAATGTCTTGTACCCAATGACATGTATGTCCTGTTTAATTATAATATTCAATGCTAGCAACAGAAAAACACCATAGCACAGCTCAGAGAGTGTAGGATTCGAGGTACATAGAAACATAGCTGAACATGAGCTGATGATAATATACAAAGTGGCAAAATGTATTATATGCACCTACTTTATACAGCAGGTCATATGTATGAGTGTATTAGAAATACAAAGGATTTAAGTGACTTTGAATATAAAATATTAGTAAGTACAGTACCAGATCATTAACATTTTGACTATTAAATACGGGTTGGGGTCCAGGCGCCGGTATATTGTGTCAACCTCCTCACCGCATTTCAAAAACTCTGCAGTACCAGCATAGGTGCCGATTCCGTGGGTGCTCCCAGGACGAGCACCCACTGAGAACATCGAGCATCCACAGCCGGTCCAGCCTGCGACCGCCGCAGAAGCGATTTAAAGTACACCACACGGACTGCAGCCAGGAGAAATGGAACGTGAGCTCCCGGCCGCTCCAAGAGACTGATTAGCAGGGGGGCGGGTCAGACCATGGCTGGGAGACCCACAACATGAGCCTCTGAATGCTCCAAGACACCGCATAGCAGCATGCCTGTGGTGGGCAGGGCGAGACCAAGAGAGGGAGCGAAGCCACCCCCAACAGGCCCAATCACCCACCAGAAAAATCACAAATCGGCGCCTCTGAGTACCAGTCAGTCAGTTTAAATCATCCAAAGAACAATTTGATATTTTGTGCATAAAAATGGCAATGGAGGTCAATGGAGTGTATTGGTTCATTTAGAGAAGTATAAAGAGCACTGACAAGAACCAAACAAATAGAAAGGAGTGGAGTGCAGGATGTGCCCAATATAGATGCTAAAGGAGTATTTACAATGTAGACAGGGGTGTTTTAAGAGAAGAGGAGGCCAGAGTGTAGCCACCTCCATTCAGGTCCTTTCACATTCTCTTCTGACAGTTCCAATGGACAGCGCAATCGTATAGAATGTGAGCCTATAGGTGCAGGGGGTGCAGCTGCTATGGGGCCCAGAGTTGAGAGGGGCTCACTTTGCCTGTCAAAGTATCGTGCTATTAATTTTTCAGCATTAGGTGATGAATAGGGGCCCTTAAAAACTGTTGCTATGGCGCCCACATGTATATAGTTACACCACTGCACCCATTATAAATACACCACTGAATAGAGAGCTCAATGTTGTCTGATAATTGGCTTCCATGTCCTGAGCGACAATAGGTGACTGTTTTCTATTGGTTTTAGATGTCAACGAATGCATTGAAAACCCAGGAATTTGTGCAAATGGTCATTGTATTAATACAGACGGATCTTTTCGATGCGAGTGTCCCATGGGTTATAATCTAGATTATACAGGAGTCAATTGTGTAGGTATGTATAAAATGTTCATTAACATTTCAAAATGAATTTTTCAGTTGGTGACTCTTAGCTTTGTTGCTTATTTATGTTAAAAGTGAAATGTTTGAATATTAAATGTATCAGTTCATAGATTCTGTACGCCACTGGCGGCTTTTTCTGTTGGCCAACACTACTGTTTTACTTCCACACATGCACTGTGATATTGAGCATAATGCCATATATTGCTTTGCATTATTGCAGATGATGTGGTCATAATCAGCCTAATTGTATTTGAGCATATTTCTGTAATACTTATATGCTTCTGAATCACAGATTGGATTGTGATGTAATGTAGAGCTGGATAAGCCGTAGAGTGTAGTACCACATCTTGTTCACCAGATGTCGCTTTTCCTAAACTGCACTGTACATGCGTCAAACAGCCAATGAAGTATCTATTGAAGCTCCTGTTGATTGCCTGAAGGAACCTGTCATTTGGTACACAGTAGAACCGAATAGTCACAATGGGTTTGAATCCCACTAAGGAGCAATGGTGGTTGCAAATCAGTTTTATTTTATCTTTAATACATTACATATTATTTGGGCACACTCATCATTTCACAAAGCATGCTCAAATCAAGTTTAGCTAAGGAGAGAGTGCAACAAAGTAGCAGTCACCTACCCCCAAATTGTCATGTCTGTGCTTTGCTACCATGCTGAACTGGACCGTGCGTCTTTTCTACAGTAAGGTACCCTGCATAGTGGCACAGATACTTTTAAGTAACTTTGTAGCTTAATTGATGCATAACAGACACACGCACAATTTCACAAAGCAAGCTCAGTTCTTGCTCATTAAACTTCAGCTACTTTACTCATCTCTCTCCATACTGTAACGAGCTAGGCACCTCCGCCCAAACTTTTATTTCTATTAACATAGAAGTGGTGTAAAAACCTCTGTATATACTGTATTTATGTCCCCTGCTTAACATGACATGCACAACAGGTGTGACTGCCCACTATATAGCTGGTGGCATAGCGGTTAAGGCGACATATTACATAGACGTCACCCTGAGTTTGAATTAACTTATGGTTGCAAATCATATTTACTCTATCTTTAATATAGGTTGTTCTTAATACTGTATACTTGTTCTTAAAAGACACACAGCTCAATTTATGTGCAAATGAATTAAATTAATTAATTTTAATTAATTAATATAATAAACATTATTGAACCTGATTTGAACTTACTTTGATGCTGACTAAAATGCTGAACTTGAGTATTTTAACTAACATAGTTATAGTATGTGTGACAGTTTGCGTCATTGCTAAAATATGGTACACTACAGGGTCAATAGCAGTGCAGAGTCCAGTGCAGCTTGGGAGCAGGATACTTCTGTAAATGTCTGATGGATAGGTTTTAGAGATATTTTATCTGTACTTTTATGTTTATTTTTCATAAATGTAGTGTCTCATACATATAATATTTATCATATTCTAGATACTGATGAATGTTCCATTGGAAATCCATGTGGGAATGGAACATGCACTAATGTCATTGGTACTTTTGAGTGCTCCTGTGAAGATGGATTTGAGCCTGGCCCAATGATGAACTGTGAAGGTAAATCAGTAACTATGTCTGTGCTTACCATCTATGTACAGCTAGGGTGTATATCACAGAACATAAATTCCCAACCATGGAGATAGAAGGTAAACACAGGAAGGATGGTTAAAAGAAATGTTACATCCACTGTTCAAATGTTATGTTCACATTGTACATGTGTTTTAAGTTATAAACTACACAGGTGTGTGCACGGGAGTGCCAAGGTACCCCCTAATGACCAGCACACCAGCACCCGTGATACCGCAGCTGCCGACAGAAGAAGCACTGCCTATTCATTTGCCCACATCAGTTGCCAACAGTAGTAGCGCTGCTTAAACATAATGCCCACACCAGTTGCAAACAGTAGTAGTGCTGCCTATACATAATGCCCACACCAGTTGCTGATGGTAGTAGCACGGCTGCCTGTACATATGCCGACACCAGTTGCTGACGGTAGTAGCACGGCTGCCTGTACATATGCCGACACCAGTTGCTGACAGTAGTAGCAAGGCTTCCTGTACATATGCCCACACCAGTTGCTGACACTAGTAGCACTGCCTATACATGTTCCAAAGTTCTCACAATTGATAAGAAAATGTCTGACTGAACTGACTGTCTTAACTGAATAAATAGGTACTAACTCTTTATATCAATTGCTTTGTATCTGTTGTTTCATATTAAGAAATACATATTACATGAATGATTTTATTTATCTCCCCAGATATCAATGAATGTGCACTGAATCCACTAATATGTGCATTTAGGTGTATTAACACATATGGTGCATATGAATGTACATGTCCTGTCGGCTATGTCCTTAGAGAGGATCAGAGGATGTGTAAAGGTAAGAAATAATGTACAGTATTACATTTTTGTTTGGAATAATGTATTTAACCCCTTCCCAACATTTGACGTATATATACGTCATGGCCGGGATGTACTTCCCGACACATGACGTATATATACGTCATGACTTTAAACTGTCATCGCGTCTAGGGACGCAGTGACAGAGGGACGATGTCTGCTGTCCCTGACAGCAGACATGTCCCAGCATGCCCGGGGGGGCGGCGATGCCACCCCCCCGTCGGCGATCGCTGCGATTGGCTGTTCAATGTGAACAGCCAATCGCAGCGTTTTCCTGTGTTACCGGCGAATCAGACGCTCGGTAACACAGGGATCAATCACCGCCGGGTGTGAGGGGGCGTGAGGGGGTCACCGGTGATGACCACACCTCACCCCACCTGCCCCCAAGGCTGTGACGGACCAATCACAGCCATGGCGCGTGATTTAAACTAACGGTGACTGCGCTGCAGACGCCATTCCGGTCTGGAATTGCGTGCAGATCGGTCACCGTGCCAATCTGTCGTGATATACTGACCTGATCCTTGCCTGATACTTATCTGATCACCGCTGGTAGCGTGCTGCCAGCAGCTGGATGCTTCCTGGATCTTGTGACTTTCTGTGTGCTGCTGCTGCAGTGTCATTTTTGTTTGGAATAATGTATTTAACCCCTTCCCAACATTTGACGTATATATACGTCATGGCCGGGATGTACTTCCCGACACATGACGTATATATACGTCATGACTTTAAACTGTCATCGCGTCTAGGGACGCAGTGACAGAGGGACGATGTCTGCTGTCCCTGACAGCAGACATGTCCCAGCATGCCCGGGGGGGCGGCGATGCCACCCCCCCGTCGGCGATCGCTGCGATTGGCTGTTCAATGTGAACAGCCAATCGCAGCGTTTTCCTGTGTTACCGGCGAATCAGACGCTCGGTAACACAGGGATCAATCACCGCCGGGTGTGAGGGGGCGTGAGGGGGTCACCGGTGATGACCACACCTCACCCCACCTGCCCCCAAGGCTGTGACGGACCAATCACAGCCATGGCGCGTGATTTAAACTAACGGTGACTGCGCTGCAGACGCCATTCCGGTCTGGAATTGCGTGCAGATCGGTCACCGTGCCAATCTGTCGTGATATACTGACCTGATCCTTGCCTGATACTTATCTGATCACCGCTGGTAGCGTGCTGCCAGCAGCTGGATGCTTCCTGGATCTTGTGACTTTCTGTGTGCTGCTGCTGCAGTGTCATAGAGTGACAGATAGTGAGAGATAGTGAGAGATAGTGAGAGATAGTGAGAGATAGTGACAGAGAGTGATAGAGAGTGCTATATTTTGTGTCTGCTGCCCCCCCTTTTGTGCTGATCAGTATATCTGTGCTGATCAGCAACTTTTTGGGGGTGCAGGTTTTTTTTCTTTATATATATACCTGTCAGTTGCACCAAAGGTTGTGCTGCCTGTGCAACTGACTGCTGCCCCCCCTGCTGCCCCCCCTTTTGTGCCCCCCCCCCCCCCCAGTATAAATTAACTGATCAGCAACTTTTTGGGGGTGCAGGTTTTTTTTTTTATATATACCCTGTCAGGTTGCACCCACAGTTGTGTGCCTGCTGCCCCTCACTGCTAATCAGTGTTGCATCACTGCATCACTGATCTGCAGTTTTTTTTTTTGGAGAGTGCAGTGGGGCTTTGTTTTTACACCCACGTTGCTTTTGTGGGTGTCCTGTGGCCGCTGAGCGCTGATCAGTGACGTACATCACTGAACAGCATTTTTGGCACAGGGTTAATATAATTTTTTTTCTGCAGTTTTTTTAAATTGTTTTTTTTTTGGAGAGTGCTGTGGTTTATTTTTTTTAAATTGTTTTTACACCCACGTTGCTTTTGTGGGTGTCCTGTGGCCGCTGAGCGCTGATCAGTGACGTACATCACTGAACAGCATTTTTGGCACAGGGTTGATATAATTTTTTTTCTGCAGTTTTTTTAAATTGTTTTTTTTTGGAGAGTGCTGTGGTTTATTTTTTTTAAATTGTTTTTACACCCACGTTGCTTTTGTGGGTGTCCTGTGGCCGCTGAGCGCTGATCAGTGACGTACATCACTGAACAGCATTTTTGGCACAGGGTTGATATAATTTTTTTTCTGCAGTTTTTTTAAATTGTTTTTTTTTTTTGGAGAGTGCTGTGGTTTTTTTTTTTTAAATTGTTTTTACACCCACGTTGCTTTTGTGGGTGTCCTGTGGCCGCTGAGCGCTGATCAGTGACGTACATCACTGAACAGCATTTTTGGCACAGGGTTGATATAATTTTTTTTCTGCAGTTTTTTTAAATTATTTTTTTTTTGGAGAGTGCTGTGGTTTATTTTTTTTAAATTGTTTTTACACCCACGTTGCTTTTGTGGGTGTCCTGTGGCCGCTGAGCGCTGATCAGTGACGTACATCACTGATCAGCATTTTCGGCACAGGGTTGATCTATTTTTTTTTTTTATTGGGATCAAATTCCTGTATAAAGTATTTTTTTTTCTGCACTACATACACACTACACACTACATACCCCCGTGTTGAAATAAAGTTTGTACCCCCCCTACACTATACACGTGTTGAAACATTACACTTACAGAAACACAAAAATAAAAATGGCATCCCAAATGTCATCCCAAATGTCATCCCAGTCATCCAGAAGAATGTATTCAGCGGAGGAGGCATATGCCATGCTTGCCTCTGACTCTGACACAGCCAGTGATGCAAGCGGGGAATTTGAAGGATTCGTCTTAACCTCATCTTCCTCCTCTAGTGATGAGGGACCCCCTCAAAGACGCCCCCGTAGAGCAGCTGAGACCCCCCCCCAAATGATTGATCCCGTATGGACCCCACCACCAGATAATTTTGAGCCCCAGGTTCCTGAGTTTTTGGCCATCCCAGGAATCCAATTTGATTCAACAGGTCTCAGAGAAATTGACTTTTTCAAATTATTTTTCTCTGATGATTTTATAAATTTAATGGTGGACCAAAGTAATTTATATGCCCAGCAGTTTATTGCTCAAAACCCCACGTCATCATTTGCTAGGTGGACCCCTGTAGATGCAGTAGAGATGATGACGTTTTGGGGTCTGGTGTTACATATGGGCATAGTAAAAAAAGCCAGAAATTAGGCAATATTGGAGTACAGATGTTCTGTACAGCACCCCACTTTACCGTATGGCCATGGCTCAGACTCGTTTTGAGACAATCCTTACATTTTTACATTACACCGATAATGCACAGTGCCCACCCAGAGATGATCCCACCTTTGACCGGCTATTCAAAGTCAGGCCGGTCATTGATCATTTCAGTGCCAAATTTGCAGAGATGTACATCCCTGAAAAATTTATTTGTATCGATGAGTCCCTTATACATTTTAAAGGAAGGGTTAAATTCCGCCAGTACCTTCCCAGTAAGAGGGCAAGGTATGGCATAAAAATGTATAAACTGTGTGAAAGCACCTCAGGGTACACCCACAGGTTTAGGGTATATGAAGGGAAGGATTCAAGAATTGAACCGCCAGAATGCCCCCCCTCCCTCGTAGGTGTTAGTGGAAAAATTGTCTGGGATTTAGTGCACCCCTTCCTGGATAAAGGTTATCACCTCTATGTGGATAACTTTTACACTATCATCCCCCTGTTTAAGGCCCTTGGTTCAAGAGGTACAGCAGCTTGCGGTACTGTGCGCAAGAACCAAAGAGGCCTCCCAAAAACGCACATTGCCCAAGTACTGAGAAGGGGTGAAAGCAGGGCACAATCCACCGAAAATATGTTGTTGGTCAAATATAAGGACAAGAGGGATGTCCTTATACTGACAACAATTCATGGAGACAGTACCACCTCCGTCCCTGTACGAGGTACCAGTACCCACACCTCAAAACCTAATTGTATCCTAGATTACAATAAGTACATGGGCGGAGTGGATCTTTCAGATCAGGTACTGAAGCCGTACAGTGCCCTGCGGAAAACAAAAATCTGGTACAAGAAGCTGGCCGTGTATATCATCCAGATGGCACTGTATAACGCTTACGTGCTATTCCGTTCTACCAGCCAGAGGGGGACATTTATGCACTTTCAAGAGGAAGTCATAAAGGGCCTAATATTTGGGAATCAGCAGGCAGAGGGCCCCAGTACTTCTAGTACTGGCCCCCGTATTGTACCAGGGCAGCATTTTCCTAACGAAATCCCCTCCACTGCAAAAAAGGGCAGGACACAAAAAAGGTGCAAAGTTTGCTATAAAAAGGAATAAGAAAGGATACTATTTTCCACTGTGAAACTTGCCCCGACAAACCCGGCCTATGTATAAAGGAGTGTTTTAAAATATACCACACATCTATGGATTATTAGGTTCATCATTTCACCGTGCTTCGGGGGTCTTGCTAATGCCACATAGCACCCACCATTCATTCCACCAGAATCTGAGCTGCAAAATCCAAAAATCACTCCTTCCCTTCTGAGTCCTGCCATGCACCCAAATGGTATTTTTTGGTCACATATGAGGCATTGCCGTACTCGGGAGAAATTGGGGCACAGATTTTGGGGTGCTTTGTCTCCTTCATTCCTTGTGAAAATGAAAAATTTTGAGCCCGAACTGCATTTTTGTGTAAAAAATGTAATTTTTCATTTTCACAGCCCAGTTGTACCACAATTGGTGAAACCCCTGGGGGTTTGAAATGTACACTATATCCCTAGATGAATTCCCTGAGGGGTGTAGTTTGCAAAATGGGGTCACTTGTGGGGGGGTTCCACTGTATTGGTGCTTCGGGGGTCTTGCTAATGCGACATAGCACCCACCATTCATTCCACCAGAATGTGTGCTGCAAAATCCAAATATCACTCCTTCCCTTCTGAGTCCTGCCATTTTTGGTCACATATGAGGCATTGCCGTACTCGGGAGAAATTGGGGCACAGATTTTGGGGTGCTTTGTCTCATTCATTCCTTGTGAAAATGAAAAATTTTGAGCCCGAACTGCATTTTTGTGTAAAAAAAATGTAATTTTTCATTTTCACTGCCCAGTTGTACCACAATTGGTGAAACCCCTGGGGGTTTGAAATGTACACTATACCCCTAGATGAATTCCCTGAGGGGTGTAGTTTGCAAAATGGGGTCACTTGTGGGGGGGTTCCACTGTATTGGTGCTTCGGGGGTCTTGCTAATGCAACATAGCACCCACCATTCATTCCACCAGAATCTGTGCTGCAAAATCCAAAAATCACTCCTTCCCTTCTGAGTCCTGCCATGCACCCAAATGGTATTTTTTGGTCACATATGAGGCATTGCCATACTCGGGAGAAATTGGGACACAGATTTTGGGGTGCTTTGTCTCCTTCATTCTATGTGAAAATGAAAAATTTTGAGCCAGAACTGCATTTTTGTGTAAAAAAATGTAATTTTTCATTTTCACAGCCCAGTTTTACCACAATTGGTGAAACCCCTGGGGGTTTGAAATGTACACTATACCCCTAGATGAATTCCCTGAGGGGTGTAGTTTGCAAAATGGGGTCACTTGTGGGGGGGTTCCACTGTATTGGTGCTTCGGGGGTCTTGCTAATGCGACATAGCACCCACCATTCATTCCACCAGAATCTGTGCTGCAAAATCCAAAAATCACCCCTTCCCTTCTGAGTCCTGCCATGCACCCAAATGGTATTTTTTGGTCACATATGAGGCATTGCCGTACTCGGGAGAAATTGGGGCACAGATTTTGGGGTGCTTTGTCTCCTTCATTCCTTGTGAAAATGAAAAATTTTGAGCCAGAACTGCATTTTTGTGTAAAAAAATGTAATTTTTCATTTTCACAGCCCAGTTGTACCACAATTGGTGAAACCCCTGGGGGTTTGAAATGTACACTATACCCCTAGATGAATTCCCTGAGGGGAGTAGTTTGCAAAATGGGGTCAATTGTGGGGGGTTCCACTGTATTGGTGCTTCGGGGGTCTTGCTAATGCAACATAGCACCCACCATTCATTCCACCAGAATCTGTGCTGCAAAATCCAAAAATCACTCCTTCCCTTCTGAGTCCTGCCATGCACCCAAATGGTATTTTTTGGTCACATATGAGGCATTGCCGTACTCGGGAGAAATTGGGGCACAGATTTTGGGGTGCTTTGTCTCCTTCATTCCTTGTGAAAATGAAAAATTTTGAGCCAGAACTGCATTTTTGTGTAAAAAAATGTAATTTTTCATTTTCACAGCCCAGTTGTACCAAAATTGGTGAAACCCCTGGGGGTTTGAAATGTACACTATACCCCTAGATGAATTCCCTGAGGGGTGTAGTTTGCAAAATGGGGTCACTTGTGGGGGGGTTCCTAACTTTTAGCATCTTATGGTGCCTAGAAACCTACATGGTGCCTAAAAAATAATCTCATAAAAAGGAGGCTCCAAAATCAAGTAGGTGCTCCTTCTATTATGAAGCCTGTGGTTTGGTCAACGTGCACACTAGGGCCACATATAGGATATTTATGAAAACAAAAGAATTGGGGGAATCAATTTTTAGTCACATTTCTCTAGTAAAATCTACTGTGTTCCTTAGAAAAATGTATTAAAATTGAAAATCTGCAAAAAAAATGAAATTTTGAAATTTCACCTACACTTTGTTTTAATTCCTGTGAAACACCTAAAGGGTTAACAAACTTCCAAAATGCTGTTTTGAATACTGTGAGGGGTGCAGTTTTTGAAATGGCATCATTTATGGGGGTGTCTCACATACAAGTCCCTCAAAGTCACATCAGAACTGAACTGGTCCCTAAAAAAATCAGTGTTTAGCAAATTCTCAAATTTTCAAGAAAATTTCATTCATATTTTAAGCCTCCTAGTGTCCACAAAAATTAAAAAGAGGTTGAAATAATGATGGCAACATAAAGTAGACATATGGTCTTTGTTAGTTATTAACTATTTTGAGGGGTATGATTGTTAGTTATTAACTATTTTGAGTGGTATGATTATTTGTCTCACAAGCAGAAAATTTTACATTTTGAAAATTGCAAAATTTTCAATTTTTTTATGACATTTTGGTATTTTTCACAAAAAAACACAGACTGTATCGACCAAAATTTACCACTAACTTGAAATACAATGTGTCACGAGAAAACAATCTCAAAATCACTGGGATAAGTAAAAGCAAAAAAAAGTTATCCCCACTTAAGTGATACCTGTCAGATTTGAAAAAAAGGGCTCTGTCAGGAAGGCAAAAACAGGCTGCGGCGGGAAGGGGTTAATTGTTATGTAAACATGGAGTAGGCTATTTCTGTAGGTGCTGAAATTCGTGTTCTGTGTTACAGATCTTGATGAGTGTTTAGAGGGTCTCCATGACTGTGAATCCAGGGGGATGCTTTGTAAAAACCTTATTGGCACCTTTATGTGTATTTGTCCTCCTGGAATGACACGGCGGCCTGATGGAGAAGGATGTATAGGTAAGGATTCAGTTTAATGTTTTCTCCTTCATTTCTTCACCCTATACCAGTGATTCCCAACATTTTTGAATCATTGTGCCCTAGAGAATCAGAATATTTTCACAGATCCCCTAGGACAAAGTTTCTTGAGATGTTTAGAAAAAAATCCTTAGGTTCACTTTATGTGGAGAGGGACCAGAATGGCTTTTTTGTGCCTGCATTTTTTATGATTGGCAACCACAAGCTCTGGTTTTGCCTATTGCATTGCCTATAACTGCTATGTATTGGTCCTGGACCACAGTTTGGGAACCAATGCCTTATACAGTGTACAGTACAGGAGTACTGTCTACAGGGGATGCGGTCATTCGTCAGACTGCATTTAGGTCTACAGTCATTAGGTCGACCCCACTAGGTCGACTGGCAGGAAGGTCGACCTGACTTAAGGTCGACATGGGCCAAGGTCGACATGACTTAAGGTCGAATTTGCATAAAGGTCGACATGAGGAAGGTCGACTGGTCATAAGGTCGACATGGGTTTTTCACTGTTTTTTGAGCCGACAGGCGGTATTTCATGCCCTACCATCCACTAGGGCGTGGTGGGAGAATAAAATAGTGTGCCTGAAGCATGGCGAGCGAAGCGAGCGATGCGAGGGTCCGATTCTCATTGCCAACTGTGTCCATGTCGACTGTGTCGACATTCGGATCAAAAAACAGTGAAAAACCCATGTCGACCTTATGACCAGTCAACCTTCCTCATGTCGACCTTTATGCAAATTCGACCTTAAGTTATGTCGACCTTGGCCCATGTCGACCTTAAGTCAGGTCGACCTTCCTGCCAGTCGACCTAGTGGGGTCGACCTAATGACTGTAGACCTAAATGCAGTCTGACGAATGATCCCATTCCGTCTACAGTATGTGGGGTATTCAATGTTGGGTCACAACTGTCGGTCTGACCCGACAACCGTGACCCTGTTCCGTTCTAGGTCTGCTCGACTGAGATTTTGCAGGTGAGATTCAATGTCCCTCCTGCCGAGCGTCAAGAAGGGGGGGCGTGGCCACAAGAAGCGGCCGGGAATCTGAGAACTTTGGCCGGGAGCTTTTCAATTCCTGGCTGTTCTCGGCAGAAGGTTCCCGACTCCTTGTGAAGTTGGGCACGTTCTGCCGAGATCCCTGTTCAATGCTGTCGAGGAAGACAGCATTGAATAGGGCCCCACCGCCATTTCCCTCGTCGGGAATGGCGGTGGGAGATTGAAAGTCTCAAGTCCCAAGCACAGTACAACTTATATATTCTAAAGGTGCCCATACACTAGTCCGATTTGGGATGATTTCACCTGATCCCGATGGATCGGGCCGAGAAATCATCCCAAATTGCATGTGTTTGATGTCCCCCTCAGGTCCGATGTGCAGTCCCATGCGCATCGGACCTGAGCCGGAAGTCAGATCTGCAGCCCTTTTGACCTCTGACTCGGCTTCCCAGCGGCGTAGTACTCGTAACTAATAGTCTTCAAACTTTGCAGACTACCTTATCATCTTAAGGAACGATCTAAGTTCGAAGATGGGTTTAATCGGGCGAGCCCTTAAGGGTGCTGTCATGAGGTCCATGCTATTTCTGTGGTTTTCATGCATTGTGATATGACGAGTGTGTTTTAATTTGGTTACCTATATAAATACAGCCTGGTTCAGTTAGTATGTATGCAGTCCAGGATGAAGGTGTAACGTCCACCGAAATGGTAGCCTTTAAAGCCTTTATTAGATGGGTGACTAATTAATTTCCTCATTATGACTAAATCCTGTGATCCAGCTGTTGTGCCTTGCGTTGCCTTTTTCATTCTTTTCATTAAATAAGCATTATTATGAATGTGTGCTGTCCTCTGTGTGTTAATCTTTTATAAACTTTATATATATATATATATATATATATATATATATATAGTCTGGGGAACAGATCGGGACTCACACTTGCTGGATAAAGTGTGCTTGGGTGCCCTCAGAATAAATAGTGCAACTTTTCGATAGGCAGCGGCACTCGGAGACTTACATTTTTTTTTAAAGTTTTTATCCCATAATCAGGTGAAAAAAAGGTTTCCAACATTTTGAGGTACACAGACAGAACATACTGCAATGTTGACAATGGGGTCTGTGTACCCCGAAATATTGGAAACTTTTTTGCGCCTGATTATGGGATACAGACAAATATAAAAAGTCAAACAGTCTCCGAGTACCGCTGCCAATTGAAAAATTATAGTGGTATATGGGTAACAAAGGTTTTGTCTGTCATCTACTTTAAATAACAACACAGTCTAGACATTTAATTCACCACAATATCCACACTCAAATTTTTAAACAGCCTAACTGTTACATTTCTGTACATTGAGTTAATCTGTGAAACATTTCTGAACATAGCACAATGTAGAACAGACATTGTAACGCTATATTTAAGTTATGGGTAAAATGCTATATCTACGGGTACATGAAGCTTCCTATACTGTATTTAATTTGCAGCAATATAGTAAAAAAAAAAAATTCCATTATTGTTATAACATTTTACTTCTCTGTTTATATTTTCTTTCTGACATGTTAAAGATGAAAATGAATGTCTCAGCAAACCGGGTATCTGTGAAAATGGTCGTTGTGTCAATTCCATCGGAAGCTACCGGTGTGACTGTAATGAAGGATTTCAGTCTGTCTCAGGAACTGAATGCTTAGGTAAATAATCTTAAAACCAAAGATGTTCTCAAGTCATGAAAACTAACATAAGGGTAAAGGATCAATGCTTAAAAAATTCCATTGCAGCGATGAAATCCTTAAGACTTAAGGCACCGCTATGGGTACTCTTACAAGGACAACATAACTAGGTGTAGGAAAATGAAAGCATCTTTCTAATGTGCTCTGCATCTGTATAAAGCTACACATGTGTTTCCTTATGCTTCACATCTTTTACTAACACCATTGTGTAGTTTGTGTGTGTAGTGTTTGCAATTCATATTGTGCCAGAGTACTGCATTGGAATTTGAAGCAGTGTATTATTTATTTTCGGTTTCTTGTATAATGCAGAATATTCCATTGTGCTTTACAATTGGAAACAGTGATACAGCAAACTGGGTAGTAACAACCGATATAGAGGTAGGAGGGCCCTGCTCTCAAGCTTACAATCTATAGGGACAATAGGAGGGATACACAAGGATAGGAATCTATAGCATGGCAGTCCCACCAGATTGCAATACAGTCCTGCTAGGATGCAATTTGTTATGAATATAAAATTGCTTACAATAGGGAAGAATGAATGAAAGGAGTTAGGATTGAGGGCATTAAGTACAGTATATATTTATGGCTGCAGTTATAACCATAGGAAGAACTAAGAAACATGTATTTAATACTGTGTTGCCATCTTTATTAGCCAATTGCATCTGTTTTAATGTACTAGTAAAGGAAAGAAAAATGTTTCCTCCAAAATAGTTGACCATTTACTTCATTAGAGCTAAACTATGTTTCTGCCGTTGAAGAGGTTAATCTAATTATATTAAAGAAAAAAGCTAAACATTGACAAAAGGAGACCCATTTTCTGCTACCGTACATCATTTTCCAGTCTGCGTTCACACAGTCACCTTCATTATGTTTTTATGGATTTTCAGAAATAAGACGCGGCAGGAGACATCTGCAATTTTCTTATTCAAAATAGTAACAATAGCTGTAACGTTTAACTTGGAGTGGAAACATAGCAAATGATCACTAGAAGTTGCACAAATAATATTTTTAAGATGACATAAGAGTTATACTGTGGTAAAGTAATTAAGACTCAAATAAAGGGCCATACATCATTAAAAAAAAGTCTGGAAGCATTACACTGTATAAAATTGTATTGTGTCTTTCATTTGACAAAGGATTTTCAACCTCAACTTACTCAAGATCATGTTTTTCCTTTGCTCGGTTTCTAGTAAAGGCCTGATAGTCTGTATTTTTTCATTTTACATCCACTGCAAATGATTGTACTGGATATTTGTTCGCACAATATGGGTTATATTTTATGAACTGCTACATGACATATATTGGTGAACGTGATATCAACCATGTTTTGACAAGTGCTACCTAAGCCAGTGATGGCAATCCATATCTGGACGTGGAACTCTACCCCAAATGTTTAATTGTATCATACAATTTATATAAAATAGTTTGTTTCTAATTAAATAAAGATGGAAAGGAAAGCCAAACCAAAATCATGTTAAATGAAGGCATTGAAATCTAATTCATACTAGTTACTAGCCTGTCAAAATAACGGTACAACATAACAGTGATATCAGCAGTGGCGGCTGTGCATGCCCTAACAGAGCAATACTTGATTTGCGTCATCGAGTGCTATTGGGTGGCCGCTGGTGCACTAAACACTTAAATAATCCCCCCCCCCCCCCCCCCCACACACACACACACTCACACCAAAAAGGTTATGGCGGCACTGGATACCACGGTATATTAATTGGCACAAAGAAAAAGGTGGGTGTTCTTTTGGAATTTAGGATAAGCTAATAAGACAACAGATAAAAGTATTATAAAAGTAGTAATGCAATTGAATTAGCAACAGATAAATAGATGACTGAGAATAATTGTCTTTGTTTCTCAGTGTACGATTGTTTATTATAATACTTTTAAATAAAGAAAAACCCTCATAAATAAGGTGATAACGCTGGATATTGGGGGGCAGATTTATTAACCTTGGTGAAGTGATAATGTGGCTGGTACTTTATCACCGGCCAATCAGCTCCTACCTGTGAAGTTACAGGCTTGGTTTGAAAAATGACAGGTAGGAGCTGATTGGCCGGTGATAAAAAACAGACACTTTATCACTTCACCGAGCTTAATAAATCTACCCCCGGGTCTTTTTCAGACCTGATTGCTGGGCTGCTATCAGGTAATCTCTGCCCAGCCAAAGTGAAATCCCGCCTTGCTATACAAGATTTGCGTACATTACACAGATTGAAGATTAGCTGCAAAACCATATGCAAACTGCTCACCATCAAATGATTTTTCCAGTGTGTGCAGTCTGTGCATAGCCCAGAACTTGCTTGTTGGTTGACTTCCCTTCAAATGCCTGGGCATCCCTGCATTTTTTCTGAGACTTCTAGGAAACGTCCAGTTACCACCCCCAAACGCCGGCTTCTTGTCAATCAACTTGCGTAGGCCAGATGCAATAAAATCCTACTACTTTTTTATAAGATGGCCTTGCGCATGCATGCTAAGATCCTTAGGAATACGCAGTCATTCAATAAATGCCTTTGAGAAGGGAGAAGGAAAAATGTAGGTTCATGTTACTGTGTATGGGGATTTGAGAGCATTAGAAATTAAACTGATGATGTCCTGCCAAATATGGAGAAGAGCGCCTTCAGACGCCCATCCTCTGCAGCATGTGATTGATGTATCTGGGTACATTTTCCTTTGGTGAGATGACACATAGAATGTCTTCAAATATTATATAGACGGATCAAGTTTACTTTAACACAAATAGAACTGGAGACAGCATTCTCCCAAATTGCTGTGCAGTCAGTTGCTTCTCATCTTATGTACATCACAGGGAGAAGCCGACACCTAAACCAGCTCAGGCTAGCTAGTATTTTGATCATTAGAATTATTCAATATTTACATCTGATGCTTATTAAAAAGGTTTAGCCCACTGAAATAGCTCTACCTCTACTCTGCACTACACACAAAAAAACCTTGCAATGTATAAAGCTGTTGCCTATCTCTCTGCTTTCAGACATACGCCAGGGATTCTGCTTCTCAGAAGTTTTGCAAACAATGTGTCAGATGTCATCCAGCAATCGCAATCATGTAACTAAATCTGAATGTTGCTGCAATGGAGGTAGAGGCTGGGGCAACCAGTGCGAGATCTGCCCTCTGCCAGGTACAACTCAATTTAAGAAACTTTGTCCACACGGACCAGGATACACCACGGATGGGAGAGGTAGGTTCAAGTGTGTGTGTTTAATAGTATAAATGTTCTTGCTACTGCACAGATTAGAAAACATCTTCTTACTGAATGATTGCACATTGCACAATGTTGGCTCTGTACCTATGCTAGAACATACTGCAGTCATGTGGATATTGGAGATCAAAAGTGAAGTATGTATTCTTATTTATCAATGTATTGGAATTATACTGTAGTAAGAGGGATAGTAATAAACCCTTTTCCTGTGTTGTCATACACACAAGTCGACATTGACAAAAGGTCAACACATGCCAAAGGTCAACATAGCAAAGGTCAACACATAAAAAGGTTTTTCATGTTGGTGTCATTGTCAACATCTGAGCACGTGGACCCCCAATGTACTTTAACATCCAGTGGGCTCTAATTGGGAACAGTAATCTATGAAACTTTCCAAAAAAGTTAAAAATCATGAAAAACTTATGTTTACCTATTCATGTGACGACCATGGACATGTCAACCTTTTGTCAATGTGCATGTCCACCTTCTGGTGTCGACCTATTCACTGCCAACGTATACATTGTTGAGCTGTAAGTCCGTATCCCAAAATACTCCGTTCTAGAATGAAAACACGTGAGGAATGTGGGGAATATACTTTCTGTATCTCCTCTTTGTACACATGCGTGTGCGTCCTTGATATCCACATTCCTGCTTTGTTACTATATTTTAATAAAAAAGCATTCCAATGAAAAGTCTCCCTTAATCCACATGTTGCATTCTCATTGAACAATGTCATCTATTTGCACAGACGTAGATGAATGTAGAGTGATGTCAAACCTCTGTCACAATGGACAATGTGTCAACAACATTGGCTCTTTCAGATGTTTTTGTAATTTTGGCTACACAACTGACATCGGGGGCACATCGTGTGTTGGTAAGATCTCTTTTCATTGCTCTCTGAATTGGATTAGCCGTTAATATAAGGATGTGTTTTCCTCCACACAGCTGCACACTCACTGTGCTGCCAATAAACACCCCATGACATCATCTAGCTGTCAGCTGTCATGACATTCGCTGTAAGCAATCACATGACAAAAAATTTCTGCCCAAACTGTCATGCCTATTGCATTTATTACGCGTAGAGTATGGGCACAGTTTTATTTTTATTTGAACTATGATAATACTGTATTTATGACCGAGCATATTAATTATTCTTTAACTCAAAGTAGTATTGTTAGGGCCATAATGGGGGAAAGAGCAAAGTAGAAGGTGGTTCCTGATTTGACAGTGTCAAATAAGTTTTTGACCCTGCTTTCAATGGTATTACATTTACTACTTAGAAATAATAAAAAGTTGTATTCATTTAAACGTATCCAAATGTACAATACATAAAATATACTCTAGATCACAAGTACAACAAAGGCAGTAATGCTGTGCCCCTATTTTTGTAAACTATTTATTGTCATATTTAATGTTTAATGAGTAGGTTATTTTGAAAAATCAGCAAAATGGGGCAGAGACTGTTTGTTAATGGTCAAACATTCTCATATAATATGAGAATGTTATTGGTCAAATATTCCCTGAAAAGTGCTGCGTATTATGTATGCAATAACTGGTAATAAATAATAGACCTAACATATGTTTTAATAAAAGATATTTCATGGTGACATAGGCCTGTGCTCTGCCGTCTGTGCATATATACACATTTACACTCATATCTGTTGGCAATTCTGTTACCGTTGTACTACTGTACCTTGTAGATCTTGACGAGTGCTCCCAGTCCCCCAAGCCATGCAATTTTATCTGTAAGAATACAGAAGGTGGATACCAGTGTTCATGTCCCCGTGGCTATATTATGCAAGAGGACGGGAAAACCTGCAAAGGTAAGTGGAAGAGAAAGTGAAACCATTGGAGTTAAGGTGTGTACACACGGTCGACATGCTGCCGTGCGATGCGAGTCCCGACGCGATCTGATGGCATCGGGACTCGCATCGCACGGCAGCATGTCGACCGTGTGGGAGCATGTAGGAGAGAGCAGAGACATTACCTGCCGGGCCCGGGATGTCAGCAGGGCCGGCCTTAGGCATAGGCCAACTAGGCAATTGCCTAGGGCATTTGGAATGCCTAGGGGCATCAGCAGCTTCTGCTGATTAAAATGATATGCAGCATGCCTATATTCTGTGTGTGAGTGAGGCTGTATCTGCATATGAAATAGTGTATTCATGAAAATAACTGTAACATAGCATTCCGTATGCAGGTACAGCTACAGTCGCTCACAGAATATAGGCATGCCACATATCATTTTAATCATTAGAAGCTCCTTGTGTGTGCTGGTCATAACGATGTAAATAAGACGAATTTTCAGCAAAAAATGTACCCAACGTTAGCAGAACTGGCCAGGAGCTGCATGGCCTATTGAGTCAAGATGTATGAGGAAACATCTGTATCCAAGCAGAGGCAGAGGACACAGTGTTGGCTGCTGTGCGAGTGCTATCTGCGGGTGGGTTGGTTGTGCAGTAGTGTTCGGCATATGTGTAAGGGGCATTATGTGCATTAATAATGTGCAACATATGTGTAACAGGCGTTATGTGTGTCATGTGTATAAGGGCATTAATAATGTGCAACATATGTGTGGGACATTATGTGTGTCATTATGTGTATGAAGGGCATTAATAAAGGTTGGCATATTGTGTAGGGGCATTATGGTTATAAGGACATTAATAATGTGTGTCATGTGTAAGGCGCATTACTGTGTGGTATTATCAGGGGTGCCGAGAGAAAGGGGTAGGGGGTACAAATTACCCAGGCCAAAGTCTGATGGAAGGGCCCAGTGGGGGCCCCGGAGTCCCTCCCCTTAAGTGACAGCAGCAGCTGCAGCTCTTCTCCTCTGCCCAGCACACACTGCTTTGTGCTGGGTTGCAGTGTGGCCATTGAGGTGCTTAAAATACAATATTTTCTCAGGATTTTTTTCTTAGGGTATAATGTGAATAATGTGAGGAGTAATGTACATAAGGTAAAGTGGTGCTACTGTGTGATGTAACGTGAATAAGGGACACCATCGCATGATATAATGTGAATAAAGTGGCACTACTGTGTGGCATAATTTGAATTGGGGGTACTATTGTGTGGCCATGCCCCTTCCCAGCAAGAACACACCCCTGTTTGGGCTGCGCACCGATTGTGTGCACTGTTTCTATTTAAAATAATGCAGGTAGGAGCACCAAAATGATGACTGCTATGATGAGGGTTGATGGTGCTGGGAAAGGGGAGCAGGGTCAGAGGTGGAACTAGTGGCGGTGCTAGGGGGCAACAGACAAAATCTTGCCTAGGGCATCATTTAGGCTAGGGCCGGCTCTGGATGTCAGCGTGTTCACATCAAACAGCTGTCCCCCGCCGTGCCGTGCAGACATCAGGACATCACCCCCCCTCCTCTTTAGGGTGACTTCTTCCGGCCGGGTCATCAGCCGTCCTTCAGCGCAGCCCCAGGACTCGTCCCTCTCCCTCTGGCCGCCGGAGGTATGGTGAGTATAAGGCACAAAGACTATATAGTGCAGATCTGCACTATATAGTCTTGCCTGCCCTCACTATGTCGCTGCCGATTTGCGCTCACTCGGGAGCGCGCATCGGCAGCGCATCGGGCTCGCAAGCCCTGAAAAGTGCACAATCGGTATGCGATATGGCTTCCGATGTGGACTATATCGGCAATATCGGAAGCCATATCGCACCCGTGTGTACGCACCTGTGCAATTATTGGATGCGAGTGAATTGCATGTGGTATTTCATGTGGTATTAACGACTGGCTCTAAGTCGTTAATACACCACCCCCAGTGCCTGATTCTTGTGCTTGCACTCTAGCCTAGCTGGTTTGAGTACGCTTGTTCTGCTGTTTGAGCTGCTACACTTTGGCCCTTGGCTTTATTTCATCTTTGCGCCGTCTCTGTTTTCCCTGGCTTTGTTCCTGACCTTGTTTCCAGATCATTCTCGGTTACCAGCAACAGATCATCGAATGCCTATCTGTCTACTAAAACGTTTGGCTATCTCTCTGTCTATGGATAATCATTTGTATACCAGCATCCAACCTTAATTAGGCAAAGTTGTAGCAGCCTCTGGGCTGTAGTGTCACCCATAGCTTGTCCTTGCAGGATTTGCGATAAGAAAAAGCTACCAAACCACTCAAAAGTAACACAAATGCCAAAGTACTGGCTAATAGTACACAGAAAGGTTTGAATGCTGCATAATAATGATCTCTACTCTACAGCAGAATTCGAAGGTTATATCCCAGCTTTTTCTATTGCCAGTTTTATTATGGCTTTGTATTAGCCAGTCAGATGTCTGTCCATACAAATTGTTAGCAGTTTACAGGGATTACTCCAAAATATGGCCTTATTCCCAAACATTTTATAGTATATGAAAAGGTGTTTTTTTTGCCAGTGCTACATTAAATAAATCAAAGGCTTAATCCATATCATTGTTGCCGGAGACAAAAAGATAGAAACCATATGTAAAGCTGTGGAATTATGTACAGAGATACTGAGAGAACACATGTTTATCCTGGCCACAGTTATGTTAAACTTCAGCCATTATTCTAGAAAAATGAATTTCTGGAACTTGGATCTGAAAACCTTTCGTGATTGAATAGGTGCAACCTAAATTACAGACTAAATAAAGATGTGTATATCCCCAAGAACATTTAAATTGTCCAACTCAAGTGATGTCTGTTGATATATTGGACTGGACTTTCACGCTTTTTAATAAATTGCCTTTCTATCTGAGCTTTTCATCTCCTTTTTCTTTAAGATTTTTCTCTGTATGATCTTTTTTTGTTTTTGTTTTAATGGCTGTATGAAATCACCACATATTGCCAGCGCTTTTAACCTCCAAAATGTTGGATGTACTATCTAGCAGTTTGGAGGCGATAAATCAAACTGTCAGCAATGTGCAGGATTTCTTGATCTGGACCATGTGCAGATACCATTATTGTTTCATTTAAAGCCACCCCTTTTTCTTTTTCAGGGTATCTTCGTACAGTATTAAATATATTCAGCGCTTCCAGTATTGTGAAAATGTAATAACATTGCCCAGCTATATATTAGTAACATTTTAAAAATAATTTAATGACCTTCATCTGTGTTAAAAAAAATTATAATGGTCACAATAATGTGGAAATGAATCCTAACGAACCCCATTCTTTATTAATCAGTTATAAATATTTTCCACATAATACGGCATATGTACTAAGACTTGAAGGGGGAAATTTACTGAGATGTGAGTTAGATTCTGATTGGTTGCCCATGGCAACATCACATGTGGAATATAGTTTTTATTTTGTTAGCACCTTCTAGAAGATAATAGATAGATTGGTTGCCCATAGCAACATCCCATGTGTAATAGAACTGCCATCTTAGTAAATTTCCCCCGAAGAGTAAAGAAAGTGGAGAGAGATAAAGGGGTCCATTTACTAAGCCTTGGGTGGACATAAAATGGATCAAATATCAGCCAATCAGATCCTAACTGTCATTTTAAAACAGAGCCTGTAACATGGCAGTTAAGTGGACTGAGATAAAGTACCAACCAATCAGCACCTAATTCAAATTTTAGTAAATAGACTCTAAAGTACCAGCCAATCAGTTCCTAACTGCTGTTATAGCCTGTGATTGAAAAATGATACTTAGGGGCTGATTGGCTAGTACTTTATCTCTTTCTCCAAGTACATCTTCTGAATAAATGTCCCACATGTTTATGTTAGTGACATGATTGCAACATACTGTACATTTTTCTGTAGTGTAGTGGAATTGTGAATGTATTTTGTTCACGTCTATCCAGCATAATCTATTGGTTAAAAAACACTCCCACAACGGAACAATATAGATTGCTAACTTACCGCTACCCTACAGAAAATAAGTTAATATCTAGGTACTTATCTACATATAACACAGCTAGCCAATTGTGTCTAAGCCTGTGGCCTCAAACAGGAAAAAAGGAAATATTTCAGACTTGCACTTGAATAACATCTGCAAAAATTTTAGACAAAAACATGAGTGCACCTGCCTTGTGGCTGAAGTGAAACGTACAGTGTGTGTCTCCGAAAGCTGCTTAACTGGGATCTCTTGTTTATTCTAGATCTTGATGAATGTCAAACCAAACAACACAACTGCCAGTTCCTCTGTGTCAACAATGTTGGAAGTTTCAGTTGTAAATGTCCTCCAGGTTTTACCCAGCATCACACTGCTTGCATTGGTGAGAACATCTTAAGTACAGCACCGTGCATCTGTAAAAGAAAACAACCATGTATTTTTCTAATTTTATCATTAGAATAAAATCTTTATGTTGCCCTGTTGTGATATCCTAAAACAGTGATGGACAATCTACCATACTGCACGTTGTCCTTAGCATTACAAAATATAGACAAAAATAATTTCAGTACCCTATCACTCATTACTTATGCATTTACTTGCAGCAGACTTGATTCCACAAAATGTCCCCACAAGGACTCAGAACCCCACTTATTATAACCTCCCAAAGTGAAATACAGTCATAACACTAATAAATTAAGTACTATCACCTTAAGAGGTCACTTGTAAGCAGCCAATCATAACCAACGCAATGGTGCTGCTGGTATCATAATCATCTTTACACCAAGCATTCTGCTAAAGGTACACCTCCTAAGAAGCGTACTGCATCTGAGATATGTCCAAGACTCATTAGGTTGCATCTAAGCGGGAGACGGTCATTGGGTCTACAGCAAGTTGGTCGACAAGCATTGGGTCGACACCATTATGTCGACATGGGGATATGTCAACATGGGTTTAGGTCGACAGGTCATCAGGTTGACACAAGCTTTAGGTTGACAGTGTCTAGGTCGGCGGTCAAAAGGTCGACGGGGTTTTTCACTGTTTTTTAGCCGAAATGTGCTGAAAGGCGGTATTTCATGCCCTACCATCCACTACAGCGTGGTCGGAGAATTAAATAGTGTGCAGAGCGCAGCGAGGCACCGAGCCCAAAGCATTGCGAGCGAAGCGAGTGATGCAAGTGGATGTGGTGCACTGAAAACTGTGTCCATGTCGACTTTGTTGACATTCAGGTAAAAAATCCCATGTCGACCTAATGATTGTGTCAACCTATTGACCTTTCGACCTAAACCCTTGTCGACCTTTCCCCATGTCGACCTAACAGTGTTGACCAAATGTACATACACTTACTGTATTCATTGCTTGTCCACCTAGGATTGGCCTCTAGCTGCATAAATGTCTGTACTGCTAAAATATCCTCAGATCTAATTAGTGGCGTTTTTTACCTATGGGCTGTAGCCCCCCCAGGTAAAAGCTGCCACTGTGTGAAGCCAGGTGCAGTCTGTGAGACTGCACTGGCTTCACTGTGACTGGCAGTGACTTCCTATTGGAAGTTCGACTTGCTAGTCTCCTAAAGCAGTCCCATTGGGAGGTGTTCCTCCCTCTGAGATGCCCTTTATGGGCTGCTGTGGCTGCAGCCCATAAAAAGAGTTTTGTGCATGTGCAGTACCTAGCACGATGCTGCTCATGAGCTGGACCCGGAACAATAAATATGCTTCTATGGACTGCTGCTGAAGCAGCCCATAGAGGCTGGGGCCAGCGCAAGCACAGTACCAAAGAAGCTACTATGCATGCGCCAGTCCAGAGACCACAACAGGGGTCAGGACCAGCAGGCCCTGGCAGCGGCAGTGGGACCAGCAGGCACCAGCAGCAGTGGCAGCCCCCTTCTTCCACAGATGTAAGAGCCGCCACTGGATCTAATTACAGATTATTAGCTCTAAAAATTAACTGAACTATAATGGATGCCCTATATAAAGTGTACCAAATATTTTTTCTTCACCAATAAAATACATTACACTTACTGTATGTTTTTATTGCATTGGTTATATGTGTAGATTGTAGTATTTTGTGTTTTCATTCATATAAAGTATACTCTGTGTTAAAATATGATTTTTATAGACAGATGTAAAAGTAATAAGTTAATATTATGGGGCCTATTCATTATTGGTGGCTCCTAATACTAAGAATTTAACTTGCTGCAATAGTGGATACAAAATCACCAGAGCAATTCAAAATTGCTTCTTAGTAAGTTAGCGCTGACAGATCTGACTGGTCAGTGCTTGTGTGACTGTCCGAACTTGGGTTCAAGCATGCGCAACTCCAGACAGATGGAACAGAACAGGATATCTCATTGCAACCCTGGGTCCGAGAATCCACTCTATATGATGATGATGGTGAAGTTATCCTCTGTCAAGGGGAATTTATCTTGATGAATTTAGGCCCCATCTACAGTATCTATGATTATCTCCTGCACTTCCTTTACAATAAATGTTAATTTCTACAAATGTAAGTGAACGTGTTAATTTCCACCTACTTTTCTGGCGATTAAAGGAAAATGAATAAACCCATATATATCAGGAAGTATGGAGTTAGACTAGAACTTACACAATCATAATGAATACACTTTCGAGCAGCGAGCATGTCTTCTCTGCTGATACAACAATGAAATAAGAGGGTGTGATGGTTTCTTCTGTACAACAGAACCATTGGGATATTTCTTTACAACTAAAGAGATCTAATATATTCAAATAGGTATTCATATATAATACATTTGCTTTACAGACAATAATGAATGCAGTTTACAGCCTAACTTATGTGGTTCTAAAGGAGTATGTCAAAATTCACCCGGCAGCTTCACTTGTGAATGCCAAAGAGGATTTTCTTTGGATACAACTGGATTAATCTGTGATGGTATGTACTGTATAGTGTAACGGATTATTTGTGTTACATGATCTCCAATGTGCATAATGTTTATGACGATGTAAATAGTACATACAGAATGCATTTTGTTAATTGAACATCCAGGTTTATACTCAGGATTTAGGAAAATAAGATGTTATTTAGTGACTGTGTCATGTTCTTTGTCTTGTTGACAACTGTGATAATTATGTGAGCAGAT
This sequence comes from Crinia signifera, assembly GCF_055691185.1. Classification (NCBI taxonomy): domain Eukaryota; kingdom Metazoa; phylum Chordata; class Amphibia; order Anura; family Myobatrachidae; genus Crinia; species Crinia signifera. The sequence goes on from NC_139217.1 coordinate 386,600,996, forward strand.
AAGATCCAGTGCTGAACTGTGCGGCTGGTATTGTTCTCCTCTACAGATGTTGATGAGTGTGATGGAAATCATCGATGCCAACATGGGTGCCAAAATGTAGTTGGTGGATTCCGTTGTAGCTGTCCACAGGGCTATGTTCAGCATTACCAATGGAACCAGTGTGTTGGTAAGAACCCTAAAAGTACAATTTGATCAATCTCCCCCTTAATTAAAGATTACTTATACCAGCAGATATAAGAATCCCAAACATTGTAAAAATAATATGTAGAGGTATTGCCTATAGCAGTGATAGCTAACCTTTTCAGCTTGGTGTGTCGAAAATCATAAAAAGGTGTAGCCTTCCCAGAGTCGTGTGTCACTTCACGAAATATAAATCTTTACTATGGCTGCAAATATCACCAAAATGTATATTTTAAATATATTATATATACATATGCCACACACTGTGATGCCCATTATACATATGCCACACACACTGTGATGCCCATTATACATATGCCACACTGTGATGCCCATTATACATATGCCACACACCGTGATGTCCATTATACATATGCCACACTGTGATGCCCATTATACATATGCCACACACCCTGATGCCAATTATACATACCCTGGGTCGATCCTCTGGGTCAGGTGCCAGGACTCTGGAGGTGTCTCAGTGGAAGGCGGGTCTGTAGTCCCCAGCCAGTGCTTCCACAGGCCTGTCTACAGCAGCAGGGATGCTGTATAGGAGAGCGGGAGCTAGCTCTGTATGCATCTGCTCTTTCCAATGGACAGGCCACACCCCCTCTGCCCCCTTCCAGTTGGCGTCGCAGCATGCGTGCTAGCTTTGCCGCTTCCCTTCTCCTTGCGCACTTCCGGATTTTCGTGCCTAGGCGCACTCTCCGCACTGGTTGGTCAGACGGACCTGTGTTGGTTGGTCGGCCCTGCATGTTAGTCAAAGTGCCTCGGGGTGTCACAAGTGCCACGCTTGTCAAAGGTTTGCCATCACGGGCCAATCAGCTAACGTTTATAATTCTATAAAATTAGAATTGGAATCTGATTGGTTGTCATAGTTAACACCTCCACTTGTTGATAAATATGCCCCTAAAGCAGTGAGCACAGATCCATTAACTTAATGGTTAATTACATCAAGTACAGAATTCTAGTACTGTACAAACCACCCCTAGTTCCGGGAAATATGAAAAACTCTGTATATCTATTATTACAGTAGTAACCTAAGATTTAACAGTTCATCATTTTTTTCACAGATGAAAATGAATGTGCGGCACAAAGTACATGTGGTTCTGCATCATGTTACAACACACTCGGCAGTTTTAAATGTGCTTGTCCACCTGGATTTTCATTTGACCAGTTATCATCTTCCTGCCATGACGTGAATGAGTGTACATCAAAGAATCCATGCAATTATGGTTGCTCCAACACTGATGGAGGCTATCTTTGTGGCTGTCCTCCAGGATACTTCAGAGTAGGACAAGGGTAAGATTCTATCAGTCTCATGCTGTTACCGTTTTAGTTTAGTGAACTCTTGCAGAATACAGTATAGAAAAGCAGCCACCAAGTGAGCCTAACAGAAAGTTGGTACTTACAGATGGGGCCGGGCTCATCTTTGCAGGGGATGGCGATGGCGTCGCCATCGCCATTCCCTGCTCCCGCGCCATCTGTGTGTCGGAAGGGGACGCGCGCGCACGAGGTGCGCGCGCGTCCCCTTCCGACGGTGCTGCCCTCGGTCGCCCGGTGCCCACACCGGGCGCCCGCACCCCCCCACAGCCTCCTCGGGTCCCCCCAGCCCCCCTCGAGCGGGAGGCGGACAGTATTGCGTCCGCCTCGCCGGCCGGCCGCCCGGATACTGAGACGCGCGTGCGTGGGGGACGCACGCGCGTCTCAGTCAGATGGCGCGCCGTGTTGCTGGCGGATCGCCAGCAGCATGCTGCTGGCGATTCGCCAGCAAGCATAAGGCCTGCGCTATCTGTATATATAAAACTTATTAAATATAACCACCAGTTACATAAACTCGTTACTTTCACAATCCAAGTAATTTAATAACGTTTTTAATAATTACTTTGTGGACCCTATGTCTACACTCTTCCTTTAAACTCTTCCATGAAAAATTAGGCATGGTTTTTATGTATTAATTCATTTTACATAAATAACTTTAGTAGACTGTAAGAAGAATGTTGATATTTACCATTCACCATGTTTTTTCCCTTCATGCTGCTATTACTGATTGCAATTATATATAAGTGTCATGGTAACCACAGTTACACGGCGCATTATATAATGAAATAAAGGGCCGTAAAAATGCACATTTATCTATAGTTGTTCTGTGGACTATAAAATAAAATCTATGTTCTATGTATTATTTTTGACTCCACAGGGTATGAGCTCCAAATGCCCCACTGCCCACTACTTATTTAATAAAAAGTAAATACAAAATTGTGTTCTATATCTTTCAGGCATTGTGTCTCAGGCATGGGTTTTAATAGAGGACAGTATTTAGCTACTGCCAGAGAAGAAAGTGAGGAAAATGCACTGTCACCAGAAACATGCTATGAATGTAAAGTCAACGGTTACCCAAAGAAAGGAGGAAGGGCAAAAAGAAGTTCTAACAACACCCAGCCTGTACTGGTACGAGTATAAGTGCTAATTATTGTCATACATGCTGATGTTTGTTTCATATTTCAGCTTAAAATTAATTCATCTTTTAGGTTTGTGCAAATTTGGTATCCAAGTGGCAATTATTGGATTATTCTGGTATCTAAAATATATTTTGTATTTATTGAAGGAAATTTAATATGTAACATCCTGTGATCGGCAACATGTGTTTGAAGAACCACTATCACCTTAATAGTTCTTTGGTTCTTTTCATACTAACCATGATTACAGAGTGGGAGATGTCTCAAACCTTGGGGAGAGATAAAGTGGAGAGTTTCTAATTGCCATGTCATGGTTTGATACATCTCCCCATAGTGCATTCACACTGCCTTTGTGGCAAGTGGTTCTTTCACTGGATAGTTTTTGTTACCGTCAGCTATAGAAATCGATAACCTTTATGTTTTACCATGATTTGAGGTGTTCCCCAGAGAATATTTGTGCACCACTTATACCACAGAAAAATAATGTTGCAGACCACTGCCAACCATATGCTAAATATAAAATAACTTTCATGTATATTGTTTGAGCCTTTATGTGATTTGTGATTGGTTAACAGATCCAATACTATTACTGGAAAGGTTAAGTTGTGTTTTTATACATTTATTGTTCTAATGTGTAATTACGTGTTGGCTTTTGTTTTATGCAGAATGAACATGTAAGTCTGAAGAGTCTGGCTATGGATGTACCACTGAAGATAATGCTAAACAGTTCTGAGTTAAACACAAAGAATCATATAGTGGAACTTGTTCCAGCAATTCAGCCACTTAATAACCATGTCCGCTATGTTATCTCCCAAGGCAATGATACCATCTTTCACATCAACCAACGCGATGGACTTAGTTATCTCCATACAGCTCGGAAGAAAATCCTACCTGGAACTTACACACTGGACATAACCAGTATTCCCATTTATAGGAAAAGTGACTTTACGAAACTGGAAAAGAAACATGATGAAAACTACCTCCTAGGAGAGCTTGGGGAGACTCTCAGAATGAGACTGCAGATAGACATCTCCTAAATCTAAGAGCAAATGAACACTCAGCGCAGACCTGTCACGTCCACCCCTTTATTTATCTCTCTGAGCATGTCTTCTTTTTTTGAAAGCTTTACGGAGTCAATGACTATTTTTAACGGACCACTTTTTTTTGTATCACACAGGCACAATGACTTTCATGAACAATAATACTGTATGTGTCAATTTTTATTTTTTTTACGTTTTTTTTTTATATTTTTTTTATAAAATTTCCTAAATGACATCTATGGTTCTAATAATTCAAATATAGCCTCCACATATGAAATCAGCACAGGTGTAAAGCTAAGCCAGTATATAGATGTTACCCAAGTATTTGTGCTAATTGTAGAAATTTTAATCGATAAGAAAAAAATTTACAAAAAATAATTTGAATTATAATTTAAAATTAAAATAAGTTGGAACAAAATATTTTAATTAATACTAATTATTTTTTACCCAGTTTTGTGCATCCATTTTTTAGTTATATGATTATTTTATATACGGTAAGCATGTTTTTTTTTTTATTGTGTATATTATGCGGATAGCTATTTATAAGTGTTAACAAAATGGAAAATGTATTGCTATAAAAAGTGTACATAGACTCAGCACTATGGGCTGATGCAGAGCTGAACAAATGCCTGTTTGCAAAGCATTCCTTGCATGTTTTTACACTGCGCATGCTCTGCAATTGTGGGCACACAAGTAAGGACAATTCAGAGAGTGTTTGCATTTGGTGAGAATCTACACTTACAGTACATCTGAAGAGGTGTAACACGGTTGTAATGTTCATATGCATGTGCAATTCAGTGAGGGCACGTTGGTGCAAATGCATGCTACACAAACCTTGGCCTAAGCAACAACATACCTGTTTGGATGTGTCTCTTTTGCACCTGGCATAGGGACTAATTCATTTTGGATTGCTATGTAGAGAAAATGCTGTAGACTGTGAGCAAAAAGCTTCCACCCGGAGGGAAAGAAATGCAAAATTGCGAACACTTTGCTAATCGCAGTGCATTAGCGGATCCAGTCACACTTCCCGGAACATTGAAGAATTAAAGAGTACATCTGTTCAAATTGTGAGTAAGCCTGAGTCTTCCGCTAATCTGAGATGGGCTGAAGGTGGTCAGCGTTGACGTGAAAGACCCGCCCTAAAAACGCCTAAAAAGTTCTTTCAAACACACCAAATTAATGCCATGTATCCACCCCCAAACGCCGGCTTCCTCTCAGACAAATTGAGTCTGGATTGCGATTGCTAAGCGTTCACTCGTAGTTTGAGCCCATGCACACGCATTGTTGCCAAGAATCGCTCAATTTGCATTTTCTCTGATTAGTAATCCATGCTGAATGACCCCCATACATTGGAAACAACAGCACACATGACGAAGGCTAAAAGCAAGGCTCATTGGTTGGATTCTGATAATCAAAGATATTTTTTATGGCACAAAAACTTGGTGCATACAGTAGATGTTAGTATAGAAACATTTTTTTTTTAACACACCAAAGTACATCTCAATGCAAATCCTGATAAGCAGCTCTCTGAAGTGATATAACAAAATGTGACTCAGGAATCTGTACATTAAGCTGAACAATATGCAGACCCATCTTATATAATAAAGGGCTAACGCTGCTTCTCACCTCTATGAAGGGAATTCAAGTGTTTTGCACGCTGGCTGCCTTGATTGAGCTCTGTTTGGGCATGCAAAGTCACCGGTGCTGACATTACTGTTACGTTGTTCTAATATTTTGACGGGCTGCAAACTAGTTATGATGTAAAAATCCAACAAGAAAGCACACACTGAAGACCAAGGCATTCTTAAATCTGACTGGGTTCTGGGAACGGATTATACCCAGACAGTTGAGACAATGCAGGGCAGCTGGTTCACAGGTATGGTATGACTGCCCGACGATCGGGATCCTGACAGTCAGTATACCGACACCGGAATCCCAACTGCTAGTGCTCCAACAGGGGGGTGAGCGAAAAGAAGCCCCTTGCGGGCTTACTGCGCTGACCACGCTGCGGGCTTGGTGGACCCCCACAAGGGAGAATAGCCAAGGGCGTAACTACCATAGGTGCAGGGGGTGCAGCTGCTATGGGGCCCAGAGCTGAGAGGGGCCCACTTTGCCTGTCATAGTATCATGTGCAAGATACATTTTTCAGCATTAGCTGATGAATAAGGGCCCTTACAAACCTTTGCTATGGGGCCCACATGTATTTAGTTATGCCACTGAGAATAGCCCCTGTCAGTCGGGATCCCCCCTGTCGGAGCACCGGCTTGTGGGATTCCGATGTCGGTATACTGACTGTCGGGATTCCGATTGTTGGGCAATCATTCGACACTCCTGGTTCACACCAAAGTCTGTTTTCTTAGCAGTCTGTAGTTGTTTTGATATGCTACAGTATATCCTGAGTAAAATGTAAATGTATATTTATTTGCTGCAGTAATATATTGGATGCTTAATGAAACAAGCAAAGTGCCCTGTTTGTATGTTTATTTACATTGTTGTACTTGAGCCATTTTAATTCACTTGTGAACACAACTTTGAGCTACCAGACACTGACACTTTTCAATGGTTATGGTATAAAACATAAGGTGCCCATATATGCTCCGATGCAGGCGTCCGTTTCGTGCTTAAATCGCATCGCATGCCTTGTGCATGCCTTGTGCATGCAATGCGATGAAAAGCATGTACAAAAAGTATGGGCAGCACATACTGTACAATGAGATGCCACGGTAGTGCGCATCTCAAAGTCCAAAACGGACACCGCCGCATTGGAGCGTGTATGGGCACCCATAGACTGACTCATGATAGACAGTCATATGGTAAACCACTAATGGTCGACAGTCACAATGTCGACATGGTCGAAAGGGAAAAGGTCGACATTAAAAAGGTCGACATGGTCAAACGGTAGACAGACAAAAGGTCGACATGGAAAAAGGTCGACGTGATTTTTTAATGTTTTTAGGGTGTCTACATCAACATAGGTCGACATGGACACTGCCTAAGTGTACCGCGTCTCTTTGCACGGCTCGCTGCACTCGCCATGCTTCGGGATCGGTGCCTTGCTGCGCTCGGCAAACTATTTTATTTTCCCTCCACGCCCTAGTGGATGGCAGGGCATGAAATACCACCTGTCGGCACATGTCGGCTAAAATTTTTGTAAAACGATGCATGTCTACCTTTTTCATGTCGAGCTTTTGACCATGCCGACCTTTAGACACTGTCAACCTATTGTGTGTTGACCTTTAAACCCTGTCGACCTTTTTACTGTCTACCTTTTGACCCTGTTGACCTTTTGACTGTCTACCATTAGTGGTCAACCATATGACTGTCTATCATGAGTCAGTGTATGATCAGCTCGGATACCCTTTTAAATAACAGTCACATAGCAGACATCCAACAAGAAGGATATTAGTTATCTACTGTACTGAAACCCCATGATGGCTTCATGGTTTCTTGGCATTCCATTATACAATGTACTGTAATTATTTGTATGCCTTGTAGTGTGCAACACGGTGCTCTATAACTACTTACTGTAGGTGACTCCATTATGGGAAACATCAATGTTACCCTCCAATGGAGAGCAAATGGTACATTCAGTATTGCCTATTGTAAAATCGCTTTACCTAAACAGAAAATAATGTGTAGATATGTCATATTAGTGTACCTGCAGTATGCTTTGGCTCACAACACAGTTTTCCACAAAGTACTGAAATTAGATGGTAAAATAAAAAAAAGTATACTGTACATATATTCTAAAAAATAAACAAGTATGAGTAGGTATACCAATTTCAGTTCTGTTCGACAACTGGTGCCCATAGCTAGTTACAGTATATGAAATAAGTGGAAACTGAAAATGCAAACCACCTCAGTCCCATACGGATATGTTTCATTTTACACCAATATAGACCAAAGATTCTTTCAAGAGCAGGTTTTTTAGTGTCAATCATTAAGAAAACAAATCTGTGTTCAAGTTTGACAAGTGCTAATATGTATAGAATCTGTTTTCTTTATACAGTAGGTCAGTGTGTATCTGATTAACATCTGTTGTCTTACAATAAAACATATGTTGGGGTATGTGTCTGTTTTTTTCCCATTAATTACTCCTGGCAACCTATCTGCAAAATAGTTTAATATACAGGTATGAGAACTCTTACTGTATACTATGTTCATGCTGCCAGTGTAAATTATCCATCTTTTACCCAGAATTTTGCTGTGTGCAGTCTGCCAAGCAAATACCGGGTCGGGCATTTCAACCAGGTAATTTGCCTTTATCATGGGTCTTTTTCTAGTGTGATCAGGACAACAGGGTCAACATTCCCTGGTCTTCAAACCCTGCTTTATTCCCGGGTTTACCCTTTCATACTAGAACAGGACCAATGTTGAAAGGCAAATTACTGTACCTTGTTGAAATGCTTGACCCGGTAATTTGATTGGTAGTGAGAATGGGGTATAATTTTGGTCTCTGTTGCTGCTGTTTAATTACAAGTTTATACAAACCACAACAATCAGCAAGTATTTATCTTATATAGACTGCATGGGGGTATCCAATGAGATGCAATACTTTTTGGCCAAAAATAGCTATCATAGCTATTGTTGCCCAATGCCATTATGGGACTATCCAGTTATAGTTTGTTTTTGTCTGACAACTAATTACTTGGTTTTAGGTGATATGGGATGGGCAGTTTATCTGCGGTGCCATGTATTGTGTCATTGCGGCATTTGTATAATCCATGATAAGTGCCAGGTATTGGGGCTCATTGGGTAGCCCACAGTTAATCCATTAGCTGCAGTAGCTTACTGCAGCTGAGTACTGGCCCATTACTATCCCAAATTGGGAGGATTTCACTGTTTTCCCCATGGCTGCCACTAGATTGTGCCCTGTGGAGCAATTGAATTGTTGCTCCATTCAGGTGTGTTAAACCTCATCAAGACACATTTCAGCCCTTGGATGGCTAACATTTTAGCCTGGGGATGTAAGAAAGATTACTCGATTGGGCACCCAAACTACACTCTTTGTGTTGCTTTACCCAAGGAGACCTTTTGGGCACGATGTCACATTTATTTAAAAAAAACAAAAACAATGGAATATCACCACCCACCGCAACCCATCTCGATCTCCCATCTTTCCAACCATCTAATGAATTAGCTGGTTTAAAACAAAATGGAAAATGGATGTTCAATTAAAATGTTTCTCTCCAATTAATCTGAATAACTTTTTCTTTCTATCATGCACAAAGGGCCTTATTCTGGTTCACTCCTTCTGGCAAATTGTTTCTTAGATGGACAAAACCATGTGCACTGCAGGAAGGCAGATGTAAAATGTGCAGAGAGAATTAGATTTAGATGAGTTATTTTGTTTCTGTGCAGGGAAAATAATGGCTGCTTTAATTTTACACTTTGATATAGATCTCACTTTGAAGTAAAACCCCACCCAAATCTAATTCTCTCTGTACAAGTAACCTCTACCCCACCTGCAGTGCACATGGTTTTGTCCAGCTAAGAAGGAATTTGGGTACTTTTGTAGTTTCACGGCGCCAGCATGGCGCCGTGCTACTTCCGGGTTCTACGCTCGCCACAAACTATGTTAAAAAAAGGAACTTAACTCCATGCCAACATGGATAGTTCATACCCCCACTATCCATGTTGGCATGGAGTTGATTTTAAATAGCCTGGCGAGCATAGCGAGCCACTGAGCCCGCAAGGGGACTCAGAAGCACGGTGCTATACTGGTGCCGTGAAACTACACAAGTACCGGAATTTGCTAGAAGGAGTGAACCAGAATAAGGCCCCATTTCACGTATTCCACAAATAAGTGCATATGGACTTCCACATGCACTTTCATCTCTCTTTGAAGGGTACCTTATATCTCCAGGGGCTTACTTCTTTCTAAGGTAGAGTACAGTAGAAGCCCATCTCATCTATCTTCCTTAGGCCATGGCTCAGGATGGCTAGCCATGGCTATCCTATTGTTCTCAGCTGCAATACAATACATAGAACAATAGAGTAGGGTATTAGCAGAGTAATCCAATTACTCACTTAATCCTATTATAGAGATAGATGGCAGTGGCTCATCTGTATGTTGTTCTTCTACATCCAACTCCCGGACAGGACTGCCGAGGAGCATCTCAAGAGGTGGGGCAGCCACACAGTTTGAAATACAAATGGAAAAAACCAACTGCCATTGAGTCAGTTTGGAATGGAAGCTGATGTGGCTCTCCTATTTGGTTTTTGAACTGTGCTTCAGCCCACCCTCTGTATCCTCCCATGGGTCTGCCCCAGTTTTGTGCAACATACTGTATGTCTCTGAATATTTAAAATAGGGGATTGTGATTCTGCTGTTATAATAGCATAGAACTGATTTGTTAAAGAAAACCATCACCAGAAGGGTCCATGAAATGCATTCAAAACAGTTTCTTTGAGGATTTTCAAAACAACCTGAATCCAAAGTAAAATGTTTCCAAAGTTTATAATAATGGGAATGATTAAAAGGTGGACGCAATGGTCTAGTGACAGCAGTCACATTGTGGATTAAGAGGCAGGATGATTGCCAGATGGAAACGATTTGGTGGAGGTTACGGGGAGGTGCAACTAAAATGCATGAGTGTCCCAACTATTATGGAGGTTTCCACTGAATGTACTGTACGTAGAAACCCAACATGTACACTGTGTTACACACTTTTTTCTTTTATGATCTGTGTTTTTTTTTTTTTTTTTTTTAATTAGTCCTATGCAGAATCCAACCACAGCAAGCTCTAATCCAGAAAACCAGACACATACTGTACCAGAAAAAAATGACACAATTTTTGGGGTGTTTCATGCAGGAAAAAATTGTCCTGCCAGTAAGGTACCCAATCCATGCAGAATCCAACCATGGCATGTTCTAATCCATTAAACCAGATACATACCTGCAAGAGAGACTGCACAAAAGGTTTTAGGGTGTCCTAGTCATTATTGTAGAACATGCCTTTCCCCAAATAGAGGTTAAACCCTCCCAATACCCACTGTACCTCTTTTTAGGAGCAGGGCTATGTACTATAGAAGGATAGCAGGTGCTACCTTACCTTTTCCTGGCACCCAACGTATGCAGAATCCAACATATGTACGCTCTAATCCATTGAATGGGACACATACCTGCAAGAGAAACTGCACAAAAGGTTTTAGGGTGATCCAGTCATGATGGAAAAAAATGCATTGTACCTCTTTTTGGGGGCAGGGCTATGTTCTATGCAAGTGTAGCAGGTGCTACCTTACCTTTTCCTGGTGCCCAATCTATGCAGAATACAACCACGGCATGCTCGAATCCATTAAGCCAGATATATACCTGCAAGAGAAACTGCACAAAAGGTTTTAGGGTGTCCTAGTCATTATTGTAGAACATGCTCTGCCCCAAAAAGAGGTTCCACCCACCCAATTCCCACTGTAACTCTTTTTAGGGGCAGGGCTATGTACTATAGAAGGGTAGCAGGTGCTACCTTACCTTTTCCTGGCACCCAACGTATGCAGAATCCAACATATGCACGCTCTAATCCATTGAATGGGACACATACCTGCAAGAGAAACTGCATAAAAGGTTTAAGGATGATACAATCATGATGGAAAAAAATGCACTGTACCTCCTTTTAGGGGCAGGGCTATGTTCTATGCAAGTGTAGCAGGTGCTACCTTACATTTTCCTGGCACCCAATCTATGCACAATCCAACCACGGCATGCTCTAATCCATTAAACCAGATAGATACCTGCAAGAGAAACTGCTCAAAAGGTTTTAGGGTGTCCTAGTCATTATAGAAAAACATGCCCTTCCCCAAAAAGAGGTTACACCCTCCCAATACCCACTGTACCTCTTTTTGTGGGCAGGGCTAGGTACTATAGAAGGGTAGCAGGTGCTACCTTACCTTTTCCTGGCACCCAACGTATGCAGAATCCAACATATGCACGCTCTAATCCATTGAATGGGACACATACCTGCAAGAGAAACTGCACAAAAGGTTTAAGGGTGATACAATCATGATGGAAAAAAATGCATTGTACCTCCTTTTGGGCGCAGGGCTATGTTCTATGCAAGTGTAGCAGGTGCTACCTTACCTTTTCCTGGTACCCAATCTATGCAGAATCCAACCACGGCATGCTCTAATATATTAACCCAGATACATACCTGCAAGAGAAACTGCACAAAAGGTTTTAGGGTGTCCTAGTCATTATAGTAAAACATGCCATTCCCCAAAAAGAGGTTACACCCTCCCAATACCCACTGAACCTCTTTTTGGGGGCAGGGCTAGGTACTATAGAAGGGTAGCAGGTGCTACCTTACCTTTTCCTGGTACTTAATCTATGCAGAATCCACCCACGGCATGCTCTAATCCATTAAACTAGATACATACCTGCAAGAGAAACTGCACAAAAGGTTTTATGGTGTCCTAGTCATTATAGTAAAACATGCCATGCCCCCAAAAAAGAGGTTACAAACTCCCAATACCCACAGTACCTCTTTTTGGGGGCAGGGCTAGGTACTATAGAAGGGTAGCAGGTGCTACCTTACCTTTTCCTGGCACCCACCATATTCAGAATTCAACGTATACACTCTCTAATCTATTGAATGGGACACATACCTGCAAGAGAAACTGCACAAAGGTTTAAGGGTGATCCAATCATGATGGAAAAAAATGCACTGTACTGTACCTCCTTATGGGCGCAGGGCTATGTTCTATGCAAGTGTAGCAGGTGCTACCTTACCTTTTCCTGGCACCCAATCTATGCAGAATACAACCACGGCATGCTCTAATCCATTAAACTAGATACATACCTGCAAGAGAAACTGCACAAAAGGTTTTATGGTGTCCTAGTCATTATAGTAAAACATGCCATGCCCCCAAAAAAGAGGTTACAAACTCCCAATACCCACAGTACCTCTTTTTGGGGGCAGGGCTAGGTACTATAGAAGGGTAGCAGGTGCTACCTTACCTTTTCCTGGCACCCACCATATTCAGAATTCAACGTATACACTCTCTAATCCATTGAATGGGACACATAGCTGCAAGAGAAACTGCACAAAGGTTTAAGGGTGATCCAATCATGATGGAAAAAAATGCATTGTACCTGCTTTTGGAGGCAGGGCTATGTTCTATGCAAGTGTAGCAGGTGCTACCTTACCTTTTCCTGGTACCCAATCTATGCAGAATCCAACCACGGCATGCTCTAATCCATTAAACCAGATACATATCTGCAAGAGAAACTGCACAAAAGGTTTTAGGGTGTCCTAGTCATTATTGTAGAACATGCTCTGCCCCAAAAAGAGGTTCCATCCTCCCAATTCCCACTGTACCTCTTTTAGGGGCAGGGCTATGTACTATAGAAGGGTAGCAGGTGCTACCTTACCTTTTCCTGGCACACAACGTATGCAGAATCCAACATATGTACGCTCTAATCCATTAAATGGGACACATACCTGCAAGAGAAACTGCACAAAAGGTTTAAGGGTGATCCAGTCATGATGGAAAAAAATGCACTGTACCTCCTTTTGGGCGCAGGGCTATGTTCTATGCAAGTGTAGCAGGTGCTACCTTACCTTTTCCTGGTACCCAATCTATGCAGAATCCAACCACGGCATGCTCAAATCCATTAAACCAGATACATACCTGCAAGAGAAACTGCACAAAAGGTTTTAGGGTGTCCTAGTCATTATTGTAGAACATGCCCTTTCCCAAAAAGAGGTTCCACCGTCCCAATTCCCACTGTACCTCTTTTTAGGGGCAGGGCTATGTACTATAGAAGGGTAGCAGGTGCTACCTTACCTTTTCCTGGCACCCAACGTATTCAGAATCCAACGTATGCATGCTCTAATCCATTGAATGGGACACATACCTGCAAGAGAAACTGCACAAAAGGTTTAAGGGTGATCCAGTCATGATGGAAAAAAATGCACTGTACTGTACCTCCTTATGGGCGCAGGGCTATGTTCTATGCAAGTGTAGCAAGTGCTACCTTACCTTTTCCTGGCACCCAATCTATGCAGAATACAACCACGGCATGCTCTAATCCATTAAACTAGATACATACCTGCAAGAGAAACTGCACAAAAGGTTTTATGGTGTCCTATTCATTATAGTAAAACATGCCCTGCCCCCAAAAAAGAGGTTACACCCTCCCAATACCCACAGTACCTCTTTTTGGGGGCAGGGCTAGGTACTATAGAAGGGTAGCAGGTGCTACCTTACCTTTTCCTGGCACCCACAAAATTCAGAATTCAATGTATACACTCTCTAATCAATTGAATGGGACACATACCTGCAAGAGAAACTGCACAAAGGTTTAAGGGTGATCCAGTCATGATGGAAAAAAATGCATTGTACCTGCTTTTGGAGGCAGGGCTATGTTCTATGCAAGTGTAGCAGGTGCTACCTTACCTTTTCCTGGCACATAACGTATGCAGAATCCAACCTATGTACGCTCTAATCCATTGAATGGGACACATACCTGCAAGAGAAACTCCACAAAAGGTTTAAGGGTGATCCAGTCATGATGGAAAAAAATGCATTGTACCTGCTTTTGGAGGCAGGGCTATGTTCTATGCAAGTGTAGCAGGTGCTACCTTACCTTTTCCTGGTACCCAATCTATGCAGAATCCAACCACGACATGCTCGAATCCATTAAACCAGATACATACCTGCAAGAGAAAGTGCACAAAAAGTTTTAGGGTGTCCTAGTCATTATTGTAGAACATGCTCTGCCCCAAAAAGAGGTTCCATCCTCCCAATTCCCACTGTACCTCTTTTTAGGGGCAGGGCTATGTACTATAGAAGGGTAGCAGGTGCTACCTTACCTTTTCCTGGCACCCAATCTATGCAGAATCCAACCACGGCATGCTCTAATCCATTGAATGGGACACATACCTGCAAGAGAAACTGCACAAAGGTTTAAGGGTGATCCAGTCATGATGGAAAAAAATGCATTGTACCTGCTTTTGGGCGCAGGGCTATGTTCTATGCAAGTGTAGCAGGTGCTACCTTACCTTTTCCTGGTACCCAATCTATGCAGAATCCAACCACGGCATGCTCTAATCCATTAAACCAGATACATACCTGCAAGAGAAACTGCACAAAAGGTTTTAGGGTGTCCTAGGCATTATTGTAAAACATGCCCTTTCCCAAAAAGAGGTTCCACCGTCCCAATTCCCACTGTACCTCTTTTTAGGGGCAGGGCTATGTACTATAGAAGGGTAGCAGGTGCTACCTTACCTTTTCCTGGCATGCAACGTATTCAGAATCCAACGTATGCATGCTCTAATCCATTGAATGGGACACATACCTGCAAGAGAAACTGCATTATGAAACCCATCAATATATTAAATAAAACATCGTAGGCACAGAAAATTGATATGCGACTTTATAAATAAAAATAAACGGGTTTAAAAACCTCGTTTAAACACTTCATTATACACTATGCCCATTCCGGGGTTAGGGCTGCGAGTATAATTCATCAGCCAACTTCCGGGTACGGAGCTCTGACCTCCCGGATTGGCTGAGAGATGATCACATGGGGAACTACGTATGACGGGGGAGTTGAGGGCTCCTGGATGATCACGTGGTCCCGCTGACTACGCGGACTGCGTGACGCAGGACGTTTGATCACCTGGTACGGGACGCCGACCACGTGATACTGATGTTCACTTACATGACAGCTGAGAGGGCATACACGTCATGGGAGGGGGGCGGATACCCGATACCTACGTAAAGCGGCAATTGGACCGCAGATACACGTGACACCAGCCCTGATCCCTCATTGGTGGGGGGATATCAATAAATATCTATCAGCTGGGACAAACAGGTTGGCCTTGAGAAAGCTGTTTTTGTATCAGTGAAACACTAGTGTCGGCTTGTAAATGCCTGTCTGTAAATGTTTGCTAGCCTAAAAATGTTTATTATTACGTTGTTGGTTCAATAGGGTGTCACCAAATCACCTAGGTGTTGATATAGGACACCTAAGGTGAAGCAGGTAGCAAACACCCTATAGGTGTGTTTGGGCTGCTGTATCGAATAATAAAGGGATAATTCAAATCCCACTCAGCAGCAAAATATATCTACCTGGTGCGCCCACATCATAATTAGTCAAACTCCAGATACCATATATCTCCCATCTTCTGGGGTGGTTCTGTCCCCTCTTTTTTGTTCTATATTAAAATCTTAAAACACCTTTTCTCCTCCTCTGTGACTCCCTATACAATTAAAGACAACTGCAATTAAGCAAGTTTAAGCCAATATTCCTAAACCACCAGCAGGTGGCGCCAAAGGATAATATATTAAGAGATTTACATTGGGACAATACCCAGAGAATTGTCATAACATCATTTCTATTGTATTTAGGGCATAGTCAGTTAGAGTGAGACAAGTTTCATATATATTAGAGACAGTAAGAAGCCACCCCAAGGGGTACAGATATAATTTTCTGATTCGATACCACATCGTTTGGCTATTACCCAGCAAACATCTTTTCAGACAGGATGCAAGTGTAATTTTAATAACACTTTATTTCTTGTCTTTTTGAGCACATTGTGTGTATGTTAGTATGTCTCAATTTTAACCTCTTCATTTTTCACTGTATCCCCATATAAGTCAGTTGTGGGATTATTAATAATAAAGAATTAAAAGTTATATTTTATGATTCTATTTTCTTAGTGCGTTCCCCCAAAGCAGTCCCTTTTCTTTCCCTGTTCCAAGAGAAACTGCACAAAAGGTTTAAGGGTGATCCAGTCATGATGGAAAAAATGCATTGTACCTCGTTTTGGAGGCAGGGCTATGTTCTATGCAAGTGTAGCAAGTGCTACCTTACCTTTTCCTGGCACCCAATCTATACAGAATACAACCACGGCATGCTCTAATCCAATAAACTAGATACATACCTGCAAGAGAAACTGCTCAAAAGGTTTTAGGGTGTCCTAGTCATTATAGTAAAACATGCCCTGCACCAAAAAAAGAGGTTACACCCTCCCAATACCCACTGTACCTCTTTTTGGGGGCAGGGCTAGGTACTATAGAAGGGTAGCAGGTGCTTCTTTACCTTTTCCTGGCACCCACCGTATTCAGAATCCAACGTATGCACTCTCTAATCCATTGAATGGGACACATACCTGCAAGAGAAACTGCACAAAAGGTTTTAGGGTGTTCTAGTCATTATAGTAAAACATTCCCTTCCCCAAAAAGAGGTTACACCCTCCCAATACCCACTGTACCTCTTATTAGGGGCAGGGCTATGTTCTATGCAAGTGTAGCAGGTGCTACCTTACCTTTTCCTGGTACCCAATCTATGCAGAATCCAACCACGGCATGCTCTAATCCATTAAACCAGATACATAACTGCAAGAGAAACTGCACAAAAGGTTTAAGGGTGATCCAGTCATGATGGAAAAAAATGCACTGTACCTCCTTTTGGGGGCAGGGCTATGTTCTATGCAAGTGTAGCAGGTGCTACCTTACCTTTTCCTGGTACCCAATCTATGCAGAATCCAACCACGGCATGCTCGAATCCATTAAACAAGATACATACCTGCAATAGAAACTGCACAAAAGGTTTTAGGGTGTCCTAGTCATTATTGTAGAACATGCTCTGCCCCAAAAAGGGGTTCCATCCTCCCAATTCCCACTGAACCTCTTTTTAGGGGCAGGGCTGTGTACTATAGAAGGGTAGCAGGTGCTACCTTACCTTTTCCTGGCACCCAACGTATGCAGAATCCAACACATGCACGCTCTAATCCATTGAATGGGAAATATACCTGCAAGAGAAACTGCACAAAAGGTTTAAGGGTGATCCAGTCATGATGGAAAAAAATGCACTGTACCTCCTTTTGGGCGCAGGGCTATGTTCTATGCAAGTGTAGCAGGTGCTACCTTACCTTTTCCTGGTACCCAATCTATGCAGAATCCAACCACGGCATGCTCAAATCCATTAAACCAGATACATACCTGCAAGAGAAACTGTACAAAAGGTTTTAGGGTATCTTAGTCATTATTGTAAAACATGCCCTTTCCCAAAAAGAGGTTCCACAGTCCCAATTCCCACTGTACCTCTTTTTAGGGGCAGGGCTATGTACTATAGAAGGGTAGCAGGTGCTACCTTACCTTTTCCTGGCACCCAACGTATTCAGAATCCAACGTATGCACGCTCTAATCCATTGAATGGGAAGCATACCTGCAAGAGAAACTGCACAAAAGGTTTAAGGGTGATCCAGTCATGATGAAAAAAAATGCATTGTACCTCCTTTTGGGGGCAGGGTTATGTTCTATGCAAGTGTAGCAGGTGCTACCTTACCTTTTCCTGGTACCCAATCTAAGCAGAATCCAACCACGTCATGCTCTAATCCATTAAACCAGATACATAACTGCAAGAGAAACTGCACAAAAGGTTTTAGGGTGTCCTAGTCATTACAGTAAAACATTCCCTTCCTCAAAAAGAGGTTACACCCTCCCAATACCCACTGTACCTCTTTTTGGGGGCAGGGCTATGTACTATAGAAGGGTAGCAGGTGCTACCTTACCTTTTCCTGGTAACCAACGTATGCAGAATCCAACATATGTACGCTCTAATCCATTGAATGGGACACATACCTGCAAGAGAAACTGCACAAAAGGTTTTAGGGTGATCCAGTCATGATGGAAAAAATGCATTGTACCTCCTTTTCCGGGCAGGGCTAAGTTCTATGCAAGTGTAGCAGGTGCTACTTTACCTTTTCCTGGTACCCAATCTATGCAGAATCCAACCACGGCATGCTCTAATCCATTAAACCAGATACATACCTGCAAGAGAAACTGCACAAAAGGTTTTAGGGTGTCCTAGTCATTACAGTAAAACATCCCCTTCCCCAAAAAGAGGTTACACCCTCCCAATACCCACTGTACCTCTTTTTGGGGGCAAGGCTATGTACTATAGAAGGGTAGCAGGTGCTACCTTACCTTTTCCTGGCACCCAACGTATTCAGAATCCAACGTATGCACGCTCTAATCCATTGAATGGGACACATACCTGCAAGAGAAACTGCACAAAAGGTTTAAGGGTGATCCAGTCATGATGAAAAAAAATGCATTGTACCTCCTTTTGGGGGCAGGGTTATGTTCTATGCAAGTGTAGCAGGTGCTACCTTACCTTTTCCTGGTACCCAATCTAAGCAGAATCCAACCACGTCATGCTCTAATCCATTAAACCAGATACATACCTGCAAGAGAAACTGCACAAAAGGTTTTAGGGTGTCCTAGTCATTATTGTAAAACATGCCCTTTCCCAAAAAGAGGTTCCACCGTCCCAATTCCCACTGTACCTCTTTTTAGGGGCAGGGCTATGTACTATAGAAGGGTAGCAGGTGCTACCTTACCTTTTCCTGGCACCCAACGTATTCAGAATCCAACGTATGCATGCTCTAATCCATTGAATGGGACACATACCTGCAAGAGAAACTGCACAAAAGGTTTAAGGGTGATCCAGTCATGATGGAAAAAAATGCACTGTACCTCCTTTTGGGCACAGGGCTATGTTCTATGCAAGTGTAGCAGGTGCTACCTTACCTTTTCCTGGTACCCAATCTATGCAGAATCAAACCACGGCATGCTCGAATCCATTAAACCAGATACATACCTGCAAGAGAAGCTGCACAAAAGGTTTTAGGGTGTCCTAGTCATTATTGTAGAACATGCTCTGCCCCAAAAAGAGGTTCCATCCTCCCAATTCCCACTGAAACTCTTTTTAGGGGCAGGGCTATGTACTATAGAAGGGTAGCAGGTGCTACCTTACCTTTTCCTGGCACCCAATGTATGCAGAATCCAACACATGCACGCTCTAATCCATTGAATGGGAAATATACCTGCAAGAGAAACTGCACAAAAGGTTTAAGGGTGATCAAGTCATGATGGAAAAAAATGCATTGTACCTCCTTTTGGGGGCAGGACTAAGTTATATGCAAGTGTAGCAGGTGCTACCTTACCTTTTCCTGGCACCCAATGTATGCAGAATCCAACACATGCACGCTCTAATCCATTGAATGGGAAATATACCTGCAAGAGAAACTGCACAAAAGGTTTAAGGGTGATCAAGTCATGATGGAAAAAAATGCATTGTACCTCCTTTTGGGGGCAGGACTAAGTTATATGCAAGTGTAGCAGGTGCTACCTTACCTTTTCCTGGTACCCAATCTATGCAGAATCCAACCACGGCATGCTCTAATCCATTAAACCAGATACATAACTGCAAGAGAAGCTGCACAAAAGGTTTTAGGGTGTCCTAGTCATTACAGTAAAACATTCCCTTCCCCAAAAAGAGGTTACACCCTCCCAATACCTACTGTACCTCTTTTTGGGGGCAGGGCTATGTACTATAAAAGGGTAGCAGGTGCTACCTTACCTTTTCCTGGCACCCATTCATATGCAGAATCCAACCACGGCATGCTCTAATCCATTGAATGGGACACATACCTGCAAGAGAAACTGCACAAAAGGTTTAAGGGTGATCCAGTCATGATGGATAAAAATGCACTGTACCTCCTTTTGGGCGCAGGGCTATGTTCTATGCAAGTGTAGCAGGTGCTACCTTACCTTTTCCTGGTACCCAATCTAAGCAGAATCCAACAACGTCATGCTCTAATCCATTAAACCAGATACATAACTGCAAGAGAAACTGCACAAAAGGTTTTAGGGTGTCCTAGTCATTACAGTAAAACATTCCCTTCCTCAAAAAGAGGTTACACCCTCCCAATTCCCACTGTACCTCTTTTTGGGGGCAGGGCTATGTACTATAGAAGGGTAGCAGGTGCTACCTTACCTTTTCCTGGTAACCAAC
Organism: Crinia signifera; assembly: GCF_055691185.1. Taxonomy (NCBI): domain Eukaryota; kingdom Metazoa; phylum Chordata; class Amphibia; order Anura; family Myobatrachidae; genus Crinia; species Crinia signifera. Next base: position 386,621,482 of record NC_139217.1, read on the forward strand.
GTATGCAGAATCCAACATATGTACGCTCTAATCCATTGAATGGGACACATACCTGCAAGAGAAACTGCACAAAAGGTTTAAGGGTGATCCAGTCATGATGGAAAAAAATGCATTGTACCTCCTTTTGGGGGCAGGGCTAAGTTATATGCAAGTGTAGCAGGTGCTACCTTACCTTTTCCTGGTACCCAATCTATGCAGAATCCAACCACGGCATGCTCTAATCCATTAAACCAGATACATAACTGCAAGAGAAGCTGCACAAAAGGTTTTAGGGTGTCCTAGTCATTACAGTAAAACATTCCCTTCCCCAAAAAGAGGTTACACCCTCCCAATACCCACTGTACCTCTTTTTGGGGGCAGGGCTATGTACTATAGAAGGGTAGCAGGTGCTACCTTACCTTTTCCTGGTAACCAACGTATGCAGAATCCAACATATGTACGCTCTAATCCATTGAATGGGACACATACCTGCAAGAGAAACTGCACAAAAGGTTTAAGGGTGATCCAGTCATGATGGAAAAAAATGCATTGTACCTCCTTTTGGGGGCAGGGTTATGTTCTATGCAAGTGTAGCAGGTGCTACCTTACCTTTTCCTGGTACCCAATCTGAGCAGAATCCAACAACGTCATGCTCTAATCCATTAAACCAGATACATAACTGCAAGAGAAACTGCACAAAAGGTTTTAGGGTGTCCTAGTCATTACAGTAAAACATTCCCTTCCTCAAAAAAGGGTTACACCCTCCCAATAGCCACTGTACCTCTTTTTGGGGGCAGGGCTATGTACTATAGAAGGGTAGCAGGTGCTACCTTACCTTTTCCTGGTAACCAACGTATGCAGAATCCAACATATGTACGCTCTAATCCATTGAATGGGACACGTACCTGCAAGAGAAACTGCACAAAAGGTTTAAGGGTGATCCAGTCATAATGGAAAAAATGCATTGTACTTCCTTATGGGCGCAGGGCTATGTTCTATGCGAGTGTAGCAGGTGCTACCTTACCTTTTCCTGGTACCCAATCTATGCAGAATCAAACCACGGCATGCTCAAATCCATTAAACCAGATACATACCTGCAAGAGAAACTGCACAAAAGGTTTTAGGGTGTCCTAGTCATTATTGTAAAACATGCCCTTTCCCAAAAAGAGGTTCCACCGTCCCAATTCCCACTGTACCTCTTTTTAGGGGCAGGGCTACGTACTATAGAAGGGTAGCAGGTACTACCTTACCTTTTCCTGGCACCCAACGTATTCAGAATCCAACGTATGCACACTCTAATCCATTGAATGGGACACATACCTGCAAGAGAAACTACACAAAAGGTTTAAGGGTGATCCAGTCATGATGGAAAAAAATGCACTGTACTGTACCTCCTTATGGGCGCAGGGCTATGTTCTATGCAAGTGTAGCAGGTGCTACCTTACCTTTTCCTGGTACCCAATCTATGCAGAATCCAACCACGGCATGCTCGAATCCATTAAACCAGATACATACCTGCAAGAGAAACTGCACAAAAGGTTTTAGGGTGTCCTAGTCATTACAGTAAAACAGTCCCTTCCCCAAAAAGAGGTTACACCCTCTTAATACCTACTGTACCTCTTTTTGGGGGCAGGGCTATGTACTATAGAAGGGTAGAAGGTGCTACCTTACCTTTTCCTGGCACACAACGTATGCAGAACCCAACATATGTACACTCTAATCCATTGAATGGGACACATACCTGCAAGAGAAACTGCACAAAAGGTTTAAGGGTGATCCAGTCATGATGGAAAAAATGCATTGTACCTCCTTTTGGGGGCAGGGCTAAGTTCCATGCAAGTGCAGCAGGTGCTACCTTACCTTTTCCTGGTACCCAATCTATGCAGAATCCAACCACGGCATGCTCTAATCCATTAAACCAGATACATAACTGCAAGAGAAGCTGCACAAAAGGTTTTAGGGTGTCCTAGTCATTATTGTAGAACATGCTCTGCCCCAAAAAGGGGTTCCATCCTCCCAATTCCCACTGAACCTCTTTTTAGGGGCAGGGCTGTGTACTATAGAAGGGTAGCAGGTGCTACCTTACCTTTTCCTGGCACCCAACGTATGCAGAATCCAACACATGCACGCTCTAATCCATTGAATGGGAAATATACCTGCAAGAGAAACTGCACAAAAGGTTTAAGGGTGATCCAGTCATGATGGAAAAAAATGCACTGTACCTCCTTTTGGGGGCAGGGCTATGTTCTATGCAAGTGTAGCAGGTGCTACCTTACCTTTTCCTGGTACCCAATCTATGCAGAATCCAACCACGGCATGCTCGAATCCATTAAACAAGATACATACCTGCAATAGAAACTGCACAAAAGGTTTTAGGGTGTCCTAGTCATTATTGTAGAACATGCTCTGCCCCAAAAAGGGGTTCCATCCTCCCAATTCCCACTGAACCTCTTTTTAGGGGCAGGGCTGTGTACTATAGAAGGGTAGCAGGTGCTACCTTACCTTTTCCTGGCACCCAACGTATGCAGAATCCAACACATGCACGCTCTAATCCATTGAATGGGAAATATACCTGCAAGAGAAACTGCACAAAAGGTTTAAGGGTGATCCAGTCATGATGGAAAAAAATGCACTGTACCTCCTTTTGGGCGCAGGGCTATGTTCTATGCAAGTGTAGCAGGTGCTACCTTACCTTTTCCTGGTACCCAATCTATGCAGAATCCAACCACGGCATGCTCAAATCCATTAAACCAGATACATACCTGCAAGAGAAACTGTACAAAAGGTTTTAGGGTATCTTAGTCATTATTGTAAAACATGCCCTTTCCCAAAAAGAGGTTCCACAGTCCCAATTCCCACTGTACCTCTTTTTAGGGGCAGGGCTATGTACTATAGAAGGGTAGCAGGTGCTACCTTACCTTTTCCTGGCACCCAACGTATTCAGAATCCAACGTATGCACGCTCTAATCCATTGAATGGGAAGCATACCTGCAAGAGAAACTGCACAAAAGGTTTAAGGGTGATCCAGTCATGATGAAAAAAAATGCATTGTACCTCCTTTTGGGGGCAGGGTTATGTTCTATGCAAGTGTAGCAGGTGCTACCTTACCTTTTCCTGGTACCCAATCTAAGCAGAATCCAACCACGTCATGCTCTAATCCATTAAACCAGATACATAACTGCAAGAGAAACTGCACAAAAGGTTTTAGGGTGTCCTAGTCATTACAGTAAAACATTCCCTTCCTCAAAAAGAGGTTACACCCTCCCAATACCCACTGTACCTCTTTTTGGGGGCAGGGCTATGTACTATAGAAGGGTAGCAGGTGCTACCTTACCTTTTCCTGGTAACCAACGTATACAGAATCCAACATATGTACGCTCTAATCCATTGAATGGGACACATACCTGCAAGAGAAACTGCACAAAAGGTTTTAGGGTGATCCAGTCATGATGGAAAAAATGCATTGTACCTCCTTTTCCGGGCAGGGCTAAGTTCTATGCAAGTGTAGCAGGTGCTACTTTACCTTTTCCTGGTACCCAATCTATGCAGAATCCAACCACGGCATGCTCTAATCCATTAAACCAGATACATACCTGCAAGAGAAACTGCACAAAAGGTTTTAGGGTGTCCTAGTCATTACAGTAAAACATCCCCTTCCCCAAAAAGAGGTTACACCCTCCCAATACCCACTGTACCTCTTTTTGGGGGCAAGGCTATGTACTATAGAAGGGTAGCAGGTGCTACCTTACCTTTTCCTGGCACCCAACGTATTCAGAATCCAACGTATGCACGCTCTAATCCATTGAATGGGACACATACCTGCAAGAGAAACTGCACAAAAGGTTTAAGGGTGATCCAGTCATGATGAAAAAAAATGCATTGTACCTCCTTTTGGGGGCAGGGTTATGTTCTATGCAAGTGTAGCAGGTGCTACCTTACCTTTTCCTGGTACCCAATCTAAGCAGAATCCAACCACGTCATGCTCTAATCCATTAAACCAGATACATACCTGCAAGAGAAACTGCACAAAAGGTTTTAGGGTGTCCTAGTCATTATTGTAAAACATGCCCTTTCCCAAAAAGAGGTTCCACCGTCCCAATTCCCACTGTACCTCTTTTTAGGGGCAGGGCTATGTACTATAGAAGGGTAGCAGGTGCTACCTTACCTTTTCCTGGCACCCAACGTATTCAGAATCCAACGTATGCATGCTCTAATCCATTGAATGGGACACATACCTGCAAGAGAAACTGCACAAAAGGTTTAAGGGTGATCCAGTCATGATGGAAAAAAATGCACTGTACCTCCTTTTGGGCACAGGGCTATGTTCTATGCAAGTGTAGCAGGTGCTACCTTACCTTTTCCTGGTACCCAATCTATGCAGAATCAAACCACGGCATGCTCGAATCCATTAAACCAGATACATACCTGCAAGAGAAGCTGCACAAAAGGTTTTAGGGTGTCCTAGTCATTATTGTAGAACATGCTCTGCCCCAAAAAGAGGTTCCATCCTCCCAATTCCCACTGAAACTCTTTTTAGGGGCAGGGCTATGTACTATAGAAGGGTAGCAGGTGCTACCTTACCTTTTCCTGGCACCCAATGTATGCAGAATCCAACACATGCACGCTCTAATCCATTGAATGGGAAATATACCTGCAAGAGAAACTGCACAAAAGGTTTAAGGGTGATCAAGTCATGATGGAAAAAAATGCATTGTACCTCCTTTTGGGGGCAGGACTAAGTTATATGCAAGTGTAGCAGGTGCTACCTTACCTTTTCCTGGCACCCAATGTATGCAGAATCCAACACATGCACGCTCTAATCCATTGAATGGGAAATATACCTGCAAGAGAAACTGCACAAAAGGTTTAAGGGTGATCAAGTCATGATGGAAAAAAATGCATTGTACCTCCTTTTGGGGGCAGGACTAAGTTATATGCAAGTGTAGCAGGTGCTACCTTACCTTTTCCTGGTACCCAATCTATGCAGAATCCAACCACGGCATGCTCTAATCCATTAAACCAGATACATAACTGCAAGAGAAGCTGCACAAAAGGTTTTAGGGTGTCCTAGTCATTACAGTAAAACATTCCCTTCCCCAAAAAGAGGTTACACCCTCCCAATACCTACTGTACCTCTTTTTGGGGGCAGGGCTATGTACTATAAAAGGGTAGCAGGTGCTACCTTACCTTTTCCTGGCACCCATTCATATGCAGAATCCAACCACGGCATGCTCTAATCCATTGAATGGGACACATACCTGCAAGAGAAACTGCACAAAAGGTTTAAGGGTGATCCAGTCATGATGGATAAAAATGCACTGTACCTCCTTTTGGGCGCAGGGCTATGTTCTATGCAAGTGTAGCAGGTGCTACCTTACCTTTTCCTGGTACCCAATCTAAGCAGAATCCAACAACGTCATGCTCTAATCCATTAAACCAGATACATAACTGCAAGAGAAACTGCACAAAAGGTTTTAGGGTGTCCTAGTCATTACAGTAAAACATTCCCTTCCTCAAAAAGAGGTTACACCCTCCCAATTCCCACTGTACCTCTTTTTGGGGGCAGGGCTATGTACTATAGAAGGGTAGCAGGTGCTACCTTACCTTTTCCTGGTAACCAACGTATGCAGAATCCAACATATGTACGCTCTAATCCATTGAATGGGACACATACCTGCAAGAGAAACTGCACAAAAGGTTTAAGGGTGATCCAGTCATGATGGAAAAAAATGCATTGTACCTCCTTTTGGGGGCAGGGCTAAGTTATATGCAAGTGTAGCAGGTGCTACCTTACCTTTTCCTGGTACCCAATCTATGCAGAATCCAACCACGGCATGCTCTAATCCATTAAACCAGATACATAACTGCAAGAGAAGCTGCACAAAAGGTTTTAGGGTGTCCTAGTCATTACAGTAAAACATTCCCTTCCCCAAAAAGAGGTTACACCCTCCCAATACCCACTGTACCTCTTTTTGGGGGCAGGGCTATGTACTATAGAAGGGTAGCAGGTGCTACCTTACCTTTTCCTGGTAACCAACGTATGCAGAATCCAACATATGTACGCTCTAATCCATTGAATGGGACACATACCTGCAAGAGAAACTGCACAAAAGGTTTAAGGGTGATCCAGTCATGATGGAAAAAAATGCATTGTACCTCCTTTTGGGGGCAGGGTTATGTTCTATGCAAGTGTAGCAGGTGCTACCTTACCTTTTCCTGGTACCCAATCTGAGCAGAATCCAACAACGTCATGCTCTAATCCATTAAACCAGATACATAACTGCAAGAGAAACTGCACAAAAGGTTTTAGGGTGTCCTAGTCATTACAGAAAAACATTCCCTTCCTCAAAAAAGGGTTACACCCTCCCAATAGCCACTGTACCTCTTTTTGGGGGCAGGGCTATGTACTATAGAAGGGTAGCAGGTGCTACCTTACCTTTTCCTGGTAACCAACGTATGCAGAATCCAACATATGTACGCTCTAATCCATTGAATGGGACACGTACCTGCAAGAGAAACTGCACAAAAGGTTTAAGGGTGATCCAGTCATAATGGAAAAAAATGCATTGTACTTCCTTATGGGCGCAGGGCTATGTTCTATGCGAGTGTAGCAGGTGCTACCTTACCTTTTCCTGGTACCCAATCTATGCAGAATCAAACCACGGCATGCTCAAATCCATTAAACCAGATACATACCTGCAAGAGAAACTGCACAAAAGGTTTTAGGGTGTCCTAGTCATTATTGTAAAACATGCCCTTTCCCAAAAAGAGGTTCCACCGTCCCAATTCCCACTGTACCTCTTTTTAGGGGCAGGGCTACGTACTATAGAAGGGTAGCAGGTACTACCTTACCTTTTCCTGGCACCCAACGTATTCAGAATCCAACGTATGCACACTCTAATCCATTGAATGGGACACATACCTGCAAGAGAAACTACACAAAAGGTTTAAGGGTGATCCAGTCATGATGGAAAAAAATGCACTGTACTGTACCTCCTTATGGGCGCAGGGCTATGTTCTATGCAAGTGTAGCAGGTGCTACCTTACCTTTTCCTGGTACCCAATCTATGCAGAATCCAACCACGGCATGCTCGAATCCATTAAACCAGATACATACCTGCAAGAGAAACTGCACAAAAGGTTTTAGGGTGTCCTAGTCATTACAGTAAAACAGTCCCTTCCCCAAAAAGAGGTTACACCCTCTTAATACCTACTGTACCTCTTTTTGGGGGCAGGGCTATGTACTATAGAAGGGTAGAAGGTGCTACCTTACCTTTTCCTGGCACACAACGTATGCAGAACCCAACATATGTACACTCTAATCCATTGAATGGGACACATACCTGCAAGAGAAACTGCACAAAAGGTTTAAGGGTGATCCAGTCATGATGGAAAAAATGCATTGTACCTCCTTTTGGGGGCAGGGCTAAGTTCCATGCAAGTGCAGCAGGTGCTACCTTACCTTTTCCTGGTACCCAATCTATGCAGAATCCAACCACGGCATGCTCTAATCCATTAAACCAGATACATAACTGCAAGAGAAGCTGCACAAAAGGTTTTAGGGTGTTCTAGTCATTATAGTAAAACATTCCCTTCCCTAAAAAGAGGTTACACCCTCCCAATACCTACTGTACCTCTTTTTAGGGGAAGGGCTATGTACTATAGAAGGGTAGAAGGTGCTACCTTACCTTTTCCTGGCACACAACGTATGCAGAACCCAACATATGCACGCTCTAATCCATTGAATGGGACACATACCTGCAAGAGAAACTGCACAAAAGGTTTAAGGGTGATCCAGTCATGATGGAAAAAAATGCACTGTACCTCCTTTTGGGCGCAGGGCTATGTTCTATGCAAGTGTAGCAGGTGCTACCTTACCTTTTCCTGGTACCCAATCTATGCAGAATCCAACCACGGCATGCTCAAATCCATTAAACCAGATACATACCTGCAAGAGAAACTGCACAAAAGGTTTTATGGTGTCCTAGTCATTTTAGTAAAACATGCCCTGCCCCCAAAAAAGAGGTTACACCCTCCCAATACCCACTGTACCTCTTTTTGGGGGCAGGGCTAGGTACTATAGAAGGGTAGCAGGTGCTACCTTACCTTTTCCTGGCACCCAACGTATTCAGAATCCAACATATACACTCTCTAATCCATTGAATGGGACACATACCTGCAAGAGAAACTGCACAAAAGGTTTAAGGGTGATCCAGTCATGATGGAAAAAATGCATTGTACCTCCTTTTGGGGGCAGGGTTATGTTCTATGCAAGTGTAGCAGGTGCTACCATACCTTTTCCTGGTACCCAATCTAAGCAGAATCCAACCACGTCATGCTCTAATCCATTAAACCAGATACATAACTGCAAGAGAAACTGCACAAAAGGTTTTAGGGTGTCCTAGTCATTACAGTAAAACATTCCCTTCCTCAAAAAGAGGTTACACCCTCCCAATACCCACTGTACCTCTTTTTAGGGGAAGGGCTATGTACTATAGAAGGGTAGAAGGTGCTACCTTACCTTTTCCTGGCACACAACGTATGCAGAATCCAACATATGTACGCTCTAATCCATTGAATGGGACACGTACCTGCAAGAGAAACTGCACAAAAGGTTTTAGGGTGTCCTAGTCATTATTGTAGAACATGCTCTGCCCCAAAAAGAGGTTCCATCCTCCCAATTCCCACTGAACCTCTTTTTAGGGGAAGGGCTATGTACTATAGAAGGGTAGCAGGTGCTACCTTACCTTTTCCTGGCACCCAACGTATGCAGAATCCAACACATGCACGCTCTAATCCATTGAATGGGAAATATACCTGCAAGAGAAACTGCACAAAAGGTTTAAGGGTGATCCAGTCATGATGGAAAAAAATGCATTGTACCTCCTTTTGGGGGCAGGGCTAAGTTATATGCAAGTGTAGCAGGTGCTACCTTACCTTTTCCTGGTACCCAATCTATGCAGAATCCAACCACGGCATGCTCTAATCCATTAAACCAGATACATAACTGCAAGAGAAGCTGCACAAAAGGTTTTAGGGTGTCCTAGTCATTACAGTAAAACATTCCCTTCCCCAAAAAGAGGTTACACCCTCCCAATACCTACTGTACCTCTTTTGGGGGCAGGGCTATGTACTATAGAAGGGTAGCAGGTGCTACCTTACCTTTTCCTGGCACCCATTCAGGGCTGCCAAGAGAAATCCTGGGCCCCGGTACAACAGCGTCACGGGGCCCCCCTGGAGTGGCGAGCTACAGAAAAGAGGTGTGGCCATTAAAGGATATAGGGGTGTGTACCACACCATATACCCTTTATGCAAAACAATAGTAGACCCCTTATACTTGCCCCTTACACATTATGCTACACAGAATGAGCCAAAATTCAAATCGATTATTTGCCGACCCGTTCGCATCCAGCAGCGTGGGGTGGTGGATATGGGTTGCGCCCATGGGAGTAAGGGGTCGTGGCCACAGATGGGCAGATAGCGGCAGGGTCCCTGCGGAGGATGGGAACTAGGTAATAGCTCCCATCCTCCGCAAGGACCCCACTGCTGTCTGCCCATCCGTCACAGGGACCCTCTGCCCCCCTGCACTGCCCTACACAGCCTGTTACACACACACACACACACACACACCCTGTTACACACACATATATACATACATACACAGCCTGTTACACACACACACACATATACATACACAGCCTGTTCCTTCACACATACAGTACATAGCCTGTAACACACACATAGCCGGTTACACACACATATATACATACATACAAAGCCTGTTACACACACACACATAGCCTGTTACACACACAAACACACACATATATATACAAAGCCTGTTACACTCACACACACATAGCCTGTTACACACACATATATACATACATACACAGCCTGTTACAACACACACACGCTTTTGTCTGTTCCCCCTGTCCATAGCCATGCATTGCGGGCGGCATTACCTTTTGGCCAGGAATTTTGAGCAGGAGCAGGACAGCCATCGCTGACCGGGCTTAGGCCCATTCGGGGGCGTGGCCTAATCGCGGACCCATGGCCACGCCCCCTTACTAGACCAGCAGTGTGTCTCATGCTGCAGGAGGAAGCCAAGAGCCGGCGGGAGAGGAAGATAAATATACAATGTTTTTTAAGTGTGTGTCGGGACCCGGGCCCCCCTGGCAGGCCCGGGCCCAGGTAAAATGTACCCGCCCCCCCTGCCTCTCGGCGGCCCTGCACCCATTCATATGCAGAATCCAACCACGGCATGCTCTAATCCATTGAATGGGACACATACCTGCAAGAGAAACTGCACAAAAGGTTTAAGGGTGATCCAGTCATGATGGAAAAAAATGCACTGTACCTCCTTTTGGGCGCCGGGCTATGTTCTATGCAAGTGTAGCAGGTGCTACCTTACCTTTTCCTGGTACCCAATCTATGCTGAATCCAACCACGGCATGCTCGAATCTATTAAACCAGATACATACCTGCAAGAGAAACTGCACAAAAGGTTTTAGGGTGTCCTAGTCATTATTGTAAGACATGCCCTTCCCCAAAAAGAGGTTCCACCCTCCCAATTCCCACTGTACCTCTTTTTAGGGGCAGGGCTATGTACTATAGAAGGGTAGCAGGTGCTACCTTACCTTTTCCTGGCACCCAACGTATTCAGAATCCAACATATGCACGCTCTAATCCATTGAATGGGACACATACCTGCAAGAGAAACTGCACAAAAGGTTTAAGGGTGATCCAGTCATGATGGAAAAAAAATGCATTGTACCTCCTTTTGGGCGCAGGGCTATGTTCTATGCAATTGTAGCAGATGCTACCTTACCTTTTCCTGGTACCCAATCTATGCAGAATCCAACCACGGCATGCTCTAATCCATTAAACCAGATACATACCTGCAAGAGAAACTGCACAAAAGGTTTTAGGGTGTCCTAGTCATTATTGTAGAACATGCTCTGCCCCAAAAAGAGGTTCCATCCTCCCAATTCCCACTGTACCTCTTTTTAGGGGCAGGGCTATGTACTATAGAAGGGTAGCAGGTGTTACCTTGACTTTTCCTGGCACCCAATCTATGCAGAATCCAACCACGGCATGCTCTAATCCATTGAATGGGACACATACCTGCAAGAGAAACTGCACAAAAGGTTTAAGGGTGATCCAGTCATGATGGAAAAAAATACACTGTACCTCCTTTTGGGCGCAGGGCTATGTTCTATGCAAGTGTAGCAGGTGCTACCTTACCTTTTCCTGGTACCCAATCTATGCAGAATACAACCACGGCATGCTTTAATCCATTAAACTAGATACATACCTGCAAGAGAAACTGCACAAAAGGTTTTATGGTGTCCTAGTCATTATAGTAAAACATGCCCTGCCCCAAAATAAGAGGTTACACCCTCCCAATACCCACTGTACCTCTTTTTGGGGGCAGGGCTAGGTACTATAGAAGGGTAGCAGGTGCTACCTTACCTTTTCCTTGCACCCACCGTATTCAGAATCCAACGTATACACTCTCTTATCCATTGAATGGGACACATACCTGCAAGAGAAACTGCACAAAAGGTTTAAGGGTGATCCAGTCATGATGGAAAAAAATGCACTGTACCTCCTTTTGGGCACAGGGCTATGTTCTATGCAAGTGTAGCAGGTGCTACCTTACCTTTTTCTGGTACCCAATCTATGCAGAATCCAATCACGGCATGCTCAAATCCATTAAACCAGATACATACCTGCAAGAGAAACTGCACAAAAGGTTTTAGTGTGTCCTAGTCATTATTGTAGAACATGCCCTTTCCCAAAAGGAGGTTCCACCTTCACAATTCCCACTGTACCTCTTTTTAGGGGCAGGGCTATGTACTATAGAAGGGTAGCAGGTGCTACCTTACCTTTTCCTGGCACCCAACGTATTCAGAATCCAACGTATGCACGCTCTAATCCATTGAATGGGATACATATCTGCAAGAGAAACTGCACAAAAGGTTTAAGGGTGATCCAGTCATGAAGGAAAAAAATGCACTGTACTGTACCTCCTTATGGGCGCAGGGCTATGTTCTATGCAAGTGTAGCGGGTGCTACCTTACATTTTCCTGGTACCCAATCTATGCAGAATCCAATCACGGCATGCTCGAATCCATTAAACCAGATACATACCTGCAAGAGAAACTGCACAAAAGGTTTTAGGGTGTCCTAGTCATTATTGTAGAACATGCTCTGCCCCAAAAAGGGGTTCCATCCTCCCAATTCCCACTGAACCTCTTTTTAGGGGCAGGGCTATGTACTATAGAAGGGTAGCAGGTGCTACCTTACCTTTTCCTGGCACCCAACGTATGCAGAATCCAACACATGCACGCTCTAATCCATTGAATGGGAAATATACCTGCAAGAGAAACTGCACAAAAGGTTTAAGGGTGATCCAGTCATAATGGAAAAAAATGCATTGTACCTCCTTTTGGGGGCAGGGTTATGTTCTATGCAAGTGTAGCAGGTGCTACCATACCTTTTCCTGGTACCCAATCTATGCAGAATCCAACCACGGCATGCTCAAATCCATTAAACCAGATACATGCCTGCAAGAGAAACTGCACAAAAGGTTTTAGGGTGTCTTAGTCATTATTGTAAAACATGCCCTTTCCCAAAAAGAGGTTCCACAGTCCCAATTCCCACTGTACCTCTTTTTAGGGGCAGGGCTATGTACTATAGAAGGGTAGCAGGTGCTACCTTACCTTTTCCTGGCACCCAACGTATTCAGAATCCAACGTATGCACGCTCTAATCCATTGAATGGGACACATACCTGCAAGAGAAACTGCACAAAAGGTTTAAGGGTGATCCAGTCATGATGAAAAAAAATGCATTGTACCTCCTTTTGGGGACAGGGTTATGTTCTATGCAAGTGTAGCAGGTGCTACCATACCTTTTCCTGGTACCCAATCTAAGCAGAATCCAACCACGTCATGCTCTAATCCATTAAACCAGATACATAACTGCAAGAGAAACTGCACAAAAGGTTTTAGGGTGTCCTAGTCATTACAGTAAAACATTCCCTTCCTCAAAAAGAGGTTACACCCTCCCAATACCCACTGTACCTCTTTTTGGGGGCAGGGCTATGTACTATAGAAGGGTAGCAGGTGCTACCTTACCTTTTCCTGGTAACCAACGTATGCAGAATCCAACATATGTACGCTCTAATCCATTGACTGGGACACATACCTGCAAGAGAAACTGCACAAAAGGTTTAAGGGTGATCCAGTCATGATGGAAAAAAATGCATTGTACCTCCTTTTGGGGGCAGGGCTAAGTTCTATGCAAGTGTAGCAGGTGCTACCTTGCCTTTTCCTGGTACCCAATCTATGCAGAATCCAACCACGGCATGCTCGAATCCATTAAACCAGATACATAACTGCAAGAGAAGCTGCGCAAAAGGTTTTAGGGTGTTCTAGTCATTATAGTAAAACATTCCCTTCCCTAAAAAGAGGTTACACCCTCCCAATACCTACTGTACCTCTTTTTAGGGGAAGGGCTATGTACTATAGAAGGGTTGCAGGTGCTACCTTACCTTTTCCTGGTAACCAACGTATGCAGAATCCAACATATGTACGCTCTAATCCATTGAATGGGACACATACCTGCAAGAGAAACTGCACAAAAGGTTTAAGGGTGATCCAGTCATGATGGAAAAAAATGCACTGTACCTCCTTTTGGGCGCAGGGCTATGTTCTATGCAAGTGTAGCAGGTGCTACCTTGCCTTTTACTGGTACCCAATCTATGCAGAATCCAACCACGGCATGCTCGAATCCATTAAACCAGATACATACCTGCAAGAGAAACTGCACAAAAGGTTTTAGGGTGTCCTAGTCATTTTAGTAAAACATGCCCTGCACCCAAAAAAGAGGTTACACCCTCCCAATACCCACTGTACCTCTTTTTAGGGGCAGGGCTATGTACTATAGAAGGGTAGCAGGTGCTACCTTACCTTTTCCTGGCACCCAACCAATTCAGAATCCAACGTATGCACGCTCTAATCCATTGAATGGGACACATACCTGCAAGAGAAACTGCACAAAAGGTTTAAGGGTGATCCAGTCATGAAGGAAAAAAAATGCACTGTACCTCCTTTTGGGCGCAGGGCTATGTTCTATGCAAGTGTAGCAGGTGCTACCTTACCTTTTAATGGTACCCAATCTATGCAGAATCCAACCACGGCATGCTCTAATCCATTAAAACAGATACATAACTGCAAGAGAAGCTGCACAAAAGGTTTTAGGGTGTCCTAGTCATTACAGTAAAACATTCCCTTCCCCAAAAAGAGGTTACACCCTCCCAATACCTACTGTACCTCTTTTTGGGGGCAGGGCTATGTACTATAGAAGGGTAGCAGGTGCTACCTTACCTTTTCCTGGCACCCATTCATATGCAGAATCCAACCACGGCATGCTCTAATCCATTGAATGGGACACATACCTGCAAGAGAAACTGCACAAAAGGTTTAAGGGTGATCCAGTCATGATGAAAAAAAAATACACTGTACCTCCTTTTGGGCGCAGGGCTATGTTCTATGCAAGTGTAGCAGGTGCTACCTTACCTTTTCCTGGTACCCAATCTATGCAGAATACAACCACGGCATGCTTTAATCCATTAAACTAGATACATACCTGCAAGAGAAACTGCACAAAAGGTTTTATGGTGTACTAGTCATTATAGTAAAACATGCCCTGCCCCAAAATAAGAGGTTACACCCTCCCAATACCCACTGTACCTCTTTTTGGGGGCAGGGCTAGGTACTATAGAAGGGTAGCAGGTGCTACCTTACCTTTTCCTTGCACCCACCGTATTCAGAATCCAACGTATACACTCTCTTATCCATTGAATGGGACACATACCTGCAAGAGAAACTGCACAAAAGGTTTAAGGGTGATCCAGTCATGATGGAAAAAAATGCACTGTACCTCCTTTTGGGCACAGGGCTATGTTCTATGCAAGTGTAGCAGGTGCTACCTTACCTTTTTCTGGTACCCAATCTATGCAGAATCCAACCACGGCATGCTCTAATCCATTAAACCAGATACATACCTGCAAGAGAAACTGCACAAAAGGTTTTAGGGTGTCCTAGTCATTATTGTAGAACATGCTCTGCCCCAAAAAGGGGTTCCATCCTCCCAATTCCCACTGAACCTCTTTTTAGGGGCAGGGCTATGTACTATAGAAGGGTAGCAGGTGCTACCTTACCTTTTCCTGGCACCCAACGTATGCAGAATCCAACACATGCACGCTCTAATCCATTGAATGGGAAATATACCTGCAAGAGAAACTGCACAAAAGGTTTAAGGGTGATCAAGTCACGATGGAAAAAAATGCATTGTACCTCCTTTTGGGGGCAGGGCTAAGTTATATGCAAGTGTAGCAGGTGCTACCTTACCTTTTCCTGGTACCCAATCTATGCAGAATCCAACCACGGCATGCTCTAATCCATTAAACCAGATACATGACTGCAAGAGAAGCTGCACAAAAGGTTTTAGGGTGTCCTAGTCATTACAGTAAAACATTCCCTTCCCCAAAAAGAGGTTACACCCTCCCAATACCTACTGTACCTCTTTTTGGGGGCAGGGCTATGTACTATAGAAGGGTAGCAGGTGCTACCTTACCTTTTCCTGGCACCCATTCATATGCAGAATCCAACCACGGCATGCTCTAATCCATTGAATGGGACACATACCTGCAAGAGAAACTGCACAAAAGGTTTAAGGGTGATCCAGTCATGATGGAAAAAAATGCACTGTACCTCCTTTTGGGCGCAGGGCTATGTTCTATGCAAGTGTAGCAGGTGCTACCTTACCTTTTCCTGGTACCCAATCTATGCAGAATCCAACCACGGCATGCTGAAATCCATTAAACCAGATACATACCTGCAAGAGAAACTGCACAAAAGGTTTTAGGGTGTCTTAGTCATTATTGTAAAACATGCCCTTTCCCAAAAAGTGGTTCCACAGTCCCAATTCCCACTGTACCTCTTTTTAGGGGCAGGGCTATGTACTATAGAAGGGTAGCAGGTGCTACCTTACCTTTTCCTGGCACCCAACGTATTCAGAATCCAACGTATGCACGCTCTAATCCATTGAATGGGACACATACCTGCAAGAGAAACTGCACAAAAGGTTTAAGGGTGATCCAGTCATGATGAAAAAAAATGCATTGTACCTCCTTATGGGCGCAGGGCTATGTTCTATGCAAGTGTAGCAGGTGCTACCTTACCTTTTCCTGGTACCCAATCTATGCAGAATCCAATCACGGCATGCTCGAATCCATTAAACCAGATACATACCTGCAAGAGAAACTGCACAAAAGGTTTTAGGGTGTCCTAGTCATTATTGTAGAACATGCTCTGCCCCAAAAAGGGGTTCCATCCTCCCAATTCCCACTGAACCTCTTTTTAGGGGCAGGGCTATGTACTATAGAAGGGTAGCAGGTGCTACCTTACCTTTTCCTGGCACCCAACGTATGCAGAATCCAACACATGCACGCTCTAATCCATTGAATGGGAAATATACCTGCAAGAGAAACTGCACAAAAGGTTTAAGGGTGATCAAGTCACGATGGAAAAAAATGCATTGTACCTCCTTTTGGGGGCAGGGCTAAGTTATATGCAAGTGTAGCAGGTGCTACCTTACCTTTTCCTGGTACCCAATCTATGCAGAATCCAACCACGGCATGCTCTAATCCATTAAACCAGATACATAACTGCAAGAGAAGCTGCACAAAAGGTTTTAGGGTGTCCTAGTCATTACAGTAAAACATTCCCTTCCCCAAAAAGAGGTTACACCCTCCCAATACCTACTGTACCTCTTTTTGGGGGCAGGGCTATGTACTATAGAAGGGTAGCAGGTGCTACCTTACCTTTTCCTGGCACCCATTCATATGCAGAATCCAACCACGGCATGCTCTAATCCATTGAATGGGACACATACCTGCAAGAGAAACTGCACAAAAGGTTTAAGGGTGATCCAGTCATGATGGAAAAAAATGCACTGTACCTCCTTTTGGGCGCAGGGCTATGTTCTATGCAAGTGTAGCAGGTGCTACCTTACCTTTTCCTGGTACCCAATCTATGCAGAATCCAACCACGGCATGCTCAAATCCATTAAACCAGATACATACCTGCAAGAGAAACTGCACAAAAGGTTTTAGGGTGTCTTAGTCATTATTGTAAAACATGCCCTTTCCCAAAAAGTGGTTCCACAGTCCCAATTCCCACTGTACCTCTTTTTAGGGGCAGGGCTATGTACTATAGAAGGGTAGCAGGTGCTACCTTACCTTTTCCTGGCACCCAACGTATTCAGAATCCAACGTATGCACGCTCTAATCCATTGAATGGGACACATACCTGCAAGAGAAACTGCACAAAAGGTTTAAGGGTGATCCAGTCATGATGAAAAAAAATGCATTGTACCTCCTTTTGGGGGCAGGGTTATGTTCTATGCAAGTGTAGCAGGTGCTACCTTACCTTTTCCTGGTACCCAATCTAAGCAGAATCCAACCACGTCATGCTCTAATCCATTAAACCAGATACATAACTGCAAGAGAAACTGCACAAAAGGTTTTAGGGTGTCCTAGTCATTACAGTAAAACATTCCCTTCCTCAAAAAGAGGTTACACCCTCCCAATACCCACTGTACCTCTTTTTGGGGGCAGGGCTATGTACTATAGAAGGGTAGCAGGTGCTACCTTACCTTTTCCTGGTAACCAACGTATGCAGAATCCAACATATGTACGCTCTAATCCATTGAATGGGACACATACCTGCAAGAGAAACTGCACAAAAGGTTTAAGGGTGATCCAGTCATGATGGAAAAAAATGCATTGTACCTCCTTTTGGGGGCAGGGCTAAGTTCTATGCAAGTGTAGCAGGTGCTACTTTACCTTTTCCTGGTACCCAATCTATGCAGAATCCAACCACGGCATGCTCTAATCCATTAAACCAGATACATAACTGCAAGAGAAACTGCACAAAAGGTTTTAGGGTGTCCTAGTCATTACAGTAAAACATCCCCTTCCCCAAAAAGAGGTTACACCCTCCCAATACCCACTGTACCTCTTTTTGGGGGCAAGGCTATGTACTATAGAAGGGTAGCAGGTGCTACCTTACCTTTTCCTGGCACCCAACGTATTCAGAATCCAACGTATGCACGCTCTAATCCATTGAATGGGACACATACCTGCAAGAGAAACTGCACAAAAGGTTTAAGGGTGATCAAGTCATGATGGAAAAAAAAGCATTGTACCTCCTTTTGGGGGCAGGGCTAAGTTATATGCAAGTGTAGCAGGTGCTACCTTACCTTTTCCTGGTACCCAATCTATGCAGAATCCAACCACGGCATGCTCTAATCCATTAAACCAGATACATAACTGCAAGAGAAGCTGCACAAAAGGTTTTAGGGTGTCCTAGTCATTACAGTAAAACATTCCCTTCCCCAAAAAGAGGTTACACCCTCCCAATACCTACTGTACCTCTTTTTGGGGGCAGGGCTATGTACTATAGAAGGGTAGCAGGTGCTACCTTACCTTTTCCTGGCACCCATTCATATGCAGAATCCAACCACGGCATGCTCTAATCCATTGAATGGGACACATACCTGCAAGAGAAACTGCACAAAAGGTTTAAGGGTGATCCAGTCATGATGGAAAAAAATGCACTGTACCTCCTTTTGGGCGCAGGGCTATGTTCTATGCAAGTGTAGCAGGTGCTACCTTACCTTTTCCTGGTACCCAATCTATGCAGAATCCAACCACGGCATGCTCAAATCCATTAAACCAGATACATACCTGCAAAAGAAACTGCACAAAAGGTTTTAGGGTGTCCTAGTCATTATTGTAAAACATGCTCTTCCCCAAAAAGAGGTTCCACCCTCCCAATTCCCACTGTACCTCTTTTTAGGGGCAGGGCTATGTACTATAGAAGGGTAGCAGGTGCTACCTTACCTTTTCCTGGCACCCAACGTATTCAGAATCCAACATATGCACGCTCTAATCCATTGAATGGGACACATACCTGCAAGAGAAACTGCACAAAAGGTTTAAGGGTGATCCAGTCATGATGGAAAAAAAATGCATTGTACCTCCTTTTGGGCGCAGGGCTATGTTCTATGCAATTGTAGCAGATGCTACCTTACCTTTTCCTGGTACCCAATCTATGCAGAATTCAACCACGGCATGCTCTAATCCATTAAACCAGATACATACCTGCAAGAGAAACTGCACAAAAGGTTTTAGGGTGTCCTAGTCATTATTGTAGAACATGCTCTGCCCCAAAAAGAGGTTCCATCCTCCCAATTCCCACTGTACCTCTTTTTAGGGGCAGGGCTATGTACTATAGAAGGGTAGCAGGTGTTACCTTGACTTTTCCTGGCACCCAATCTATGCAGAATCCAACCACGGCATGCTCTAATCCATTGAATGGGAAATATACCTGCAAGAGAAACTGCACAAAAGGTTTTAGGGTGTCCTAGTCATTACAGTAAAACATCCCCTTCCCCAAAAAGAGGTTACACCCTCCCAATACCTACTGTACCTCTTTTTGGGGGCAAGGCTATGTACTATAGAAGGGTAGCAGGTGCTACCTTACCTTTTCCTGGCACCCAACGTATTCAGAATCCAACGTATGCACGCTCTAATCCATTGAATGGGACACATACCTGCAAGAGAAACTGCACAAAAGGTTTAAGGGTGATCCAGTCATGATGGAAAAAAATGCATTGTACCTCCTTTTGGGCGCAGGGCTATGTTCTATGCAAGTGTAGCAGGTGCTACCTTACCTTTTCCTGGTACCCAATCTATGCAGAATCCAACCACGGCATGCTCGAATCCATTAAACCAGATACATACCTGCAAGAGAAACTGCACAAAAGGTTTTAGGGTGTCCTAGTCATTACAGTAAAACAGTCCCTTTCCCAAAAAGAGGTTACACCCTCCCAATACCTACTGTACCTCTTTTTGGGGGCAGGGCTATGTACTATAGAAGGGTAGCAGGTAATACCTTACCTTTTCCTGGCACCCAACGTATGCAGAATCCAACATATGCACGCTCTAATCCATTGAATGGGACACATACCTGCAAGAGAAGCTGCACAAAAGGTTTAAGGGTGATCCAGTCATGATGGAAAAAAATGCACTGTACCTCCTTTTGGGCGCAGGGCTATGTTCTATGCAAGTGTAGCGGGTGCTACCTTACCTTTTCCTGGTACCCAATCTATGCAGAATCCAACCACGGCATGCTCTAATCCATTGAATGGGAAATATACCTGCAAGAGAAACTGCACAAAAGGTTTTAGGGTGTCCTAGTCATTACAGTAAAACATCCCCTTCCCCACAAAGAGGTTACACCCTCCCAATACCTACTGTACCTCTTTTTGGGGGCAAGGCTATGTACTATAGAAGGGTAGCAGGTGCTACCTTACCTTTTCCTGGCACCTAACGTATTCAGAATCCAACGTATGCACGCTCTAATCCATTGAATGGGACACATACCTGCAAGAGAAACTGCACAAAAGGTTTAAGGGTGATCCAGTCATGATGGAAAAAAATGCATTGTACCTCCTTTTGGGGGCAGGGCTAAGTTCTATGCAAGTGTAGCAGGTGCTACTTTACCTTTTCCTGGTACCCAATCTATGCAGAATCCAACCACGGCATGCTCTAATCCATTAAACCAGATACATAACTGCAAGAGAAACTGCACAAAAGGTTTTAGGGTGTCCTAGTCATTACAGTAAAACATCCCCTTCCCCAAAAAGAGGTTACACCCTCCCAATACCTACTGTACCTCTTTTTGGGGGCAAGGCTATGTACTATAGAAGGGTAGCAGGTGCTACCTTACCTTTTCCTGGCACCCAACGTATTCAGAATCCAACGTATGCACGCTCTAATCCATTGAATGGGACACATACCTGCAAGAGAAACTGCACAAAAGGTTTAAGGGTGATCCAGTCATGATGGAAAAAAATGCATTGTACCTCCTTTTGGGCGCAGGGCTATGTTCTATGCAAGTGTAGCAGGTGCTACCTTACCTTTTCCTGGTACCCAATCTATGCAGAATCCAACCACGGCATGCTCGAATCCATTAAACCAGATACATACCTGCAAGAGAAACTGCACAAAAGGTTTTAGGGTGTCCTAGTCATTTTAGTAAAACATGCCCTGCACCCAAAAAAGAGGTTACACCGTCCCAATTCCCACTGTACCTCTTTTTAGGGGCAGGGCTACGTACTATAGAAGGGTAGAAGGTGCTACCTTACCTTTTCCTGGCACACAACGTATGCAGAATCCAACATATGCACGCTCTAATCTATTGAATGGGACATATACCTGCAAGAGAAACTGCACAAAAGGTTTAAGGGTGATCCAGTCATGATGGAAAAAATGCATTGTACCTCCTTTTGGGGGCAGGGCTAAGTTCCATGCAAGTGTAGCAGGTGCTACCTTACCTTTTCCTGGTACCCAATCTATGCAGAATCCAACCACGGCATGCTCGAATCCATTAAACCAGATACATAACTGCAAGAGAAGCTGCACAAAAGGTTTTAGGGTGTTCTAGTCATTATAGTAAAACATTCCCTTCCCTAAAAAGAGGTTACACCCTCCCAATACCTACTGTACCTCTTTTTAGGGGAAGGGCTATGTATTATAGAAGGGTAGCAGGTGCTACCTTACCTTTTCCTGGCACACAACGTATGCAGAATCCAACATATGTACGCTCTAATCCATTGAATGGGACACATACCTGCAAGAGAAACTGCACAAAAGGTTTAAGGGTGATCCAGTCATGATGGAAAAAAATGCATTGTACCTCCTTTTGGGCGCAGGGCTATGTTCTATGCAAGTGTAGCAGGTGCTACCTTACCTTTTCCTGGTACCCAATCTATGCAGAATCCAACCACGGCATGCTCAAATCCATTAAACCAGATACATAACTGCAAGAGAAACTGCACAAAAGGTTTTATGGTGTCCTAGTCATTTTAGTAAAACATGCCCTGCCCCAAAAAAGAGGTTACACCCTCCCAATACCCACTGTACCTCTTTTTGGGGGCAGGGCTAGGTACTATAGAAGGGTAGAAGGTGCTACCTTACCTTTTCCTGGCACCCAACGTATTCAGAATCCAACGTATGCACGCTCTAATCCATTGAATGGGACACATACCTGCAAGAGAAACTGCACAAAAGGTTTAAGGGTGATCCAGTCATGATGGAAAAAAATGCATTGTACCTCCTTTTGGGGGCAGGGCTAAGTTCTATGCAAGTGTAGCAGGTGCTACCTTACCTTTTCCTGGTACCCAATCTATGCAGAATCCAACCACGGCATGCTCTAATCCATTAAACCAGATACATAACTGCAAGAGAAACTGCACAAAAGGTTTTAGGGTGTCCTAGTCATTACAGTAAAACATCCCCTTCCCCAAAAAGAGGTTACACCCTCCCAATACCTACTGTACCTCTTTTTGGGGGCAAGGCTATGTACTATAGAAGGGTAGCAGGTGCTACCTTACCTTTTCCTGGCACCCAACGTATTCAGAATCCAACGTATGCACGCTCTAATCCATTGAATGGGACACATACCTGCAAGAGAAACTGCACAAAAGGTTTAAGGGTGATCCAGTCATGATGGAAAAAAATGCATTGTACCTCCTTTTGGGCGCAGGGCTATGTTCTATGCAAGTGTAGCAGGTGCTACCTTACCTTTTCCTGGTACCCAATCTATGCAGAATCCAACCACGGCATGCTCGAATCCATTAAACCAGATACATACCTGCAAGAGAAACTGCACAAAAGGTTTTAGGGTGTCCTAGTCATTTTAGTAAAACATGCCCTGCACCCAAAAAAGAGGTTACACCGTCCCAATTCCCACTGTACCTCTTTTTAGGGGCAGGGCTACGTACTATAGAAGGGTAGAAGCAGTGCCGAATTTCCAATTAGGCACGTGAGGCACGTGCCTAGGGGCGGCACATGTTTGGGGGCGGCACTTGGATGCTTGTGTCAGCCTGAAATGTATCAGTAACTGTAAAATATACACTGTACTGTACCATATTCCATCTTGAATAGAGTGTAAATGGATAGGACATGCAGATACTGCCCCTATAAACTGTCCTATATAGTAAATATGTATACATAATTTTTACAAAAAGTCAGTTAGTGGCTTTGTTTTAAATAATCCATTAAATTGGCTATTATCAAATGAGGGCATATAAGTAATCAATAAAAATAATACAATTAGGTGGGGGGGGGGGGCAGCCGTTATTGTTGTGCCTAGGGGTGCCATCACGCCTAAATCCGCCCATGGGTAGAAGGTGCTACCTTACTTTTTCCTGGCACACAACGTATGCAGAATCCAACATATGCACGCTCTAATCTATTGAATGGGACATATACCTGCAAGAGAAACTGCACAAAAGGTTTAAGGGTGATCCAGTCATGATGGAAAAAATGCATTGTACCTCCTTTTGGGGGCAGGGCTAAGTTCCATGCAAGTGTAGCAGGTGCTACCTTACCTTTTCCTGGTACCCAATCTATGCAGAATCCAACCACGGCATGCTCGAATCCATTAAACCAGATACATAACTGCAAGAGAAGCTGCACAAAAGGTTTTAGGGTGTTCTAGTCATTATAGTAAAACATTCCCTTCCCTAAAAAGAGGTTACACCCTCCCAATACCTACTGTACCTCTTTTTAGGGGAAGGGCTAGGTACTATAGAAGGGTAGCAGGTGCTACCTTACCTTTTCCTGGTAACCAACGTATGCAGAATCCAACATATGTACGCTCTAATCCATTGAATGGGACACATACCTGCAAGAAAAACTGCACAAAAGGTTTAAGGGTGATCCAGTCATGATGGAAAAAATGCATTGTACCTCCTTTTGGGGGCAGGGTTATGTTCTATGCAAGTGTAGCAGGTGCTACCTTACCTTTTCCTGATACCCAATCTTAGCAGAATCCAACCACGTCATGCTCTAATCCATTAAACCAGATACATAACTGCAAGAGAAACTGCACAAAAGGTTTTATGGTGTCCTAGTCATTTTAGTAAAACATGCCCTGCCCCCAAAAAAGAGGTTACACCCTCCCAATACCCACTGTACCTCTTTTTGGGGGCAGTGCTAGGTACTATAGAAGGGTAGCAGGTGCTACCTTACCTTTTCCTGGCACCCACGGTATTCAGAATCCAACGTATACACTCTCTAATCCATTGAATGGGACACATACCTGCAAGAGAAACTGTACAAAAGGTTTAAGGGTGATCCAGTCATGATGGAAAAAAATGCACTGTACCTCCTTTTGGGCGCAGGGCTATGTTCTATGCAAGTGTAGCAGGTGCTACCTTACCTTTTCCTGGTACCCAATCTAAGCAGAATCCAACCACGGCATGCTCAAATCCATTAAACCAGATACATACCTGCAAGAGAAACTGCACAAAAGGTTTTATGGTGTCCTAGTCATTTTAGTAAAACATGCCCTGCCCCCAAAAAAGAGGTTACACCCTCCCAATACCCACTGTACGTCTTTTTGGGGGCAGGGCTAGGTACTATAGAAGGGTAGCAGGTGCTACCTTACCTTTTCCTGGCACCCACCGTATTCAGAATCCAACATATACACTCTAATCCATTGAATGGGACACATACCTGCAAGAGAAACTGCACAAAAGGTTTAAGGGTGATCCAGTCATGATGGAAAAAATGCATTGTACCTCCTTTTGGGGGCAGGGTTATGTTCTATGCAAGTGGAGCAGGTGCTACCTTACCTTTTCCTGGTACCCAATCTAAGCAGAATCCAACCACGTCATGCTCTAATCCATTAAACCAGATACATAACTGCAAGAGAAACTGCACAAAAGGTTTTAGGGTGTCCTAGTCCTTACAGTAAAACAGTCCCTTCCCCAAAAAGAGGTTACACCCTCCCAATACCTACTGTACCTCTTTTTGGAGGCAGGGCTATGTACTATAGAAGGGTAGCAGGTGCTACCTTACCTTTTCCTGGCACCCAACGTATGCAGAATCCAACATATGCACGCTCTTATCCATTGAATAGGACACATACCTGCAAGAGAAACTGCACAAAAGGTTTAAGGGTGATCCAGTCATGATGGAAAAAATGCATTGTACCTCCTTTTGGGGGCAGGGCTAAGTTCCATGCAAGTGTAGCAGGTGCTACCTCACCTTTTCCTGGTACCCAATCTATGCAGAATCCAACCACGGCATGCTCAATTCCATTAAACCAGATACATAACTGCAAGAGAAACTGCACAAAAGGTTTTATGGTGTCCTAGTCATTTTATTAAAACATGCCCTGCCCCCAAAAAAGAGGTTACACCCTCCCAATACCCACTGTACCTCTTTTTGGGGGCAGGGCTAGGTATTATAGAAGGGTAGCAGGTGCTACCTCACCTTTTACTGGCACCCACCGTATTCAGAATCCAACGTATGCACGCTCTAATCCATTGAATGGGACACATACCTGCAAGAGAAACTGCACAAAAGGTTTAAGGGTGATCCAGTCATGATGTAAAAAAATGCACTGTACCTCCTTTTGGGCGCAGGGCTATGTTCTATGCAAGTGTAGCAGGTGCTACCTTACCTTTTACTGGTACCCAATCTATGCAGAATCCAACCACGGCATGCTCGAATCCATTAAACCATATACATAACTGCAAGAGAAACTGCACAAAAGGTTTTAGGGTGTCCTAGTCATTTTATTAAAACATGCCCTGCCCCCAAAAAAGAGGTTACACCCTCCCAATTCCCACTGTACCTCTTTTTAGGGGCAGGGCTACGTACTATAGAAGGGTAGCAGGTGCTACCTTACCTTTTCCTGGCACCCAACGTATTCAGAATCCAACGTATGCACCCTCTAATCCATTGAATGGGACACATACCTGCAAGAGAAACTGCACAAAAGGTTTAAGGGTGATCCAGTCATGATGGAAAAAATGCATTGTACCTCCTTTTGGGGGCAGGGCTAAGTTCCATGCAAGTGTAGCAGGTGCTACCTTACCTTTTCCTGGTACCCAATCTATGCAGAATCCAACCACGGCATGCTCTAATCCATTAAACCAGATACATAACTGCAAGAGAAGCTGCACAAAAGGTTTTAGGGTGTTCTAGTCATTATAGTAAAACATTCCCTTCCCTAAAAAGAGGTTACACCCTCCCAATACCTACTGTACCTCTTTTTAGGGGAAGGGCTATGTATTATAGAAGGGTAGCAGGTGCTACCTTACCTTTTCCTGGCACACAACGTATGCAGAATCCAACATATGTACGCTCTAATCCATTGAATGGGACACATACCTGCAAGAGAAACTGCACAAAAGGTTTAAGGGTGATCCAGTCATGATGGAAAAAAATGCACTGTACCTCCTTTTGGGCGCAGGGCTATGTTCTATGCAAGTGTAGCAGGTGCTACCTTACCTTTTCCTAGTACCCAATCTATGCAGAATCCAACCACGGCATGCTCAAATCCATTAAACCAGATACATACCTGCAAGAGAAACTGCACAAAAGGTTTTATGGTGTCCTAGTCATTTTAGTAAAACATGCCCTGCCCCCAAAAAAGAGGCTACACCCTCCCAATACCCACTGTACCTCTTTTTGGGGGCAGGGCTAGGTACTATAGAAGGGTAGAAGGTGCTACCTTACCTTTTCCTGGCACCCACCGTATTCAGAATCCAACGTCTACACTCTCTAATCCATTGAATGGGACACATACCTGCAAGAAAAACTGCACAAAAGGTTTAAGGGTGATCCAGTCATGATGGAAAAAATGCATTGTACCTCCTTTTGGGGGCAGGGTTATGTTCTATGCAAGTGTAGCAGGTGCTACCTTACCTTTTCCTGGTACCCAATCTAAGCAGAATCCAACCACGTCATGCTCTAATCCATTAAACCAGATACATAACTGCAAGAGAAACTGCACAAAATGTTTTATGGTGTCCTAGTCATTTTAGTAAAACATGCCCTTCCCCCAAAAAAGAGGTTACACCCTCCCAATACCCACTGTACGTCTTTTTGGGGGCAGGGCTAGGTACTATAGAAGGGTAGCAGGTGCTACCTTACCTTTTCCTGGCACCCACCGTATTCAGAATCCAACGTATACACTCTAATCCATTGAATGGGACACATACCTGCAAGAGAAACTGCACAAAAGGTTTAAGGGTGATCCAGTCATGATGGAAAAAATGCATTGTACCTCCTTTTGGGGGCAGGGTTATGTTCTATGCAAGTGTAGCAGGTGCTACCTTACCTTTTCCTGGTACCCAATCTAAGCAGAATCCAAGCACGTCATGCTCTAATCCATTAAACCAGATACATAACTGCAAGAGAAACTGCACAAAAGGTTTTAGGGTGTCCTAGTCCTTACAGTAAAACAGTCCCTTCCCCAAAAGAGGTTACACCCTCCCAATACCTACTGTACCTCTTTTTGGAGGCAGGGCTATGTACTATAGAAGGGTAGCAGGTGCTACCTTACCTTTTCCTGGCACCCAACGTATGCAGAATCCAACATATGCACGCTCTTATCCATTGAATAGGACACATACCTGCAAGAGAAACTGCACAAAAGGTTTAAGGGTGATCCAGTCATGATGGAAAAAATGCATTGTACCTCCTTTTGGGGGCAGGGCTAAGTTCCATGCAAGTGTAGCAGGTGCTACCTTACCTTTTCCTGGTACCCAATCTATGCAGAATCCAACCACGGCATGCTCTAATCCATTAAACCAGATACATAACTGCAAGAGAAGCTGCACAAAAGGTTTTAGGGTGTTCTAGCCATTATAGTAAAACATTCCCTTCCCTAAAAAGAGGTTACACCCTCCCAATACCTACTGTACCTCTTTTTAGGGGAAGGGCTATGTACTATAGAAGGGTTGCAGGTGCTACCTTACCTTTTCCTGGCACACAACGTATGCAGAATCCAACATATGTACGCTCTAATCCATTGAATGGGACACATACCTGCAAGAGAAACTGCACAAAAGGTTTAAGGGTGATCCAGTCATGATGGAAAAAAATGCACTGTACCTCCTTTTGGGCGCAGGGCTATGTTCTATGCAAGTGTAGCAGGTGCTACCTCACCTTTTCCTGGTACCCAATCTATGCAGAATCCAACCACGGCATGCTCAATTCCATTAAACCAGAGACATACCTGCAAGAGAAACTGCACAAAAGGTTTTATGGTGTCCTAGTCATTTTATTAAAACATGCCCTGCCCCCAAAAAAGAGGTTACACCCTCCCAATACCCACTGTACCTCTTTTTGGGGGCAGGGCTAGGTATTATAGAAGGGTAGCAGGTGCTACCTCACCTTTTACTGGCACCCACCGTATTCAGAATCCAACGTATGCACGCTCTAATCCATTGAATGGGACACATACCTGCAAGAGAAACTGCACAAAAGGTTTAAGGGTGATCCAGTCATGATGGAAAAAAATGCACTGTACCTCCTTTTGGGCGCAGGGCTATGTTCTATGCAAGTGTAGCAGGTGCTACCTTACCTTTTACTGGTACCCAATCTATGCAGAATCCAACCACGGCATGCTCGAATCCATTAAACCATATACATAACTGCAAGAGAAACTGCACAAAAGGTTTTAGGGTGTCCTAGTCATTTTATTAAAACATGCCCTGCCCCCAAAAAAGAGGTTACACCCTCCCAATTCCCACTGTACCTCTTTTTAGGGGCAGGGCTACGTACTATAGAAGGGTAGCAGGTGCTACCTTACCTTTTCCTGGCACCCAACGTATTCAGAATCCAACGTATGCACCCTCTAATCCATTGAATGGGACACATACCTGCAAGAGAAACTGCACAAAAGGTTTAAGGGTGATCCAGTCATGATGGAAAAAAATGCACTGTACTGTACCTCCTTATGGGCGCAGGGCTATGTTCTATGCAAGTGTAGCAGGTGCTACCTTACCTTTTCCTGGTACCCAACCTATGCAGAATCCAACCACGGCATGCTCGAATTCATTAAACCAGATACATACCTGCAAGAGAAACTGCACAAAAGGTTTTAGGGTGTCCTAGTCATTACAGTAAAACAGTCCCTTCCCCAAAAAGAGGTTACACCCTCCCAATACCTACTGTACCTCTTTTTGGGGGCAGGGCTATGTACTATAGAAGGGTAGCAGGTGCTACCTTACCTTTTCCTGGCACCCAACGTATGCAGAATCCAACATATGCACGCTCTAATCCATTGAATGGGACACATACCTGCAAGAGAAACTGCACAAAAGGTTTAAGGGTGATCCAGTCATGATGGAAAAAATGCATTGTACCTCCTTTTGGGGGCAGGGCTAAGTTCCATGCAAGTGTAGCAGGTGCTACCTTACCTTTTCCTGGTACCCAATCTATGCAGAATCCAACCACGGCATGCTCAAATCCATTAAACCAGATACATAACTGCAAGAGAAGCTGCACAAAAGGTTTTAGGGTGTTCTAGTCATTACAGTAAAACATTCCCTTCCCTAAAAAGAGGTTACACCCTCCCAATACCTACTGTACCTCTTTTTAGGGGAAGGGCTATGTACTATAGAAGGGTAGCAGGTGCTACCTTACCTTTTCCTGGCACACAACGTATGCAGAATCCAACATATGTACGCTCTAATCCATTGAATGGGACACATACCTGCAAGAGAAACTGCACAAAAGGTTTAAGGGTGATCCAGTCATGATGGAAAAAAATGCACTGTACCTCCTTATGGGCGCAGGGCTATGTTCTATGCAAGTGTAGCAGGTGCTACCTTACCTTTTCCTGGTACCCAATCTATGCAGAATCCAACCACGGCATGCTCTAATCCATTAAACCAGATACATACCTGCAAGAGAAACTGCACAAAAGGTTTTAGGGTGTCATTACAGTAAAACATTCCCTTCCCCAAAAAGAGGTTACACCCTACCAATACCCACTGTACCTCTTTTTGAGGGCAGGGCTATGTACTATAGAAGGGTAGCAGGTGCTACCTTACCTTTTCCTGGTAACCAACCAGAATCCAACATATGTACGCTCTAATCCATTGAATGGGACACATACCTGCAAGAGAAACTGCACAAAAGGTTTAAGGGTGATCCAGTCATGATGGAAAAAAATGCACTGTACCTCCTTTTGGGCGCAGGGCTATGTTCTATGCAAGTGTAGCAGGTGCTACCTTACCTTTTCCTGGTACCCAATCTATGTAGAATCCAACCACAGCATGCTCTAATCCATTAAACCAGACACATAACTGCAAGAGAAACTGAACAAAAGGTTTTAGGGTGTCCTAGTCATTACAGTAAAACATTCCCTTCCCCAAAAAGAGGTTACACCCTCCCAATACCTACTGTACCTCTTTTTAGGGGCAGGGCTATGTACTATAGAAGGGTAGCAGGTGCTACCTTACCTTTTCCTGGCACTCAACGTATGCAGAATCCAACATATGCACGCTCTAATCCATTGAATGGGACACATACCTGCAAGAGAAACTGCACAAAAGGTTTAAGGGTGATCCAGTCATGATGGAAAAAATGCATTGTACCTCCTTTTGGGGACAGGGCTAAGTTCCATGCAAGTGTAGCAGGTGCTACCTTACCTTTTCCTGGTAACCAATCTATGCAGAATCCAACCACGGCATGCTCTAATCCATTAAACCAGATACATTCCCTCAAGAGAAACTGCACAAAAGGTTTAAGGGTTATCCAGTCATGATGGAAAAAAATGCACTGTACCTCCTTTTGGGCGCAGGGCTATGTTCTATGCAAGTGTAGCAGGTGCTACCTTACCTTTTCCTGGTACCCAATCTAAGCAGAATCCAAACACGTCATGCTCTAATCCATTAAACCAGATACATAACTGCAAGAGAAATTGAACAAAAGGTTTTAGGGTGTCCTAGTCATTACAGTAAAACATTCCCTTCCCCAAAAAGAGGTTACACCCTCCCAATACCTACTGTACCTCTTTTTAGGGGCAGGGCTATGTACTATAGAAGGGTAGCAGGTGCTACCTTACCTTTTCCTGGCACTCAACGTATGCAGAATCCAACATATGCACGCTCTAATCCATTGAATGGGACACATACCTGCAAGAGAAACTGCACAAAAGGTTTAAGGGTGATCCAGTCATGATGGAAAAAATGCATTGTACCTCCTTTTGGGGACAGGGCTAAGTTCCATGCAAGTGTAGCAGGTGCTACCTTACCTTTTCCTGGTACCCAATCTATGCAGAATCCAACCACGGCATGCTCTAATCCATTAAACCAGATACATTCCCTCAAGAGAAACTGCACAAAAGGTTTAAGGGTTATCCAGTCATGATGGAAAAAAATGCACTGTACCTCCTTTTGGGCGCAGGGCTATGTTCTATGCAAGTGTAGCAGGTGCTACCTTACCTTTTCCTGGTACCCAATCTAAGCAGAATCCAAACACGTCATGCTCTAATCCATTAAACCAGATACATAACTGCAAGAGAAACTGCACAAAAGGTTTTAGGGTGTCCTAGTCATTATTGAAAAACATGCCCTTCCCCACAAAGAGGTTACACCCTCCCAATACCCACTGTACCTCTTTTTGGGGGCAGGGCTATGTACTATAGAAGGGTAGCAGGTGCTACCTTACCTTTTCCTGGTAACCAACGTATGCAGAATCCAACATATGTACGCTCTAATCCATTGAATGGGACACATACCTGCAAGAGAAACTGCACAAAAGGTTTAAGGGTGATCCAGTCATGATGGAAAAAAATGCATTGTACCTCCTTTTGGAGGCAGGGCTATGTTCTATGCAAGTGTAGCAGGTGCTACCTTACCTTTTCCTGGTACCCAATCTATGCAGAATCCAACCACGGCATGCTCGAATCCATTAAACCAGATACATACCTGCAAGAGAAACTGCACAAAAGGATTTAGGGTGTCCTAGTCATTGTTGAAAAACATGCCCTTCCCCAGAAAGAGGTTACACCCTCCCAATACCCACTGTACCTCTTTTTGGGGGCAGGGCTAGGTACTATAGAAGGGTAGCAGGTGCTACCTTACCTTTTCCTGGCACTCAACGTATGCAGAATCCAACATATGCACGCTCTAATCCATTGAATGGGACACATACCTGCAAGAGAAACTGCACAAAAGGTTTAAGGGTGATAGAGTCATGATGGAAAAAATGCATTGTACCTCCTTTTGGGGGCAGGGCTAAGTTCCATGCAAGTGTAGCAGGTGCTACCTTACCTTTTCCTGGTACCCAATCTATGCAGAATACAACCACGGCATGCTCTAATCCATTAAACCAGATACATAACTGCAAGAGAAGCTGCACAAAAGGTTTTAGGGTGTTCTAGTCATTACAGTAAAACATTCCCTTCCCTAAAAAGAGGTAACACCCTCCCAATACCTACTGTACCTCTTTTTAGGGGAAGGGCTATGTACTATAGAAGGGTAGCAGGTGCTACCTTACCTTTTCCTGGCACACAACGTATGCAGAATCCAACATATGTACGCTCTAATCCATTGAATGGGACACATACCTGCAAGAGAAACTGCACAAAAGGTTTAAGGGTGATCCAGTCATGATGGAAAAAATAGGATTTATGGTCTTACCTTGATAAATCCCTTTCTTTGAGTCCATAGGGGGCACAGGAGTTCACGCTGGGTATGAGAGGTGAGGTAGCAGAGCGTGCACCAAAGGGTTACAAAAATGTACCCAGCATGCTCCCTGCCTCCCTTCTCCCTCATAACCCGCCCCCTGACCCTGGGTCACCAGTTTCGTTAGCAAGCCCAAGGTAGGAGCAGAGCCAGAGAAGAAGGAAGAGCAAACGCACACCCACATAGCATACAGGCCCTAAAGCCATGGAACTTTCCTACATAGGAAGCCCCGCTACCAGGTGCGTCTGGGAGGGCGTCCTGTGCCCCCTATGGACTCAAAGAAAGGGATTTATCAAGGTAAGACCATAAATCCTATTTTCTTTTTCGTCCACTAGGGGGCACAGGAGTTCACGCTGGGACGTCCTAAAGCTGTCCCCTCATGGGTGGGGGACGCTCCTGGACTGCGGAAAGCACATGTCTACCAAACTGTGCATTAGCCGATGCAAAGGTATCAAATGCATAAAACTTGATAAAGGTCTGGGAAGAGGACCAAGTAGCCGCCTTACAGAGCTTTTCAGCCGAGGCGCCTCGATTAGCGGCCCAGGATGTACCCACAGACCTGGTAGAATGTGCAGTAATCCCCTCCGGGGGAGTAATCAGTGCGGAAAGATACGCTTGGCGAACCACTGATCTGAGCCATCTCGCCAAGGACTGTTTGGAAGCGGGCCAGCCCCTCTTATTGGCCCCATAAAACACAAACAGTGAACCCGACTTACAAGTTGACTTAGTCCTGCGAAGATAAATCTGCAACGCACGGACTACATCAAGAGAAGCTTCAGCTTCAGAAGAACCTGGAAAAGCAGGCACCACTATTTCCTGGTTAAGGTGAAACTCAGACACCACCTTTGGATGAAAATCCAGTTTGGTACAAAGAACCGCCCTGTCCGGGTGAAATACCAGAAAAGACGGTTTCCATGATAATGCACTCATGTCAGACCCCCTTCGTGCTGAGGAAATAGCCAACAAGAAGCCACCTTCCAGGATTTCAGATCCACCTCCTCCAGAGGCTCGAAAGGAGACGATTGAAGTGCCCGGAAAACTTCTAAAGAGGGACACCTCAACAGCCAGCCCGTCAAAGCCAGGCGACTCAAGTCCGGGTGTCGGAATGGCCCCTGTGAAATTAGGTCTGGACGCAGAGGTAGACTCAGAGGAGAGGCTACCAACAGGTTCCATAGATCCGCGTACCAACCTCGACGGGGCCAATCTGGGGCCACTAGGATCATCATTCCTCCCTCCTTCCTGAACTTCCACAGAAGGCGAAGTAGGAGTTGAAACAGGGGGAATGCGTACACTATCTTGCCGACTTAAAAAGTCTGCCTCAAAATTGAGAACCCCTGGGATGAAGACTGCAGAGATTGCAGAAATCTGCTTCTCCGCCCACCTGAATATCTTGGAGACTTCTTTTATCGCTCCTTTGCTGCATGTCCCGCCCTGCCTGTTGATGAAGGCCACAGGCGTGGTGCTGTCGGACCGGATCTTTACAGGGCACCCTCGGATGAGGGACCCCAACCTCTGAAGAGCCAGAAGGATTGCTCTCAATTCCAGGAGATTGATCGGAAGGCGACTCTCCTGAGCCGTCCAGCGACCCTGAAAAGATTGAGAATTGCAACCCGCTCCCCAGCCCCGTAGGCTGGCATCCGTGGTAAGCAAGACTCAGGTTGGAATCCAAAACGGACGGCCCTGAGACAAGTTGTCTGTCTTTAACCACCATGTGAGAGACAGGCGAACCTTCGGGGCAGTGTGATCAATTGACTCCTTAGACGAGTATGATCTCCTGTCCACTGGCTGAGAATGTAAAGCCGAAGTGGGCGCGAGTGAAACTGTGTATACTCTACCATGTCGAAGACACCACCATACACTTGTGTACTGAGACCCTTCTGTGACCTATAAGGGAATGAATCTTCCTCTGAAGGGAGTGGATCTTATCCTCTGGAAGATATACTCTCTACAACCGAGTGCCCAGCCGAGCTCCCAAGTGAAGTGTCCTTTGGGAAGGAGTAAGAAACGATTTCTTCCAGGTTATCCTCCAACCGTGAGATAACAGAAGTGTAATCACGACCTGCAAATGACTCCGTAGTAGGTCTGGGGACTTTCCAAAACCAGTGGGCCGTCCAGGTATGGAATCATCCGAACCCCCAGCCGGTGCAGGTGTGCAGCCCTGACCGCCATCACCTTGGTGAACACCCTGGGAGCCGTAGATAGACCAAAAGGTAGCGCCCTGAACTGGAAGTGTTCGACCCGAAGGGCGAACCTCAAAGTGCTGATGTTCCTGTCGGATGGGGATGTGAATTATATCTAGCGAGGCCATGAAGTCCCCTGGCTCCAGTGAGAGAATGATCGAACGCAGGGACTCCATGCGAAACTTCGGCACTCTCAGAAAAATAGTGAGCGACTTCAGATTCAGGATAGGACGGTGAGAACCATCCAGTTTGTGAATCAAGAATAGGGTGGAGAAGAACCCCTGACCCCTCTGCTCCTGAGGAACTGGAACAATGACGTTCGAGTCCAAAAGAGAGCAGATGGAAAGCTGTAGCACTTGTCGTTTCGCTGGGTCCTTTGGAAGACCCGTGCAAAAATAACACTGAGGAGGGGGGAACCGGAATGTCAGGGCATAGCCCCTGGATACCACCTCCCTGATCTGTTTAGCCACTGGACGTCTGGTAGCCCAGGGCTGCTTGGTGCAGGGCTTGGCTCCCTTAGTGGATGCGGAAAATCTAGAGGAAGGACTAGTGCCGTCGGACAAACCTCTCTCCACCTTGCCCGCCAACTCAGACACTGCCTTGGCCACCCATGACGCGGCAAGCGTGGTACACCCAATGGCCCCTGCCTGTGAAAAGCAGTCCTGAGGAAATTCTCAGAGGGGTCCTTCAAAGAAGAAGAATCCGAAATGGGCAGTACTGAAGCGCGAGCTAATCGCGCAACATGATCATCCGCCAGGGGAGGATTTTCCCACTTAGCCCTCTCTGTGGGAGGAACAGGTTAAAAAGTAGTAAGTCGCTTGGAAAGCTGGAACTTTCTAAACGGTTGAGACCACGCAGTCTCCAATAAATCCTCCATGAGGGCCGAAGGCGGGAGCTGGGCCGATACTTTCTTAAGACGCTTAAAAAGCAGGTCTTTACTTTTAGGGGCAGGAGCCTCATCCTCCCTCTGGAGGACTGCCTTAACCTCCTGCATCAGAGACTCTACCTCCGCTGAGGACAAAGTGTCATCAGCCCCTGCGGATTCCGCCACTGAGCTGGAATCCGAATCGGAACGCGGAGAACCCGCATCGGGACTCTGCTGCCTACACTGCCTCCTGGAATCCCTGCCCGCCCGAGTAGCCGTCAACCTCTGCACAGATTGAGCAAAGGATTGCCACCAAGGGGGCTCTACATAAGCAGGAGCTGCCCCAACACTGTTGCTGGCCACTGCCACAGGGGGCATGGGCACAGGGGGCAGGGGCGCAGGAGGTAAGGAGTTGACAAGCGGTCAATAGGTCAATACCTGAGTCAAGGTCGAAGCCCAGGCCGGTTCCTGCTGTGAAGGCAGCAGAAGATCTGTTTAAAGGGCCAAACACCTGGAACAGATATCCTCCTCCTGCCGAGAGAGTATGTCCACACATACCCTGCAGGTACGCTGCATCGGAGATGGAGTCTCCTTGCCAGGTTTCACCTTAGGCATACTGTCCATGATAAAAGACAAAAAACACCAGCAGTTACAACACTGACACCCAAGCAACACACTTGCAGCCTTACCCACAAAGCTTTAGCAAAGCCATTTGGTATGGGCAGATAAACTCAACAATTCAGCAAGCTGAAAGGGAGACACCGTATATGCAAAGCCAATACTATGAATGGTGACAGTGTTTCAAACTTTCATCTCTTTAATGATATTGGAAGGAAGAAAGCATCAGAGTACCAGCCGCAGGAGAGGATAAATACCACAAACACCAGGCTCCAGGAGCAGGGTGTGGGGAAGAATCCCAGCAGCCTCCATCTCTAAACCCAGCAAGTGCCAGAATGGCTGCTGATTAGGACCTTAATGAGGAGCTGGGACACCTGGGGCAAAAATATTTTTTTTTTTTTGTGGATTGTGGGAGGAAATCAGAGTACCCGGAGGAAACCCACTCAAGTACGGGGAGAATATACAAACTCCGCACAGTTAGGACCATTGTGGGAATCGAACCCAGGACCTCAG
Organism: Crinia signifera; assembly: GCF_055691185.1. Classification (NCBI taxonomy): domain Eukaryota; kingdom Metazoa; phylum Chordata; class Amphibia; order Anura; family Myobatrachidae; genus Crinia; species Crinia signifera. The sequence goes on from NC_139217.1 coordinate 386,658,279, forward strand.
TGCTGTGAGGCAGTAATGCTAACCATTACACCCTCCGTACTCCTACAGCACCTGGTGTTCCTATGTGGTCACCCACTCAAGTACTTACCAGGCCCAATATACAGCATTAGCTGTAGATCCCAGGCTGTCTTCAAGCTTCCAATGATATTGGAAATAAGACATCCGCAAAAACTCAACAATCCAGCCAGCAGCAGGAGAGGAGAAATACCACACACACACCAGGCTCCAGGAGCAGGGTGTGGGGGAAAATCCCAGCAGCCTCCGTCTCTAAACTCAGCAAGTGCCAGAATGGCTGCTGATTAGGACCTTAATGAGGAGCTGGGACACCTGGGGCAATCCTACAGCACCTGGTGTTCCTATGTGGTCACCCACTCAAGTACTTACCAGGCCCAATATACAGCATTAGCTGTAGATCCCAGGCTGTCTTCAAGCTTCCAATGATATTGGAAAGAAGACATCAGCAGAGCTCAACAATCCAGCCCGCAGCAGGAGAGGAGAAATACTACACACACACCAGGCTTCCAGGAGCAGGGTGTGGGGGAGAATCCCAGCAGCCTCCGTCTCTAAACCCAGCAAGTGCCAGAATGGCTGCTGATTAGGACCTTAACGAGGAGCTGGGACACCTGGGGCAATCAGAGAGCAAGCCTCAGCACTTCCCCAGGGGTAGGGGAGGGACTAACCTACAGCACCTGGTGTTCCTATGTGGTCTCCCACTCAAGTACTAACCAGGCCCAATATACAACATTACCAATGTGTATGGCTGTAGGTTCCCAGGCTGTCTAACCTCCCCCTCAGGCATCAACCCCCGGGACATAGCCTGACTAATTGTCCCTGGTGATCTAGTGGAAAGGTGGAGCAGTCCAGACCCCCACTGCCTGCCCCCCCGCTGACTCCCATACAAACGGGGGGGGATCGCTGCTAGACGCGGCTCCCTGCAAGCAGGGGACCGCCGCTTACCTGCCCGGGGACGGAGTGCAGCATGCGGGAGCCTCCGAGAGAGGGTCCCGCGACGGAAGTCCCCAGCCCAGTCGCCAGCGCTGCCGTCGCCGCCGCCGAGTGATGGAGCTGCGCTGCCGGTGATTCACTAAAAGAGCACCCGCCGCAGCAGCTCTAACCCATGGCTGTTCTAACAGCCGCGATAATGGTGCTGCTCTCTCCTTGGCACCAAAGAAAAAACTGGTGACCCAGGGTCAGGGGGCGGGTTATGAGGGAGAAGGGAGGCAGGGAGCATGCTGGGTACATTTTTGTAACCCTTTGGTGCACGCTCTGCTACCTCACCTCTCATACCCAGCGTGAACTCCTGTGCCCCCTAGTGGACGAAAAAGAAAAATGCACTGTACCTCCTTTTGGGCGCAGGGCTATGTTCTATGCAAGTGTAGCCGGTGCTACCTTACCTTTTCCTGGTACCCAATCTATGCAGAATCCAACCACGGCATGCTCTAATCCATTAAACCAGATACATACCTGCAAGAGAAACTGCACAAAAGGTTTTAGGGTGTCCTAGTCATTACAGTAAAACATTCCCTTCCCCAAAAAGAGGTTACACCCTACCAATACCCACTGTACCTCTTTTTGGGGGCAGGGCTATGTACTATAGAAGGGTAGCAGGTGCTACCTTACCTTTTCCTGGTAACCAACCAGAATCCAACATATGTACGCTCTAATCCATTGATTGGGACACATACCTGCAAGAGAAACTGCACAAAAGGTTTAAGGGTGATCCAGTCATGATGGAAAAAAATGCACTGTACCTCCTTTTGGGCGCAGGGCTATGTTCTATGCAAGTGTAGCAGGTGCTACCTTACCTTTTCCTGGTACCCAATCTATGTAGAATCCAACCACAGCATGCTCTAATCCATTAAACCAGACACATAACTGCAAGAGAAACTGAACAAAAGGTTTTAGGGTGTCCTAGTCATTACCGTAAAACATTCCCTTCCCCAAAAAGAGGTTACACCCTCCCAATACCTACTGCACCTCTTTTTAGGGGCAGGGCTATGTACTATAGAAGGGTAGCAGGTGCTACCTTACCTTTTCCTGGCACTCAACGTATGCAGAATCCAACATATGCATGCTCTAATCCATTGAATGGGACACATATCTGCAAGAGAAACTGCACAAAAGGTTTAAGGGTGATCCAGTCATGATGGAAAAAATGCATTGTACCTCCTTTTGGGGACAGGGCTAAGTTCCATGCAAGTGTAGCAGGTGCTACCTTACCTTTTCCTGGTACCCAATCTATGCAGAATCCAACCACGGCATGCTCTAATCCATTAAACCAGATACATATCTGCAAGAGAAGCTGCACAAAAGGTTTTAGGGTGTCCTAGTCATTACAGTAAAACATTCCCTTCCCTAAAAAGAGGTTACACCCTCCCAATACCTACTGTACCTCTTTTTGGGGGCAGGGCTATGTACTATAGAAGGGTAGCAGGTGCTACCTTACCTTTTACTGGCACACAACGTATGCAGAATCCAACATATGTACGCTCTAATCCATTGAATGGGACACATACCTGCTAGAGAAACTGCACAAAAGGTTTAAGGGTGATCCAGTCATGATGGAAAAAAATGCACTGTACCTCCTTTTGGGCGCAGGGCTATGTTCTCTGCAAGTGTAGCAGGTGCTACATTACCTTTTCCTGGTACCCAATCTATGCAGAATCCAACCACGGCATGCTCTAATCCATTAAACCAGATACATTCCCTCAAGAGAAACTGCACAAAAGGTTTAAGGGTTATCCAGTCATGATGGAAAAAAATGCACTGTACCTCCTTTTGGGCGCAGGGCTATGTTCTATGCAAGTGTAGCAGGTGCTACCTTACCTTTTCCTGGTACCCAATCTAAGCAGAATCCAAACACGTCATGCTCTAATCCATTGAACCAGATACATAACTGCAAGACAAACTGCACAAAAGGTTTTAGGGTGTCCTAGTCATTATTGAAAAACATGCCCTTCCCCAGAAAGAGATTACACTCTCCCAATACCCACTGTACCTCTTTTTGGGGGCAGGGCTATGTACTATAGAAGGGTAGCAGGTGCTACCTTACCTTTTCCTGGTAACCAACGTATGCAGAATCCAACATATGTACGCTCTAATCCATTGAATGGGACACATACCTGCAAGAGAAACTGCACAAAAGGTTTAAGGGTGATCAAGTCATGATGGAAAAAAATGCATTGTACCTCCTTTTGGAGGCAGGGCTATGATCTATGCAAGTGTAGCAGGTGCTACCTTACCTTTTCCTGGTACCCAATCTATGCAGAATCCAACCACGGCATGCTCGAATCCATTAAACCAGATACATACCTGCAAGAGAAACTGCACAAAAGGATTTAGGGTGTCCTAGTCATTATTGAAAAACATGCCCTTCCCCAGAAAGAGGTTACACCCTCCCAATACCCACTGTACCTCTTTTTGGGGGCAGGGCTAGGTACTATAGAAGGGTAGCAGGTGCTACCTTACCTTTTCCTGGCACCCAACGTATGCAGAATCCAACGTATGCATGCTCTAATCCAGGAAATGGGACACATACCTGAGAGAGAATCTGCACAAAAGGTTTAAGGGTGATCCAGTCATGATGGAAAAAAATGCATTGTACCTCCTTTTGGGGGAAGGGCTAGTTCTATGCAAGTGTAGCAGGTGCTACCTTACCTTTTCCTGGTACCAAATCTATGCAGAATCCAACCACGGCATGCTCAAATCCACTAAACCAGATACATACCTGCAAGAGAAACAGCACAAAAGGTTATAGAGTGTCCTAGTCATTATTGAAAAACATTCCCTTCCCCAAAAAGAGGTTACACCCTCCCAATACCTACTGTACCACCTTTTTAGGGGCAGGGCTATGTACTATAGAAGGGTAGCAGGTGCTACCTTACCTTTTCCTGGTACCCAATCTATGCAGAATCCAACCACGGCATGCTCAAATCCATTAAACCAGATACATACCTGCAAGAGAAACTGCACAAAAGGTTTTTAGGGTGTCCTAGTCATTATTGTAGAACATGCTCTGCCCCAAAAAGAGGTTCCATCCTCCCAATTCCCACTGTACCTCTTTTTAGGGGCAGGGCTATGTACTATAGAAGGGTAGCAGGTGCTACCTTACCTTTTCCTGGCACCCAACGTATGCAGAATCCAACATATGCACGCTCTAATCCATTGAATGGGACACATACCTGCAAGAGAAACTGCACAAAAGGTTTAAGGGTGATCAAGTCATGATGGAAAAAAATGCATTGTACCTCCTTTTGGGGGCAGGGCTATGTTCTATGCAAGTGTAGCAGGTGCGACCTTACCTTTTCCTGGTACCCAATCTATGCAGAATCCAACCACGGCATGATCTAATCCATTAAACCAGATATGTAACTGCAAGAGAAACTGCACAAAAGGTTTTAGGGTGTCCTAGTCATTACAGTAAAACATTCCCTTCCCCAAAAAGAGGTTACACCCTCCCAAAACCTACTGTACCTCTTTTTGGGGGCAGGGCTATGTACTATAGAAGGGTATCAGGTGCTACCTTACCTTTTCCTGGCTCACAACGTATGCAGAATCCAACATATGTACGCTCTAATCCATTGAATGGGACACATACCTGCAAGAGAAACTGCACAAAAGGTTTAAGGGTGATCCAGTCATGATGGAAAAAAATGCAATGTACCTCCTTTTGGGGGCAGGGCTATGTTCTATGCAAGTGTAGCAGGTGCTACCTTACCTTTTCCTGGTACCCAATCTATGCAGAATCCAACCACGTCATCCTCTAATCCATTACACCAGATACATAACTGCAAGAGAAACTGCACAAAAGGTTTTAGGGTGTCCTAGTCATTATTGTAAAACATGCCCTTTCCCAAAAAGAGGTTACACCGTCCCAATTCCCACTGTACCTCATTTTAGGGGCAGGGCTATGTACTATAGAAGGGTAGCAGGTGCTACCTTACCTTTTCCTGGCACCCAACGTATGCAGAATCCAACGAATGCATGCTCTAATCCATTGAATGGGACACATACCTGCAAGAGAAACTGCACAAAAGGTTTAAGGGTGATCCAGTCATGATGGAAAAAATGCATTGTACCTCCTTTTGGGGGCAGGGCTATGTTCTATGCAAGTGTAGCAGGTGCTACCTTACCTTTTCCTGTTACCCAATCTATGCAGAATCCAACCACGTCATCCTCTAATCCATTACACCAGATACATAACTGCAAGAGAAACTGCACAAAAGGTTTTAGGGTGTCCTAGTCATTATAGTAAAACATTCCCTTCCCCAAAAAGAGGTTACACCTTCCCATTACCTACTGTACCTCTTTTTGGGGGCAGGGCTATGTACTATAGAAGGGTAGCAGGTGCTACCTTACCTTTTCCTGGCACCCAACGTATGCAGAATCCAACATATGTACGCTCTAATCCATTGAATGGGACACATACCTGCAAGAGAAACTGCACAAAAGGTTTAAGGGTGATCCAGTCATGATAAAAAAAATGCAATGTACCTCCTTTTGGGCGCAGGGCTATGTTCTATGCAAGTGTAGCAGGTGCTACCTTACCTTTTCCTGGTACCCAATCTATGCAGAATCCAACCACGGCATGCTCTAATCCATTAAACCAGATACATACCTGCAAGAGAAACTGCACAAAAGGTTTTTAGGGTGTCCTAGTCATTATTGTAAAACATGCCCTTTCCCAAAAAGAGGTTTCACCGTCACAATTCCCACTGTACCTCTTTTTAGGGGCAGGGCTATGTACTATAGAAGGGTAGCAGGTGCTACCTTACCTTTTCCTGGCACCCAACGTATTCAGAATCCAACGTATGCACGCTCTAATCCATTGAATGGGACACATACCTGCAAGAGAAAGTGCACAAAAGGTTTAAGGGTGATCCAGTCATGATGGAAAAAAATGCACTGTACTGTACCTCCTTATGGGCGCAGGGCTATGTTCTATGCAAGTGTAGCAGGTGCTACCTTACCTTTTCCTAGTACCCAATCTATGCAGAATCCAACCACGGCATGCTCGAATCCATTAAACCAGATACATACCTGCAAGAGAAACTGCACAAAAGGTTTTAGGGTGTCCTAGTCATTACAGTAAAACATTCCCTTCCCCAAAAAGAGGTTCCATCCTCCCAATTCCCACTGAACCTCTTTTTAGGGGCAGGGCTATGTACTATAGAAGGGTAGCAGGTGCTACCTTACCTTTTCCTGGCACCCAACGTATGCAGAATCCAACATATGCACGCTCTAATCCATTGAATGGGACACATACCTGCAAGAGAAACTGCACAAAAGGTTTAAGGGTGATCCAGTCATGATGGAAAAAAATGCACTGTACCTCCTTTTGGGCGCAGGGCGATGTTCTATGCAAGTGTAGCAGGTGCTACCTTACCTTTTCCTGGTACCCAATCTATGCAGAATCCAACCACGGCATGCTCAAATCCATTAAACCAGATACATACCTGCAAGAGAAACTGCACAAAAGGTTTTAGGGTGTCCTAGTCATTATTGTAAAACATGCCCTTTCCCAAAAAGAGGTTTCACCGTCACAATTCCCACTGTACCTCTTTTTAGGGGCAGGGCTATGTACTATAGAAGGGTAGCAGGTGCTACCTTACCTTTTCCTGGCACTCAACGTATGCAGAATCCAACATATGCACGCTCTAATCCATTGAATGGGACACATACCTGCAAGAGAAACTGCACAAAAGGTTTAAGGGTGATAGAGTCATGATGGAAAAAATGCATTGTACCTCCTTTTGGGGGCAGGGCTAAGTTCCATGCAAGTGTAGCAGGTGCTACCTTACCTTTTCCTGGTACCCAATCTATGCAGAATACAACCACGGCATGCTCTAATCCATTAAACCAGATACATAACTGCAAGAGAAGCTGCACAAAAGGTTTTAGGGTGTTCTAGTCATTACAGTAAAACATTCCCTTCCCTAAAAAGAGGTAACACCCTCCCAATACCTACTGTACCTCTTTTTAGGGGAAGGGCTATTTACTATAGAAGGGTAGCAGGTGCTACCTTACCTTTTCCTGGCACACAACGTATGCAGAATCCAACATATGTACGCTCTAATCCATTGAATGGGACACATACCTGCAAGAGAAACTGCACAAAAGGTTTAAGGGTGATCCAGTCATGATGGAGAAAAATGCACTGTACCTCCTTTTGGGCGCAGGGCTATGTTCTATGCAAGTGTAGCAGGTGCTACCTTACCTTTTCCTGGTACCCAATCTATGCAGAATCCAACCACGGCATGCTCTAATCCATTAAACCAGATACATACCTGCAAGAGAAACTGCACAAAAGGTTTTAGGGTGTCCTAGTCATTACAGTAAAACATTCCCTTCCCCAAAAAGAGGTTACACCCTACCAATACCCACTGTACCTCTTTTTGGGGGCAGGGCTATGTACTATAGAAGGGTAGCAGGTGCTACCTTACCTTTTCCTGGCACCCAACGTATGCAGAATCCAACATATGCACGCTCTAATCCATTGAATGGGACACATACCTGCAAGAGAAACTGCACAAAAGGTTTAAGGGTGATCCAGTCATGATGGAAAAAAATGCACTGTACCTCCTTTTGGGCGCAGGGCTATGTTCTATGCAAGTGTAGCAGGTGCTACCTTACCTTTTCCTGGTACCCAATCTATGCAGAATCCAACCACGGCATGCTCAAATCCATTAAACCAGATACATACCTGCAAGAGAAACTGCACAAAAGGTTTTAGGGTGTCCTAGTCATTATTGTAAAACATGCCCTTTCCCAAAAAGAGGTTTCACCGTCACAATTCCCACTGTACCTCTTTTTAGGGGCAGGGCTATGTACTATAGAAGGGTAGCAGGTGCTACCTTACCTTTTCCTGGCACTCAACGTATGCAGAATCCAACATATGCATGCTCTAATCCATTGAATGGGACACATACCTGCAAGAGAAACTGCACAAAAGGTTTAAGGGTGATCCAGTCATGATGGAAAAAAATGCACTGTACCTCCTTTTGGGCGCAGGGCTATGTTCTATGCAAGTGTAGCAGGTGCTACCTTACCTTTTCCTGGTACCCAATCTATGTAGAATCCAACCACAGCATGCTCTAATCCATTAAACCAGACACATAACTGCAAGAGAAACTGAACAAAAGGTTTTAGGGTGTCCTAGTCATTACAGTAAAACATTCCCTTCCCCAAAAAGAGGTTACACCCTCCCAATACCTACTGTACCTCTTTTTAGGGGCAGGGCTATGTACTATAGAAGGGTGGCAGGTGCTACCTTACCTTTTCCTGGCACTCAACGTATGCAGAATCCAACATATGTACGCTCTAATCCATTGAATGGGACACATACCTGCAAGAGAAACTGCACAAAAGGTTTAAGGGTGATCCAGTCATGATGGAAAAAATGCATTGTACCTCCTTTTGGGGACAGGGCTAAGTTCCATGCAAGTGTAGCAGGTGCTACCTTACCTTTTCCTGGTACCCAATCTATGCAGAATCCAACCACGGCATGCTCTAATCCATTAAACCAGATACATATCTGCAAGAGAAGCTGCACAAAAGGTTTTAGGGTGTCCTAGTCATTACAGTAAAACATTCCCTTCCCTAAAAAGAGGTTACACCCTCCCAATACCTACTGTACCTCTTTTTGGGGGCAGGGCTATGTACTATAGAAGGGTAGCAGGTGCTACCTTACCTTTTACTGGCACACAACGTATGCAGAATCCAACATATGTACGCTCTAATCCATTGAATGGGACACATACCTGCTAGAGAAACTGCACAAAAGGTTTAAGGGTGATCCAGTCATGATGGAAAAAAATGCACTGTACCTCCTTTTGGGCGCAGGGCTATGTTCTATGCAAGTGTAGCAGGTGCTACCTTACCTTTTCCTGGTACCCAATCTAAGCAGAATCCAAACACGTCATGCTCTAATCCATTAAACCAGATACATACCTGCAAGAGAAACTGCACAAAAGGTTTAATGGTGATCCAGTCATGATGGAAAAAATGCATTGTACCTCCTTTTGGGGGCAGGGCTAAGTTCCATGCAAGTGTAGCAGGTGCTACCTTACCTTTTCCTGGTACCCAATCTATGCAGAATCCAACCACAGCATGCTCTAATCCATTAAACCAGATACATAACTGCAAGAGAAGCTGCACAAAAGGTTTTAGGGTGTTCTAGTCATTACAGTAAAACATTCCTTTCCCTAAAAAGAGGTAACACCCTCCTAATACCTACTGTACCTCTTTTTAGGGGAAGGGCTATGTACTATAGAAGGGTAGCAGGTGCTACCTTACCTTTTCCTGGCACACAACGTATGCAGAATCCAACATATGTACGCTCTAATCCATTGAATGGGACACATACCTGCAAGAGAAACTGCACAAAAGGTTTAAGGGTGATCCAGTCATGATGGAAAAAAATGCACTGTACCTCCTTTTGGGGGCAGGGCTATGTTCTATGCAAGTGTAGCAGGTGCTACCTTACCTTTTCCTGGTACCCAATCTATGTAGAATCCAACCACAGCATGCTCTAATCCATTAAACCAGACACATAACTGCAAGAGAAACTGAACAAAAGGTTTTAGGGTGTCCTAGTCATTACAGTAAAACATTCCCTTCCCCAAAAAGAGGTTACACCCTCCCAATACCTACTGTACCTCTTTTTAGGGGCAGGGCTATGTACTATAGAAGGGTAGCAGGTGCTACCTTACCTTTTCCTGGCACTCAACGTATGCAGAATCCAACATATGCACGCTCTAATCCATTGAATGGGACACATACCTGCAAGAGAAACTGCACAAAAGGTTTAAGGGTGATCCAGTCATGATGGAAAAAATGCATTGTACCTCCTTTTGGGGACAGGGCTAAGTTCCATGCAAGTGTAGCAGGTGCTAACTTACCTTTTCCTGGTACCCAATCTATGCAGAATCCAACCATGGCATGCTCTAATCCAGTGGTTCCCAACCTTTTTTGTCTCCCGTACCCCTTGATTAGGCTTTTCATTTATGAGTACCCCCTCGTGAAATTTTCAGGGGGCGTGGCCTAAAAAGGGGTGTGGCTTAACAGGGGCAAGTCATACTGGCAATGACGAGAAAAAAAAAAGTGCAACCACTTGGCCACAGTATAAGCTCAGCCCATTCTGCGGACAGCATATAAAATAACCTTTTCAAATCTCTATTACTGAAGCAACAGACATTCCAACGGATCACGTTAGCCTTCCAATAGTGCCAGATACACATATGCCCCCAAAAGTGCCAGATACACATATGCCCCCAAAAGTGCCAGATACACATATGCCCCCAAAAGTGCCAGATACACATATGCTCCAATGGTGCCAGGTATGCCCGCACAGTGCCAGAAACGGGAATGCCACCACAGTGGCAGGTATGACCCCATGGTACTGGGTATGTGCCCACAGTGCCAACAATGCCCCTACAGTGCCAGCAACAAGTATACCCCCATAGTGCCAGCAACAAGTATGCCCCACAGTGCCAGGATTGCCCCACAGTGCCAGTAACAAGTATGCCCCACAGTGCCAACAATGCCCCACAGTGCCAGTAACAAGTATGCCTCACAGTGCCAGCAATGCCCCACAGTGCCAGCAATGCCCCACAGTGCCAGTAACAAGTATGCCCCACAGTGCCAACAATGCCCCACAGTGCCAGTAACAAGTATGCCCCACAGTGCCAGCAATGCCCCACAGTGCCAGCAATGCCCCACAGTGCCAGCAATGCCCCACAGTGCCAGTAACAAGTATGCCCCACAGTGCCAACAATGCCCCACAGTGCCAGCAATGCCCCACAGTGCCAGCAATGCCCCTCAGTGCCAGCAATGCCCCACAGTGCCAGCAATGCCCCACAGTGCCAACAATGCCCCACAGTGCCAGCAATGCCCCTCAGTGCCAGCAATGCCCCACAGTGCCAGCAATGCCCCACAGTATTTCCCAGCAGCAGCACACTTACCATTGACGCTGCTGCTGCTGGGGAGAGGACAGTCCAGCTGCCGCGCTGCAGTGCTTCTCTCAGGGAAGGAGAGTACACTGCGTATCTCTCCTTCCCTTCAGTGTGACTGGGCTGCCCGTCAATCAAAGTTCGCGGGCCGGCTCCTGATTGGCTGCCGGCCCGCAAGCTCTGATTGATTGGCGGACGGGCGGCCAGTCACAGGGAAGCACACTGAGGGGTAGGAGAGATGCGCAATGCACTCTCCTCCCCTCCAGCGACCTGTCTGGCGGCCGCGGCCGCCATTACAGGCAGGGCTGCGGCGTACCCCCCAGCGTGTGGACGCGTACCCCCAGGGGTACGCATACCACAGGTTGGGAACCGCTGCTCTAATCCATTAAACCAGATACATTCCCTCAAGAGAAACTGCACAAAAGGTTTAAGGGTTATCCAGTCATGATGGAAAAAAATGCACTGTACCTCCTTTTGGGCGCAGGGCTATGTTCTATGCAAGTGTAGCAGGTGCTACCTTACCTTTTCTTGGTACCCAATCTAAGCAGAATCCAAACACGTCATGCTCTAATCCATTAAACCAGATACATAACTGCAAGAGAAACTGCACAAAAGGTTTTAGGGTGTCCTAGTCATTATTGAAAAACATGCCCTTCCCCACAAAGAGGTTACACCCTCCCAATACCCACTGTACCTCTTTTTGGGGGCAGGGCTATGTACTATAGAAGGGTAGCAGGTGCTACCTTACCTTTTCCTGGTAACCAACGTATGCAGAATCCAACATATGTACGCTCTAATCCATTGAATGGGACACATACCTGCAAGAGAAACTGTACAAAAGGTTTCAGGGTGATCCAGTCATGATGGAAAAAAATGCATTGTACCTCCTTTTGGAGGCAGGGCTATGTTCTATGCAAGTGTTGCAGGTGCTACCTTACCTTTTCCTGGTACCCAATCTATGCAGAATCCAACCACGGCATGCTCGAATCCATTAAACCAGATACATACCTGCAAGAGAAACAGCACAAAAGGTTATAGAGTGTCCTAGTCATTATTGAAAAACATTCCCTTCCCCAAAAAGAGGTAACACCCTCCCAATACCTACTGTACCACCTTTTTAGGGGCAGGGCTATGTACTATAGAAGGGTAGCAGGTGCTACCTTACCTTTTCCTGGTACCCAATCTATGCAGAATACAACCACGGCATGCTCTAATCCATTAAACCAGATACATATCTGCAAGAGAAGCTGCACAAAAGGTTTTAGGGTGTCCTAGTCATTACAGTAAAACATTCCCTTCCCTAAAAAGAGGTTACACCCTCCCAATACCTACTGTACCTCTTTTTGGGGGCAGGGCTATGTACTATAGAAGGGTAGCAGGTGCTACCTTACCTTTTACTGGCACACAACGTATGCAGAATCCAACATATGTACGCTCTAATCCATTGAATGGGACACATACCTGCTAGAGAAACTGCACAAAAGGTTTAAGGGTGATCCAGTCATGATGGAAAAAAATGCACTGTACCACCTTTTGGGCGCAGGGCTATGTTCTATGCAAGTGTAGCAGGTGCTACCTTACCTTTTCCTGGTACCCAATCTATGCAGAATCCAACCACGGCATGCTCTAATCCATTAAACCAGATACATTCCTTCAAGAGAAACTGCACAAAAGGTTTAAGGGTTATCCAGTCATGATGGAAAAAAATGCACTGTACCTCCTTTTGGGCGCAGGGCTATGTTCTATGCAAGTGTAGCAGGTGCTACCTTACCTTTTCCTGGTACCCAATCTATGCAGAATCCAACCACGGCATGCTCTAATCCATTAAACCAGATACATTCCCTCAAGACAAACTGCACAAAAGGTTTTAGGGTGTCCTAGTCATTATTGAAAAACATGCCCTTCCCCAGAAAGAGGTTACACTCTCCCAATACCCACTGTACCTCTTTTTGGGGGCAAGGCTATGTACTATAGAAGGGTAGCAGGTGCTACCTTACCTTTTCCTGGTAACCAACGTATGCAGAATCCAACATATGTACGCTCTAATCCATTGAATGGGACACATACCTGCAAGAGAAACTGCACAAAAGGTTTAAGGGTGATCCAGTCATGATGGAAAAAAATGCATTGTACCTCCTTTTGGAGGCAGGGCTATGTTCTATGCAAGTGTTGCAGGTGCTACCTTACCTTTTCCTGGTACCCAATCTATGCAGAATCCAACCACGGCATGCTCGAATCCATTAAACCAGATACATACCTGCAAGAGAAACAGCACAAAAGGTTATAGAGTGTCCTAGTCATTATTGAAAAACATTCCCTTCCCCAAAAAGAGGTAACACCCTCCCAATACCTACTGTACCACCTTTTTAGGGGCAGGGCTATGTACTATAGAAGGGTAGCAGGTGCTACCTTACCTTTTCCTGGTACCCAATCTATGCAGAATACAACCACGGCATGCTCTAATCCATTAAACCAGATACATATCTGCAAGAGAAGCTGCACAAAAGGTTTTAGGGTGTCCTAGTCATTACAGTAAAACATTCCCTTCCCTAAAAAGAGGTTACACCCTCCCAATACCTACTGTACCTCTTTTTGGGGGCAGGGCTATGTACTATAGAAGGGTAGCAGGTGCTACCTTACCTTTTACTGGCACACAACGTATGCAGAATCCAACATATGTACGCTCTAATCCATTGAATGGGACACATACCTGCTAGAGAAACTGCACAAAAGGTTTAAGGGTGATCCAGTCATGATGGAAAAAAATGCACTGTACCACCTTTTGGGCGCAGGGCTATGTTCTATGCAAGTGTAGCAGGTGCTACCTTACCTTTTCCTGGTACCCAATCTATGCAGAATCCAACCACGGCATGCTCTAATCCATTAAACCAGATACATTCCTTCAAGAGAAACTGCACAAAAGGTTTAAGGGTTATCCAGTCATGATGGAAAAAAATGCACTGTACCTCCTTTTGGGCGCAGGGCTATGTTCTATGCAAGTGTAGCAGGTGCTACCTTACCTTTTCCTGGTACCCAATCTATGCAGAATCCAACCACGGCATGCTCTAATCCATTAAACCAGATACATTCCCTCAAGAGAAACTGCACAAAAGGTTTAAGGGTTATCCAGTCATGATGGAAAAAAATGCACTGTACCTCCTTTTGGGCGCAGGGCTATGTTCTATGCAAGTGTAGCAGGTGCTACCTTACCTTTTCCTGGTACCCAATCTAAGCAGAATCCAAACACGTCATGCTCTAATCCATTAAACCAGATACATAACTGCAAGACAAACTGCACAAAAGGTTTTAGGGTGTCCTAGTCATTATTGAAAAACATGCCCTTCCCCAGAAAGAGGTTACACTCTCCCAATACCCACTGTACCTCTTTTTGGGGGCAAGGCTATGTACTATAGAAGGGTAGCAGGTGCTACCTTACCTTTTCCTGGTAACCAACGTATGCAGAATCCAACATATGTACGCTCTAATCCATTGAATGGGACACATACCTGCAAGAGAAACTGCACAAAAGGTTTAAGGGTGATCCAGTCATGATGGAAAAAAATGCATTGTACCTCCTTTTGGAGGCAGAGCTATGTTCTATGCAAGTGTAGCAGGTGCTACCTTACCTTTTCCTGGTACCCAATCTATGCAGAATACAACCACGGCATGCTCGAATCCATTAAACCAGATACATACCTGCAAGAGAAACTGCACAAAAGGATTTAGGGTGTCCTAGTCATTATTGAAAAACATGCCCTTCCCCAGAAAGAGGTTACACCCTCCCAATACCCACTGTACCTCTTTTTGGGGGCAGGGCTAGGTACTATAGAAGGGTAGCAGGTGCTACCTTACCTTTTCCTGGCACCCAACGTATGCAGAATCCAACGTATGCACGCTCTAATCCATTGAATGGGACACATACCTGAGAGAGAATCTGCACAAAAGGTTTAAGGGTGATCCAGTCATGATGGAAAAAAATGCATTGTACCTCCTTTTGGGGGAAGGGCTAGTTCTATGCAAGTGTAGCAGGTGCTACCTTACCTTTTCCTGGTACCAAATCTATGCAGAATCCAACCACGGCATGCTCGAATCCACTAAACCAGATACATACCTGCAAGAGAAACAGCACAAAAGGTTATAGAGTGTCCTAGTCATTATTGAAAAACATTCCCTTCCCCAAAAAGAGGTTACACCCTCCCAATACCTACTGTACCACCTTATTAGGGGCAGGGCTATGTACTATAGAAGGGTAGCAGGTGCTACCTTACCATTTCCTGGTACCCAATCTATGCAGAATCCAACCACGGCATGCTCAAATCCATTAAACCAGATACATACCTGCAAGAGAAACTGCACAAAAGGTTTTTAGGGTGTCCTAGTCATTATTGTAGAACATGCTCTGCCCCAAAAAGAGGTTCCATCCTCCCAATTCCCACTGTACCTCTTTTTAGGGGCAGGGCTATGTACTATAGAAGGGTAGCAGGTGCTACCTTACCTTTTCCTGGCACCCAACGTATGCAGAATCCAACATATGCACGCTCTAATCCATTGAATGGGACACATACCTGCAAGAGAAACTGCACAAAAGGTTTAAGGGTGATCAAGTCATGATGGAAAAAAATGCATTGTACCTCCTTTTGGGGGCAGGGCTATGTTCTATGCAAGTGTAGCAGGTGCTACCTTACCTTTTCCTGGTACCCAATCTATGCAGAATCCAACCACGGCATGCTCAAATCCATTAAACCAGATACATACCTGCAAGAGAAACTGCACAAAAGGTTTTAGGGTGTCCTAGTCATTATTGTAAAACATGCCCTTTCCCAAAAAGAGGTTTCACCGTCACAATTCCCACTGTACCTCTTTTTAGGGGCAGGGCTATGTACTATAGAAGGGTAGCAGGTGCTACCTTACCTTTTCCTGGCACCCAACGTATTCAGAATCCAACGTATGCACGCTCTAATCCATTGAATGGAACACATACCTGCAAGAGAAAGTGCACAAAAGGTTTAAGGGTGATCCAGTCATGATGGAAAAAAATGCACTGTACTGTACCTCCTTATGGGCGCAGGGCTAAGTTCTATGCAAGTGTAGCAGGTGCTACCTTACCTTTTCCTAGTACCGAATCTATGCAGAATCCAACCACGGCATGCTCGAATCCATTAAACCAGATACATACCTGCAAGAGAAACTGCACAAAAGGTTTTAGGGTGTCCTAGTCATTACAGTAAAACATTCCCTTCCCCAAAAAGAGGTTACACCCTCCCAATACCTACTGTACCTCTTTTTGGGGGCAGGGCTAGGTACTATAGAAGGATAGCAGGTGCTACCTTACCTTTTCCTGGCACCCTCCGTATTCAGAATCCAACGTATACACTCTCTAATCCATTGAATGGGACACATACCTGCAAGAGAAACTGCACAAAAGGTTTAAGGGTGATCCAGTCATGATGGAAATAATTGCATTGTACCTCCTTTTGGGGGCAGGGCTAAGTTCTATGCAAGTGTAGCAGGTGCTACCTTACCTTTTCCTGGTACCCAATCTATGAAGAATCCAACCACGGCATGCTCTAATCCATTAAACCAGATACATAACTGCAAGAGAAGCTGCACAAAAGGTTTTAGGGTGTCCTAGTCATTACAGTAAAACATTCCCTTCCCCAAAAAGAGGTTACACCCTCCCATTACCTACTGTACCTCTTTTTGGGGGCAGGGCTATGTACTATAGAAGGGTAGCAGGTGCTACCTTACCTTTTCCTGGCACCCAACGTATTCAGAATCCAAAGTATGCACGCTCTAATCCATTGAATGGGACACATACCTGCAAGAGAAACTGCACAAAAGGTTTAAGGGTGATCCAGTCATAATGGAAAAAAATGCACCGTACCTCCTTTTGGGCACAGGGCTATGTTCTATGCAAGTGTAGCAGGTGCTACCTTACCTTTTTCTGGTACCCAATCTATGCAGAATCCAACCACGGCATGCTCGAATCCATTAAACCAGATACATACCTGCAAGAGAAACTGCACAAAAGGTTTTAGGGTGCCCTAGTCATTATTGTAGAACATACCCTTTCCCAAAAGGAGGTTCCACCTTCACAATTCACACTGTACCTCTTTTTAGGGGCAGGGCTATGTACTATAGAAGGGTAGCAGGTGCTACCTTACCTTTTCCTGGCACCCAACGTATTCAGAATCCAACGTATGCACGCTCTAATCCATTGAATGGGACACATACCTGCAAGAGAAACTGCACAAAAGGTTTAAGGGTGATCCAGTCATGATGGAAAAAAATGCACTGTACTGTACCTCCTTATGGGCGCAGGGCTATGTTCTATGCAAGTGTAGCGGGTGCTACCTTACCTTTTCCTGGTACCCAATCTATGCAGAATCCAACCACGGCATGCTCGAATCCATTAAACCAGATACATGCCTGCAAGAGAAACTGCAGAAAAGGTTTTAGGGTGTCCTAGTCATTATTGTAGAACATGCTCTGCCTCAAAAAGAGGTTCCATCCTCCCAATTCCCACTGTACCTCTTTTTAGGGGCAGGGCTTTGTACTATAGAAGGGTAGCAGGTGCTACCTTACCTTTTCCTGGCACCCAATCTATGCAGAATCCAACCACGGCATGCTCTAATCCATTGAATGGGACACATACCTGCAAGAGAAACTGCACAAAAGGTTTAAGGGTGATCCAGTCATGATGGAAAAAAATGCACTGTACCTCCTTTTGGGCGCAAGGCTATGTACTATTCAAGTGTAGCAGGTGCTACCTTACCTTTTCCTGGCATCCACCGTATTCAGAATCCAATGTATGCACGCTCTAATCCATTGAATGGGACACATACCTGCAAGAGAAACTGCACAAAAGGTTTAAGGGTGATCCAGTCATAATGGAAAAAATGCATTGTACCTCCTTTTGGGGGCAGGGCTAAGTTCCATGCAAGTGTAGCAGGTGCTACCTTACCTTTTCCTGGTACCCAATCTATGCAGAATTCAACCACGGCTTGCTTTAATCCATTAAACCAGATACATAACTGCAAGAGAAGCTGCACAAAAGGTTTTAGGGTGTCCTAGTCATTACAGTAAAACATTCCCTTCCAAAAAAAGAGGTTACACCCTCCCAATACCTACTGTACCTCTTTTTGGGGGCAGGGCTATGTACTATAGAAGGGTAGCAGGTGCTACCTTACCTTTTCCTGGCACACAACGTATGCAGAATCCAACCTATGTAAGCTCTAATCCATTGAATGGGACACATACCTGCAAGAGAACCTGCACAAAAGGTTTAAGGGTGATTCAGTCATGATGGAAAAAAATGCACTGTACCTCCTTTTGGGCGCAGGGCTATGTTCTATGCAAGTGTAGCAGGTGCTACCTTACCTTTTCCTGGTACCCAATCTATGCAGAATCCAACCACAGCATGCTCGAATCCATTAAACCAGATACATACCTGCAAGAGAAACTGCACAAAAGGTTTTAGGGTGTCCTAGTCATTATTGTAAAACATGCCCTTTCACAAAAAGAGGTTCCACCGTCCCAATTCCCACTGTACCTCTTTTTAGGGGCAGGGCTATGTACTATAGAAGGGTAGCAGGTGCTACCTTACCTTTTCCTGGCACCCAACGTATTCAGAATCCAACGTATTCACGCACTAATCCATTGAATGGGACACATACCTGCAAGAGAAACTGCACAAAAGGTTTAAGGGTGATCCAGTCATGATGAAAAAAAAAGGCATTGTACCTCCTTTTGGAGGCAGGGCTATGTTCTATGCAAGTGTAGCAGGTGCTACCTTACCTTTTCCTGGTACCCAATCTATGCAGAATCCAACCACGGCATGCTCGAATCCATTAAACCAGATAAATACCTATAGGAGAAATAGCACAAAAGGTTTTAGGGTGTCCTAGTCATTATTGTAAAACATGCACTTCCCCAAAAAGAGGTTCCACCGTCCCAATTCCCACTGTACCTCTTTTAAGGGGCAGGGCTATGTACTATAGAAGGGTAGCAGGTGCTACCTTACCTTTTCCTGGCACCCAACGTATTCAGAATCCAACGTATTCACGCACTAATCCATTGAATGGGACACATACCTGCAAGAGAAACTGCACAAAAGGTTTAAGGGTGATCCAGTCATGATGGAAAAAAAATGCATTGTACCTCCTTTTGGGCGCAGGGCTATGTTCTATGCAAGTGTAGCAGGTGCTACCTTACCTTTTCCTGGTACCCAATCTATGCAGAATCCAACCACGGCATGCTCAAATCCATTAAACCAGATACATACCTGCAAGAGAAACTGCACAAAAGGTTTTAGGGTGTCCTAGTCATTATTGTAGAACATGCTCTGCCCCAAAAAGAGGTTCCATCCTCCCAATTCCCACTGTACCTCTTTTTAGGGGCAGAGCTATGTACTATAGAAGGGTAGCAGGTGCTACCTTACCTTTTCCTGGCACCCAATCTATGCAGAATCCAACCACGGCATGCTCTAATCCATTGAATGGGACATATACCTGCAAGAGAAACTGCACAAAAGGTTTAAGGGTGATCCAGTCATGAAGGAAAAAAATGCACTGTACCTCCTTTTGGGCGCAAGGCTATGTACTATTCAAGTGTAGCAGGTGCTACCTTACCTTTTCCTGGCATCCACCGTATTCAGAATCCAATGTATGCACGCTCTAATCCATTGAATGGGACACATACCTGCAAGAGAAACTGCACAAAAGGTTTAAGGGTGATCCAGTCATAATGGAAAAAATGCATTGTACCTCCTTTTGGGGGCAGGGCTAAGTTCCATGCAAGTGTAGCAGGTGCTACCTTACCTTTTCCTGGTACCCAATCTATGCAGAATTCAACCACGGCATGCTATAATCCATTAAACCAGATACATAACTGCAAGAGAAGCTGCACAAAAGGTTTTAGGGTGTCCTAGTCATTACAGTAAAACATTCCCTTCCCCAAAAAGAGGTTACACGCTCCCAATACCTACTGTACCTCTTTTTGGGGGCAGGGCTATGTACTATAGAAGGGTAGCAGGTGCTACCTTACCTTTTCCTGGCACACAACGTATGCAGATCCAACCTATGTAAGCTCTAATCCATTGAATGGGACACACACCTGCAAGAGAAACTGCACAAAAGATTTTACGGGTGATTCAGTCATGATGGAAAAAAATGCACTGTACCTCCTTTTGGGCGCAGGGCTATGTTCTATGCAAGTGTAGCAGGTGCTACCTTACCTTTTCCTGGTACCCAATCTATACAGAATCCAACCACGGCATGCTCGAATCCATTAAACCAGATACATACCTGCAAAAGAAACTGCACAAAAGGTTTTAGGGTGTCCTAGTCATTATTGTAGAACATGCTCTCACCAAAAAGAGGTTCCATCCTCCCAATTCCCACTGTACCTCTTTTTAGGGGCAGGGCTATGTACTATAGAAGGGTAGCAGGTGCTACCTTACCTTTTCCTGGCACCCAATGTATGCAGAATCCAACATATGCACGGGACACATTGAATGGTGTCCATTGAATGGGACACATACCTGCAAGAGAAACTGCACAAAAGGTTTAAGGGTAATCCAATCATGATGGAAAAAATGCATTGTACCTCTTTTTGGGGGAAGGGCTAGGTACTATAGAAGGGTAGCAGGTGCTACCTTACCTTTTCCTGGCACCCAACGTATGCAGAATCCAACGTATGCATGCTCTAATCCAGTGAATGGGACACATACCTGAGAGAGAATCTGCACAAAAGGTTTAAGGGTGATCCAGTCATGATGGAAAAAAATGCATTGTTCCAACCTTTTGGGGGAAGGGCTAGTTCTATGCAAGTGTAGCAGGTGCTACCTTACCTTTTCCTGGTACCCAATCTATGCAGAATCCAACCACGGCATGCTCGAATCCACTATCCAGATACATAACTGCAAGAGAAACTGCACAAAAGGTTATAGAATATACTAGTCATTATTGAAAAACATGCCCTTCCCCAAAAAGAGATTTCACCATCCCAATACCCACTGTACCTCTTTTTGGGGGCAGGGCTATGTTCTATGCAAGTGTAGCAGATGCTACCTTACCTTTTCCTGGCACCCAATCTATGCAGGATCCAACCACGGCATGCTCTAATAGATTAAACCAGATACATAACTGCAAGAGAAACTGCACAAAAGGTTTAAGGGTGATCCAGTCATGATGGAAAAAAATGAACTGTACCTCCTTTTGGGCGCAGGGCTATGTTCTATGAAAGTGTAGCAGGTGCTACCTTACCTTTTCCTGGTACTCAATCTATGCAGGATCCAACCACGGCATGCTCTAATCCATTAAACCAGATACATAACTGCAAGAGAAACTGCACAAAAGGTTTTAGGGTGTCCTAGTCATTACAGTAAAACATTCCCTTCCCCAAAAAGAGGTTACACCCTCCCAATACCTACTATTCCAGCTTTTTAGGGCAGGGCTATGTACTACAGAAGGGTAGCAGGTGCTACCTTACCTTTTCCTGGCACCCAACATATGCAGAATCCAACATATGCACGCTCTAATCCATTGAATGTGACACATACATGTAAGAAAAACTGTACAAAATGTTTAAGGGTGATCCAGTCATGATGGAAAAAAATGCACTGTACCTCCCTTTGGGCGCAGGGCTATCTTCTATGCAAGTGTAGCAGGTGCTACCTTACCTTTTCCTGGTACCCAATCTATGCAGAATCCAACCACGGCATGCTCGAATCCATTAAACCAGATATATACCTGCAAGAGAAATTGCACAAAAGGTTTTAGGGTGTCCTAGTCATTATTGTAGAACATGCTCTGCCCCAAAAAGAGGTTCCATCCTCCCAATTCCCACTGTACCTCTTTTTAGGGGCAGGGCTATGTACTATAGAAGGGTAGCAGGTGCTACCTTACCTTTTCCTGGCATCCACCATATCCAGAATCCAACGTATGCACGCTCTAATCCATAGAATGGGACACATACCTGCAAGAGAAACTGCACAAAAGGTTTAAGGGTGATCCAGTCATGATGGAAAAAAATGCATTGTACCTCCTTTTGGGCGCAGGGCTATGTTCTATGCAAGTGTAGCAGGTGCTACCTTACCTTTACCTGGTACCCAATCTATGCAGAATCCAACCACGGCATGCTCAAATCCATTAAACCAGATACATACCTGCAAGAGAAACTGCACAAAAGGTTTTATGGTGTCCTAGTCATTTTATTAAAACATGCCCTGCCCCCAAAAAAGAGGTTACACCCTCCCAATACCCACTGTACCTCTTTTTGGGGGCAGTGCTAGGTACTATAGAAGGGTAGCAGGTGCTACCTTACCTTTTCCTGGCACCCACCATATTCAGAATCCAACGTATGCACGCTCTAATCCATTGAATGGGACACATACCTGCAAGAGAAACTGCACAAAAGGTTTAAGGGTGATCCAGTCATGATGGAAAAAAATGCACTGTACCTCCTTATGGGCGCAGGGCTATGTTCTATGCAAGTGTAGCAGGTGCTACCTTACCTTTTCCTGGTACCCAATCTATGCAGAATCCAACCACGGCATGATCGAATCCATTAAACCAGATACATACCTGCAAAACAAACTGCACAAAAGGTTTTAGGGTGTCCTAGTCATTTTAGTAAAACATGCCCTGCACCCAAAAAAGAGGTTACACCCTCCCAATACCCACTGTACCTCTTTTTAGGGGAAGGGCTATGTACTATAGAAGGGTAGCAGGTGCTACCTTACCTTTTCCTGGCACACAACGTATGCAGAATCCAACATATGTACGCTCTAATCCATTGAATGGGACACATACCTGCAAGAGAAACTGCACAAAAGGTTTAAGGGTGATCCAGTCATGATGGAAAAAAATGCATTGTACCTCCTTTTGGGCGCAGGGCTATGTTCTATGCAAGTGTAGCAGGTGCTACCTTACCTTTTCCTGGTACCCAATCTATGCAGAATCCAACCACGGCATGCTCAAATCCATTAAACCAGATACATACCTGCAAGAGAAACTGCACAAAAGGTTTTAGGGTGTCCTAGTCATTATTGTAAAACATGCCCTTTCCCAAAAAGAGGTTCCACCGTCCCAATTCCCACTTTACCTCTTTTTAGGGGCAGGGCTACGTACTATAGAAGGGTAGCAGGTGCTACCTTACCTTTTCCTGGCACCCAACGTATTCAGAATCCAACGTTTGCACCCTCTAATCCATTGAATGGGACACATACCTGCAAGAGAAACTGCACAAAAGGTTTAAGGGTGATCCAGTCATGATGGAAAAAAATGCACTGTACTGTACCTCCTTATGGGCGCAGGGCTATGTTCTATGCAAGTGTAGCAGGTGCTACCTTACCTTTTCCTGGTACCCAATCTATGCAGAATCCAACCACGGCATGCTCAAATCCATTAAACCAGATACATACCTGCAAGAGAAGCTGCACAAAAGGTTTTAGGGTGTCCTAGTCATTACAGTAAAACATTCCCTTCCCTAAAAAGAGGTTACACCCTCCCAATACCTACTGTACCTCTTTTTGGGGGCAGGGCTATGTACTATAGAAGGGTAGCAGGTGCTACCTTACCTTTTACTGGCACACAACGTATGCAGAATCCAACATATGTACGCTCTAATCCATTGAATGGGACACATACCTGCTAGAGAAACTGCACAAAAGGTTTAAGGGTGATCCAGTCATGATGGAAAAAAATGCACTGTACCTCCTTTTGGGCGCAGGGCTATGTTCTATGCAAGTGTAGCAGGTGCTACCTTACCTTTTCCTGGTACCCAATCTAAGCAGAATCCAACCACGTCATGCTCTAATCCATTAAACCAGATACATAACTGCAAGAGAAACTGCACAAAAGGTTTTTAGGGTGTCCTAGTCATTATTGTAGAACATGCTCTGCCCCAAAAAGAGGTTAAATCCTCCCAATTCCCACTGTACCTCTTTTTAGGGGCAAGGCTATGTACTATAGAAGGGTAGCAGGTGCTACCTTACCTTTTGCTGGCACCCAACGTATGCAGAATCCAACGTATGCATGCTCTAATCCATTGAATGGGACACATACCTGCAAGAGAAACTGCACAAAAGGTTTAAGGGTGATCCAGTCATGATGGAAAAAAATGCATTGTACCTCCTTATGGGCGCAGGGCTATGTTCTATGCAAGTGTAGCAGGTGCTACCTTACCTTTTCCTGGAACCCAATCTATGCAGAATCCAACCACGGCATGCTCAAATCTATTAAACCAGATACATACCTGCAAGAGAAACTGCACAAAAGGTTTTAGGGTGTCCTAGTCATTATTGTAAAACATGCCCTTTCCCAAAAAGAGGTTACACCCTCCCAAAACCTACTGTACCTCTTTTTGGGGGCAGGGCTATGTACTATAGAAGGGTAGCAGGTGCTACCTTACCTTTTCCTGGCTCACAACGTATGCAGAATCCAACATATGTACGCTCTAATCCATTGAATGGGACACATACCTGCAAGAGAAACTGCACAAAAGGTTTAAGGGTGATCCAGTCATGATGGAAAAAAATGCACTGTACCTCCTTTTGGGCGCAGGGCTATGTTCTATGCAAGTGTAGCAGGTGTTACCTTACCTTTTACTGGAACCCAATCTATGCAGAATCCAACCACGGCATGCTCTAATCCATTAAACCAGATACATAACTGCAAGAGAAACTGCACAAAAGGTTTTAGGGTGTCCTAGTCATTATAGTAAAACATTCCCTTCCCCAAAAAGAGGTTACACCCTCCCATTTACCTACTGTACCTCTTTTTGGGGGCAGGGCTATGTACTATAGAAGGGTAGCAGGTGCTACCTTACCTTTTCCTGGCACCCAACGTATGCAGAATCCAACATATGCACGCTCTAATCCATTGAATGGGACATATACCTGCAAGAGAAACTGCACAAAAGGTTTTAGGGTGTCCTAGTCATTATTGTAGAACATGCCCTTTCCCAAAAGGAGGTTCCACCTTCACAATTCCCACTGTACCTCTTTTTAGGGGCAGGGCTATGTACTATAGAAGGGTAGCAGGTGCTACCTTACCTTTTCCTGGCACTCAACGTATGCAGAATCCAACATATGTACGCTCTAATCCATTGAATGGGACATATACCTGCAAGAGAAACTGCACAAAAGGTTTAAGGGTGATCCAGTCATGATGGAAAAAAATGCACTGTACTGTACCTCCTTATGGGCGCAGGGCTATGTTCTATGCAAGTGTAGCGGGTGCTACCTTACTTTTTCCTGGTACCCAATCTATGCAGAATCCAACCACGGCATGCTCGAATCCATTAAACCAGATACATACCTGCAAGAGAAACTGCACAAAAGGTTTTAGGGTGTCCTAGTCATTACAGTAAAACATTCCCTTCCCCAAAAAGAGGTTACACCCTCCCAATACCTACTGTACCTCTTTTTGGGGGCAGGGCTAGGTACTATAGAAGGGTAGCAGGTGCTACCTTACCTTTTCCTGGCACCCACCGTATTCAGAATCCAACGTATACACTCTCTAATCCATTGAATGGGACACATACCTGCAAGAGAAACTGCACAAAAGGTTTAAGGGTGATCCAATCATGATGGAAATAATTGCATTGTACCTCCTTTTGGGGGCAGGGCTAAGTTCTATGCAAGTGTAGCAGGTGCTACCTTACCTTTTCCTGGTACCCAATCTATGCAGAATCCAACCACGGCATGCTCTAATCCATTAAACCAGATACATAACTGCAAGAGAAGCTGCACAAAAGGTTTTAGGGTGTCCTAGTCATTACAGTAAAACATTCCCTTCCCCAAAAAGAGGTTACACCCTCCCATTACCTACTGTACCTCTTTTTGGGGGCAGGGCTATGTACTATAGAAGGGTAGCAGGTGCTACCTTACCTTTTCCTGGCACCCAACGTATTCAGAATCCAACGTATGCACGCTCTAATCCATTGAATGGGACACATACCTGCAAGAGAAACTGCACAAAAGGTTTAAGGGTGATCCAGTCATGATGGAAAAAAATGCACTGTACTGTACCTCCTTATGGGCGCAGGGCTATGTTCTATGCAAGTGTAGCGGGTGCTACCTTACCTTTTCCTGGGACCCAATCTATGCAGAATCCAACCACGGCATGCTCGAATCCATTAAACCAGATACATACCTGCAAGAGAAACTGCACAAAAGGATTTAGGGTGTCCTAGTCATTATTGTAAAACATGCCCTTTCCCAAAAAAAGGTTCCACCGTCCCAATTCCCACTGTACCTCTTTTTAGGGGCAGGGCTATGTACTATAGAAGGGTAGCAGGTGCTACCTTACCTTTTCCTGGCACACAACGTATGCAGAATCCAACATATGCACGCTCTAATCCATTGAATGGGACATATACCTGCAAGAGAAACTGCACAAAAGGTTTAAGGGTGATCAAGTCATGATGGAAAAAAATGCATTGTACCTCCTTTTGGGGGCAGGGTTAAGTTATATGCAAGTGTAGCAGGTGCTACCTTACCTTTTCCTGGTACCCAATCTATGCAGAATCCAACCACGGCATGCTCTAATCCATTAAACCAGATACATAACTGCAAGAGAAGCTGCACAAAAGGTGTTAGGGTGTCCTAGTCATTACAGTAAAACATTCCCTTCCCCAAAAAGAGGTTACACCCTCCCATTACCTACTATACCTCTTTTTAGGGGCAGGGCTATGTACTATAGAAGGGTAGCAGGTGCTACCTTACCTTTTGCTGGCACCCAACGTATGCAGAATCCAACGTATGCATGCTCTAATCCATTGAATGGGACACATACCTGCAAGAGAAACTGCACAAAAGGTTTAAGGGTGATCCAGTCATGATGGAAAAAAATGCATTGTACCTCCTTATGGGCGCAGGGCTATGTTCTATGCAAGTGTAGCAGGTGCTACCTTACCTTTTCCTGGAACCCAATCTATGCAGAATCCAACCACGGCATGCTCAAATCTATTAAACCAGATACATACCTGCAAGAGAAACTGCACAAAAGGTTTTAGGGTGTCCTAGTCATTATTGTAAAACATGCCCTTTCCCAAAAAGAGGTTACACCCTCCCAAAACCTACTGTACCTCTTTTTGGGGGCAGGGCTATGTACTATAGAAGGGTAGCAGGTGCTACCTTACCTTTTCCTGGCTCACAACGTATGCAGAATCCAACATATGTACGCTCTAATCCATTGAATGGGACACATACCTGCAAGAGAAACTGTACAAAAGGTTTAAGGGTGATCCAGTCATGATGGAAAAAAATGCACTGTACCTCCTTTTGGGCGCAGGGCTATGTTCTATGCAAGTGTAGCAGGTGTTACCTTACCTTTTACTGGAACCCAATCTATGCAGAATCCAACCACGGCATGCTCTAATCCATTAAACCAGATACATAACTGCAAGAGAAACTGCACAAAAGGTTTTAGGGTGTCCTAGTCATTATAGTAAAACATTCCCTTCCCCAAAAAGAGGTTACACCCTCCCATTTACCTACTGTACCTCTTTTTGGGGGCAGGGCTATGTACTATAGAAGGGTAGCAGGTGCTACCTTACCTTTTCCTGGCACCCAACGTATGCAGAATCCAACATATGCACGCTCTAATCCATTGAATGGGACATATACCTGCAAGAGAAACTGCACAAAAGGTTTTAGGGTGTCCTAGTCATTATTGTAGAACATGCCCTTTCCCAAAAGGAGGTTCCACCTTCACAATTCCCACTGTACCTCTTTTTAGGGGCAGGGCTATGTACTATAGAAGGGTAGCAGGTGCTACCTTACCTTTTCCTGGCACCCAACGTATGCAGAATCCAACATATGTACGCTCTAATCCATTGAATGGGACATATACCTGCAAGAGAAACTGCACAAAAGGTTTAAGGGTGATCCAGTCATGATGGAAAAAAATGCACTGTACTGTACCTCCTTATGGGCGCAGGGCTATGTTCTATGCAAGTGTAGCGGGTGCTACCTTACTTTTTCCTGGTACCCAATCTATGCAGAATCCAACCACGGCATGCTCGAATCCATTAAACCAGATACATACCTGCAAGAGAAACTGCACAAAAGGTTTTAGGGTGTCCTAGTCATTACAGTAAAACATTCCCTTCCCCAAAAAGAGGTTACACCCTCCCAATACCTACTGTACCTCTTTTTGGGGGCAGGGCTAGGTACTATAGAAGGGTAGCAGGTGCTACCTTACCTTTTCCTGGCACCCACCGTATTCAGAATCCAACGTATACACTCTCTAATCCATTGAATGGGACACATACCTGCAAGAGAAACTGCACAAAAGGTTTAAGGGTGATCCAATCATGATGGAAATAATTGCATTGTACCTCCTTTTGGGGGCAGGGCTAAGTTCTATGCAAGTGTAGCAGGTGCTACCTTACCTTTTCCTGGTACCCAATCTATGCAGAATCCAACCACGGCATGCTCTAATCCATTAAACCAGATACATAACTGCAAGAGAAGCTGCACAAAAGGTTTTAGGGTGTCCTAGTCATTACAGTAAAACATTCCCTTCCCCAAAAAGAGGTTACACCCTCCCATTACCTACTGTACCTCTTTTTGGGGGCAGGGCTATGTACTATAGAAGGGTAGCAGGTGCTACCTTACCTTTTCCTGGCACCCAACGTATTCAGAATCCAACGTATGCACGCTCTAATCCATTGAATGGGACACATACCTGCAAGAGAAACTGCACAAAAGGTTTAAGGGTGATCCAGTCATGATGGAAAAAAATGCACTGTACTGTACCTCCTTATGGGCGCAGGGCTATGTTCTATGCAAGTGTAGCGGGTGCTACCTTACCTTTTCCTGGGACCCAATCTATGCAGAATCCAACCACGGCATGCTCGAATCCATTAAACCAGATACATACCTGCAAGAGAAACTGCACAAAAGGATTTAGGGTGTCCTAGTCATTATTGTAAAACATGCCCTTTCCCAAAAAAAGGTTCCACCGTCCCAATTCCCACTGTACCTCTTTTTAGGGGCAGGGCTATGTACTATAGAAGGGTAGCAGGTGCTATCTTACCTTTTCCTGGCACACAACGTATGCAGAATCCAACATATGCACGCTCTAATCCATTGAATGGGACATATACCTGCAAGAGAAACTGCACAAAAGGTTTAAGGGTGATCAAGTCATGATGGAAAAAAATGCATTGTACCTCCTTTTGGGGGCAGGGTTAAGTTATATGCAAGTGTAGCAGGTGCTACCTTACCTTTTCCTGGTACCCAATCTATGCAGAATCCAACCACGGCATGCTCTAATCCATTAAACCAGATACATAACTGCAAGAGAAGCTGCACAAAAGGTGTTAGGGTGTCCTAGTCATTACAGTAAAACATTCCCTTCCCCAAAAAGAGGTTACACCCTCCCATTACCTACTGTACCTCTTTTTGGGGGCAGGGCTATGTACTATAGAAGGGTAGCAGGTGCTACCTTACCTTTTCCTGGCACACAACGTATGCAGAATCCAACATATGCACGCTCTAATCCATTGAATGGGACACATACCTGCAAGAGAAACTGCACAAAAGGTTTAAGGGTGATCCAGTCATGATGGAAAAAAATGCATTGTACCTCCTTTTGGGGGCAGGGCTATGTTCTATGCAAGTGTAGCAGGTGCTACCTTACCTTTTCCTGGTACCCAATCTATGCAGAATCCAACCACGACATGCTCTAATCCATTAAACCAGATACTTACCTGCAAGAGAAACTGCACAGAAGCATTAAGGGTGTCCTAGTCATTATTGTAGAACATGCTCTGCCCCAAAAAGAGGTTCCATCCTCCCAATTCTCACTGTACCTCTTTTTAGGGGCAGGGCTATGTACTATAGAAGGGTAGCAGGTGCTACCTTACCTTTTCCTGGCACACAACGTATGCAGAATCCAACATATGCACGCTCTAATCCATTGAATGGGACACATACCTGCAAGAGAAACTGCACAAAAGGTTTAAGGGTGATCCAGTCATGATGGAAAAAAATGCATTGTACCTCCTTTTGGGGGCAGGGCTATGTTCTATGCAAGTGTAGCAGGTGCTACCTTACCTTTTCCTGGTACCCAATCTATGCAGAATCCAACCACGACATGCTCTAATCCATTAAACCAGATACTTACCTGCAAGAGAAACTGCACAGAAGCATTAAGGGTGTCCTAGTCATTATTGTAGAACATGCTCTGCCCCAAAAAGAGGTTCCATCCTCCCAATTCCCACTGTACCTCTTTTTAGGGGCAGGGCTATGTACTATAGAAGGGTAGCAGGTGCTACCTTACCTTATCCTGGCACCCAACGTATGCAGAATCCAACATATGCACGCTCTAATCCATTGAATGGGACACATACCTGCAAGAGAATCTGCACAAAAGGTTTAAGGGTGATACAATCATGACGGAAATAAATGCATTGTACCTCCTTTTGGGCGAAAGGCTATGTTCTATGCAAGTGTAGCAGGTGCTACCTTACCTTTTCCTGGCATCCACCGTATTCAGAATCCAACGTATGCACGCTCTAATCCATTGAATGGGACACATACCTGCAAGAGAAACTGCACAAAAGGTTTAAGGGTGATCCAGTCATGATGGAAAAAAATGCATTGTACCTCCTTTTGGGGGCAGTGCTATGTTCTATGCAAGTGTAGAAGGTGCTAC
This sequence comes from Crinia signifera, assembly GCF_055691185.1. Lineage (NCBI taxonomy): Eukaryota > Metazoa > Chordata > Amphibia > Anura > Myobatrachidae > Crinia > Crinia signifera. The sequence goes on from NC_139217.1 coordinate 386,688,898, forward strand.
CTTACCTTTTCCTGGTACCCAATCTATGCAGAATCCAACCACGGCATGCTCTAATCCATTAAACCAGATACATAACTGCAAGAGATACTGCACAAAAGGTTTTAGGGTGTCCTAGTCATTATAGTAAAACATTCCCTTCCCCAAAAAGAGGTTACATCCTCCCAATACCCACTGTACCTCTTTTTGGGGGCAGGGCTATGTATTATAGAAGGGTAGCAGGTGCTACCTTACCTTTTCCTGGTAACCAACGTATGCAGAATCCAACATATGTACCCTCTAATCCATTGAATGGGACACATACCTGCAAGAGAAACTGCACAAAAGGTTTAAGGGTGATCCAGTCATGATGGAAAAAAATGCACTGTACCTCCTTTTGGGCGCAGGGCTATGTTCTATGCAAGTGTAGCAGGTGCTACCTTACCTTTTCCTGGTACCCAATCTATGCAGAATCCAACCACGGCATGCTCAAATCCATTAAACCAGATACATACCTGCAAGAGAAACTGCACAAAAGGTTTTAGGGTGTCCTAGTCATTATTGTAAAACATGCCCTTTACCAAAAAGAGGTTCCACCGTCCCAATTCCCACTGTACCTCTTTTTAGGGGCAGGGCTATGTACTATAGAAGGGTAGCAGGTGCTACCTTACCTTTTCCTGGCACCCAACGTATTCAGAATCCAACGTATGCACGCTCTAATCCATTGAATGGGACACATACCTGCAAGAGAAAGTGCACAAAAGGTTTAAGGGTGATCCAGTCATGATGGAAAAAAATGCACTGTACTGTACCTCCTTATGGGCGCAGGGCTATGTTCTATGCAAGTGTAGCAGGTGCTACCTTACCTTTTCCTGGTACCCAATCTATGCAGAATCCAACCACGGCATGCTCTAATCCATTAAACCAGATACATAACTGCAAGAGAAGCTGCACAAAAGGTTTTAGGGTGTCCTAGTCATTACAGTAAAACATTCCCTTCCCCAAAAAGAGGTTACACCCTCCCATTACCTACTGTACCTCTTTTTGGGGGCAGGGCTATGTACTATAGAAGGGTAGCAGGTGCTACCTTACCTTTTCCTGGCACACAACGTATGCAGAATCCAACATATGTACGCTCTAATCCATTGAATGGGACACATACCTGCAAGAGAAACTGCACAAAAGGTTTAAGGGTGATCCAGTCATGATGGAAAAAAATGCACTGTACCTCCTTTTGGGCACAGAGCTATGTTCTATGCAAGTGTGGCAGGTGCTACCTTACCTTTTTCTGGTACCCAATCTATGCAGAATCCAAGCACGGCATGCTCGAATGCATTAAACCAGATACATACCTGCAAGAGAAACTGCACAAAAGGTTTTAGGGTGTCCTAGTCATTATTGTAGAACATGCTCTGCCCCAAAAAGAGGTTCCATCCTCCCAATTCCCACTGAACCTCTTTTTAGGGGCAGGGCTATGTACTATAGAAGGGTAGCAGGTGCTACCTTACCTTTTCCTGGCACCCAACGTATACAGAATCCAACATATGCATGCTCTAATCCATTGAATGGGACACATACCTGCAAGAGAAACTGCACAAAAGGTTTAAGGGTGATCCAGTCATAATGGAAAAAAATGCATTGTACCTCCTTTTGGGGGCAGGGCTATGTTCTATTCAAGTGTAGCAGGTGCTACCTTACCTTTTCCTGGTACCCAATCTATGCAGAATCCAACCACGACATGCTCTAATCCATTAAACCAGATACTTACCTGCAAGAGAAACTGCACAGAAGCATTAAGGGTGTCCTAGTCATTATTGTAGAACATGCTCTGCCCCAAAAAGAGGTTCCATCCTCCCAATTCCCACTGTACCTCTTTTTAGGGGCAGGGCTATGTACTATAGAAGGGTAGCAGGTGCTACCTTACCTTATCCTGGCACCCAACGTATGCAGAATCCAACATATGCACGCTCTAATCCATTGAATGGGACACATACCTGCAAGAGAATCTGCACAAAAGGTTTAAGGGTGATCCAGTCATGATGGAAAAAAATGCATTGTACCTCCTTTTGGGCGAAAGGCTATGTTCTATGCAAGTGTAGCAGGTGCTACCTTACCTTTTCCTGGCATCCACCGTATTCAGAATCCAACGTATGCACGCTCTAATCTATTGAATGGGACACATACCTGTAAGAGAAACTGCACAAAAGGTTTAAGGGTGATCCAGTCATGATGGAAAAAAATGCATTGTACCTCCTTTTGGGGACAGTGCTATGTTCTATGCAAGTGTAGAAGGTGCTACCTTACCTTTTCCTGGTACCCAATCTATGCAGAATCCAACCACGGCATGCTCTAATCCATTAAACCAGATACATAACTGCAAGAGAAACTGCACAAAAGGTTTTAGGGTGTCCTAGTCATTATAGTAAAACATTCCCTTCCCCAAAAAGAGGTTACATCCTCCCAATACCCACTGTACCTCTTTTTGGGGGCAGGGCTAGGTACTATAGAAGGGTAGCAGGTGCTACCTTACCTTTTCCTGGTAACCAACGAATGCAGAATCCAACATATGTACCCTCTAATCCATTGAATGGGACACATACCTGCAAGAGAAACTGCACAAAAGGTTTAAGGGTGATCCAGTCATGATGGAAAAAAATGCACTGTACCTCCTTTTGGGCGCAGGGCTATGTTCTATGCAAGTGTAGCAGGTGCTACCTTACCTTTTCCTGGTACCCAATCTATGCAGAATCCAACCACGGCATGCTCAAATCCATTAAACCAGATACATACCTGCAAGAGAAACTGCACAAAAGGTTTTAGGGTGTCCTAGTCATTATTGTAAAACATGCCCTTTACCAAAAAGAGGTTCCACCGTCCCAATTCCCACTGTACCTCTTTTTAGGGACAGGGCTATGTACTATAGAAGGGTAGCAGGTGCTACCTTACCTTTTCCTGGCACCCAACGTATTCAGAATCCAACGTATGCACGCTCTAATCCATTGAATGGGACACATACCTGCAAGAGAAAGTGCACAAAAGGTTTAAGGGTGATCCAGTCATGATGGAAAAAAATGCACTGTACTGTACCTCCTTATGGGCGCAGGGCTATGTTCTATGCAAGTGTAGCAGGTGCTACCTTACCTTTTCCTGGTACCCAATCTATGCAGAATCCAACCACGGCATGCTCGAATCCATTAAACCAGATACATACCTGCAAGAGAAACTGCACAAAAGGTTTTAGGGTGTCCTAGTCATTACAGTAAAACATTCCCTTCCCCAAAAAGAGGTTACACCCTCCCAATACCTACTGTACCTCTTTTTGGGGGCAGGGCTAGGTACTATAGAAGGGTAGCAGGTGCTACCTTACCTTTTCCTGGCACCCACCGTATTCAGAATCCAACGTATACACTCTCTAATCCATTGAATGGGACACATACCTGCAAGAGGAACTGCACAAAAGGTTTAAGGGTGATCCAGTCATGATGGAAATAATTGCATTGTACCTCCTTTTGGGGGCAGGGCTTAGTTCTATGCAAGTGTAGCAGGTGCTACCTTACCTTTTTCTGGTACCCAATCTATGCAGAATCCAACCACGGCATGCTCTAATCCATTAAACCAGATACATAACTGCAAGAGAAGCTGCACAAAAGGTTTTAGGGTGTCCTAGTCATTACAGTAAAACATTCCCTTCCCCAAAAAGAGGTTACACCCTCCCATTACCTAGTGTACCTCTTTTTGGGGGCAGGGCTATTTACTATAGAAGGGTAGCAGGTGCTACCTTACCTTTTCCTGGCACACAACGTATGCAGAATCCAACATATGTACGCTCTAATCCATTAAATGGGACACATACCTGCAAGAGAAACTGCACAAAAGGTTTAAGGGTGATCCAGTCATGATGGAAAAAAATGCACTGTACCTCCTTTTGGGCACAGAGCTATGTTCTATGCAAGTGTGGCAGGTGCTACCTTACCTTTTTCTGGTACCCAAGCTATGCAGAATCCAACCACGGCATGCTCGAATCCATTAAACCAGATACATACCTGCAAGAGAAACTGCACAGAAGCATTAAGGGTGTCCTAGTCATTATTGTAGAACATGCTCTGCCCCAAAAAGAGGTTCCATCCTCCCAATTCCCACTGTACCTCTTTTTAGGGGCAGGGCTATGTACTATAGAAGAGTAGCAGGTGCTACCTTACCTTATCCTGGCACCCAACGTATGCAGAATCCAACATATGCACGCTCTAATCCATTGAATGGGACACATACCTGCAAGAGAATCTGCACAAAAGATTTTTTTTTTTTTAAATTCAATACTTTTTTATTATAATTTTGTTTTTCTTTTACATACATACATAAGACAAAAAACAAGGAAACATACATTAGCAAAGAAGACCCAGATGAAGGAAGTAAAAGGAGTTTAACAGGTCAAGGTCATGCATGAACATTATCAAATCCTTATAGTCTTATATATAACAAGCAGTCAACATTCCTGCTGTGATATATTAACTGTTATAACCGTTTATTCAATTATTATGCTATATTTATTCAATAAACATCATGTATTTTGAATGAAACAAGGCTGTAGCTACCCATATGTTAAACGTGTTGCATCTAACTTGTGGTCAGATTTCCAGTCTCTCGTGTAAGTTTCCCTATGCCCCAACGAAGTTGGGGAGGCAAGCAAGCACTTTATTAGGTGATGTCTGTGTCTGTGCTCCAAATGTATTTAATAACCTGGTTTCCTCACTTTATGCTGTTGTGGTTAACATCTCCCATCTACTTCACGGCTAGGGGAAAACAATATACCGCGGCCCAACTATGGTCTGACATATCGAGGGGAGGATAGCCACCTATCCCATATTCTCAAGTATTTGGGTTCGGAGTTTCTGGACATATATACAAATCTCTCATGACACACAGTCTCGTTAGTGAGCGTCACCCATGCCTCGTGAAACGGCCCTCTAGGTGCCAGCCACGCCCGGGCTATGCATACCTTGGCCAGCGTACACAGGATGTTTATGTAGCTCGTGGTATCTTTATCAAGTGTGTCCCCTCCAACAGTTGCCAGCAGGCATGTCACAGGCGTGAGTGCGTCCGGGGGTACCCCAGTAGAAGCTATAGTATGAGTAATCTGTTGCCAAAAGGTTTGTATCACGGGACACGACCATATCAGATGCCAATAGTTGGCCTCTGGGTGGGCACACTTAGGACATCTGGAATCAGCTCTCCCCCCCATCCTGAATAGACGGGTCGGGGTGAGGTAGACCCTGTGTAGAATATACAGTTGAATTTGCTGAAAATGTGCACAGGAGGTTGCTACACGTGGGCTAGCCAAGGCCAGCTCCCACGTTTCAGAGGCCAATGGGCCCAGGTCTTCCTCCCATCGCGCCCTGAGATTTGGAAGTGCATTATTGTGGTGTAGAGTAAGTATTGAGGAGTATATTTTAGATATCAGCCTTGAGTCTCCCAGGGATTGCAATAAGGACTTAACAGGGGACACTTGTAGGTTAGGTTGGCCCCGGGGGAATTGGGCACCGCATGCGTGCCGCAGTTGTAAGTACCGGAAGAAGTGTGTGTTGGGTATTGGGTTGGCTACTTGTAGTTGTTGAAAGGAGTTAAATACACCGTTAGTATATAGTTGTCCTATGGAGATTACCTCATATCGTCCCCAGATTTTCCTGAGTTGTTTTCCGTTCAACTCTTTAAATCCTAGTGTGCCATCTAGGGGAGTGTCCGGGTCCCATCCTGTAGCTCGCATGATGTCGTTTGCTCTTTTCCAGATCAGAATGGCCTGTTTAACCAGTGGCAGTTGGACAAGTGCCGCATTGCCCGAAAGAAGGAGTTGTAGTGGCTTAAGTCCCGGAACCAGGGTGGAGACCATCTGCGCAGGCAGGCCCTCCTCCACCTCCTCCCCCACCCAGGAATGTACGTGGGAAAGTTGTGCTGCCAGGTAGTAGAAACGGAAGTTCGGCACCGCCATGCCCCCCGTGTCTTTTGTGCGGGTTAGTGTGTTGAGGCTAATCCTGACCCTCTTTGAGGACCATATGATGGAGGATAGGATTCCATCTATTTTCTTAAAGATATATTGAGGAATGTAGATTGGGGAGTGCTGTAGGGCGTATAGGACTTTAGGCTGCGCTATCATTTTGATGAGCCCTATTCTGCCTGTCACCGTTAGGGGCAGCTTCCCCCACACCGCTACCCTGGACTGTAAGTATTCTATTTGGGGCTGGATGTTATGTGCTATGTAGTCAGTTGGGTTATTGGATATCCAAACCCCCAAGTATTTAAATTTATCTACCCATTTGAGCGGAAGGGGGATGGGCGTGTCAGTCGGGCACGGGCCAGTATGGGGCATAATACATGATTTGTCCCAGTTTATCAACAAACCAGAGTGTTTACCGAATGTGTTGACGATGTCCAGGACTATGGGCATAGTGTTTACATAATCGGAGACAAACAAGAGTATGTCATCCGCATACAGCGCTATTTTGTCCGTCCGGGATCCCGTTGCAAATCCCTTAACTGCCTGGCTGTGCCTCAGAAGGCATGCCAAAGGTTCCACCGCCAGTGCGAACAGGGCGGGGGAAAGGGGGCAGCCCTGCCTGGTGCCTCTAAATAACAGGAATGAGGAGGAAATGTACCCGTTAGCTGAAACCCTGGCGCTTGGTGAGGAGTATAGGAGCCGCACCCATTTAATGAACCCGGGACCAATACCAAACCTAGACATGGTTCCCCACAAGAACGTCCACTCCACCGAGTCAAACGCTTTTGCAGCATCTAAGGATACTACGATGGATGTCGGGGCGACCCTGCGGGGAAGCTGCAAAAGGGTAAATAATCTACGAAGATTAATGAGTGTGGATTTGCCCGGCATGAACCCCGTTTGATCACTGTGCACAAGTTGGGCAATGACCGAGTTGAGTCTCATGGCCAGGACTTTCGCCAGTATCTTGATATCAGTGGTAAGGAGGGATATGGGTCTATATGATTCCACTCTGCGCGGATCTTTATCAGGTTTCAGCAACACAATAATGAGTGCTTCCGACATAGAGTGTGGGAGAGAGCCCGACTCAAATATCCCGTTAAAGGTTACAAGTAATCTAGGTGCATAAAAGGTGATGTATTTTTTATAGAGCTCCAGGGGAATGCCATCTAAGCCCGGGGCCTTATTACTCGGGAATGACTTGATTGCCGCTTCCACCTCCTCCACCCTAAGGGGGGAGTCAAGGATATCTCTCGCCTCAGTTGTCAATGTGGGCATGGGTATGCGGGTTAGGTATTCCTCAATTTCTCTTTCTGTGTGTTGTAATTTGGTGCTGTAGAGTTGATTATAGTATATCTGAAATTGTTGAGCTATGTCTGGAGTATTGTCATATATAGTTATACTATTGTCTATTAGTTCGGATATGGTGTTATTAAGGCTATCAGCCCTAGCCAACCTTGCCATGAAACTGCCTGGCCTGTCTCCCGTGAGGTACTGGTTGTTTTTATTAAAAAGGAGTTTGGTGCAGGTCTTGTCTTTAAGGCAATTAGTCCATTCTTTCTGAGCCCTCAGCCAAGCCACTCTGGACGCATCAAGGCCATCCCCCAGGTAAGCAAGTTCGAGTGAGCGGCAGGAGGCTTCTAAAGCCCTTTCCTGTTGTTTGTATGCTTTTTTAAGGGTGGATATGGATTGTATCATGGTACCTCTTAAGAAGGATTTAAATGCATCCCACACCACAGAAGGCGGTGACGACCCCACATTGGTCCTAAAGAACTCCTGCCAGGAATCCTCCAGGTCCCGTCCCGTACCCAGTCTGGTAAGCCAAAAAGGGTTGAGTTTCCAGTGGGTCTGTCCCCTCAAGCCTCCCACGTCCAGCGTGAGCGACAAGGGGGAGTGATCCGAAATACCCCTGGTCTCGTATTGTATAAGTCTGGTTCTGGGCAGCAGGTCAGGTGTAAGCAGGGCCATATCTATCCTGGAGAAGGCGGTATGCGTCGCTGAAAAGCATGAGAACTGTCTTGTGTCTGGGTGTTTATGTCGCCAAGCATCACACACGCCCATGCCCTCCACCATCGCCCGGAACCGTCCGTTACCCCGTCTATGGGTGTCCCCAGCAGTCGTGCGTCTATCTAGTGTGTGGTCCATGACATTATTGAAATCCCCCAGAATAATAGTGGGGGTGTCGGGGTAGGCTGCCATCATTTCAGCGGCCTTTTTTAGCACGTCATGTGAGTAGGGAGGTGGGATATATACCGCCATCAGCAGCAGTGAAAGGGAGTGTATTCTACATTTCAGGAAAATTGATCTGCCCAGTGGATCAATCTGCACCTGTTCTAGCAGAAATGGGACGGTCCTTCGTATAAGTATGGACACTCCCCTTGATGCAGAGGTGTGAGTGGAGTGGTAGGCCCACCCCACCCATGGTTTCTTGAGGGCAAGGACCTTAGCCCCTTCCAGGTGTGTTTCCTGTAAGAATACTACATCGGGGTCATATATTTTGAGCTGTCGTAGTACTAGTGCTCGCTTAATTTTGTCATTGAGGCCCCTAACATTCCAGGTTAGGAGTTTGATGCACAAAAGATTTAAGGGTGATACAATCATGACGGAAATAAATGCATTGTACCTCCTTTTGGGCGAAAGGCTATGTTCTATGCAAGTGTAGCAGGTGCTACCTTATCTTTTCCTGGCATCCACCGTATTCAGAATCCAACATATGCACGCTCTAATCCATTGAATGGGACACATACCTGTAAGAGAAACTGCACAAAAGGTTTAAGGGTGATCCAGTCATGATGGAAAAAAATGCATTGTACCTCCTTTTGGGGGCAGTGCTATGTTCTATGCAAGTGTAGAAGGTGCTACCTTACCTTTTCCTGGTACCCAATCTATGCAGAATCCAACCACGGCATGCTCTAATCCATTAAACCAGATACATAACTGCAAGAGAAACTGCACAAAAGGTTTTAGGGTGTCCTAGTCATTATAGTAAAACATTCCCTTCCCCAAAAAGAGGTTACATCCTCCCAATACCCACTGTACCTCTTTTTGGGGGCAGGGCTATGTACTATAGAAGGGTAGCAGGTGCTACCTTACCTTTTCCTGGTAACCAACGAATGCAGAATCCAACATATGTACCCTCTAATCCATTGAATGGGACACATACCTGCAAGAGAAACTGCACAAAAGGTTTAAGGGTGATCCAGTCATGATGGAAAAAAATGCACTGTACCTCCTTTTGGGCGCAGGGCTATGTTCTATGCAAGTGTAGCAGGTGCTACCTTACCTTTTCCTGGTACCCAATCTATGCAGAATCCAACCACGGCATGCTCAAATCCATTAAACCAGATACATACCTGCAAGAGAAACTGCACAAAAGGTTTTAGGGTGTCCTAGTCATTATTGTAAAACATGCCCTTTACCAAAAAGAGGTTCCACCGTCCCAATTCCCACTGTACCTCTTTTTAGGGGCAGGGCTATGTACTATAGAAGGGTAGCAGGTGCTACCTTACCTTTTCCTGGCACCCAACGTATTCAGAATCCAACGTATGCACGCTCTAATCCATTGAATGGGACACATACCTGCAAGAGAAAGTGCACAAAAGGTTTAAGGGTGATCCAGTCATGATGGAAAAAAATGCACTGTACTGTACCTCCTTATGGGCGCAGGGCTATGTTCTATGCAAGTGTAGCAGGTGCTACCTTACCTTTTCCTGGTACCCAATCTATGCAGAATCCAAACACGGCATGCTCGAATCCATTAAACCAGATACATAACTGCAAGAGAAACTGCACAAAAGGTTTTAGGGTGTCCTAGTCATTATAGTAAAACATTCCCTTCCCCAAAAAGAGGTTACATCCTCCCAATACCCACTGTACCTCTTTTTGGGGGCAGGGCTATGTACTATAGAAGGGTAGCAGGTGCTACCTTACCTTTTCCTGGTAACCAACGAATGCAGAATCCAACATATGTACCCTCTAATCCATTGAATGGGACACATACCTGCAAGAGAAACTGCACAAAAGGTTTAAGGGTGATCCAGTCATGATGGAAAAAAATGCACTGTACCTCCTTTTGGGCGCAGGGCTATGTTCTATGCAAGTGTAGCAGGTGCTACCTTACCTTTTCCTGGTACCCAATCTATGCAGAATCCAACCACGGCATGCTCAAATCCATTAAACCAGATACATACCTGCAAGAGAAACTGCACAAAAGGTTTTAGGGTGTCCTAGTCATTATTGTAAAACATGCCCTTTACCAAAAAGAGGTTCCACCGTCCCAATTCCCACTGTACCTCTTTTTAGGGGCAGGGCTATGTACTATAGAAGGGTAGCAGGTGCTACCTTACCTTTTCCTGGCACCCAACGTATTCAGAATCCAACGTATGCACGCTCTAATCCATTGAATGGGACACATACCTGCAAGAGAAAGTGCACAAAAGGTTTAAGGGTGATCCAGTCATGATGGAAAAAAATGCACTGTACTGTACCTCCTTATGGGCGCAGGGCTATGTTCTATGCAAGTGTAGCAGGTGCTACCTTACCTTTTCCTGGTACCCGATCTATGCAGAATCCAAACACGGCATGCTCGAATCCATTAAACCAGATACATAACTGCAAGAGAAGCTGCACAAAAGGTTTAAGGGTGTCCTAGTCATTACAGTAAAACATTCCCTTCCCCAAAAAGAGGTTACACCCTCCCATTACCTACTGTACCTCTTTTTGGGGGCAGGGCTATGTACTATAGAAGGGTAGCAGGTGCTACCTTACCTTTTCCTGGCACACAACGTATGCAGAATCCAACATATGTACGCTCTAATCCATTGAATGGGACACATACCTGCAAGAGAAACTGCACAAAAGGTTTAAGGGTGATCCAGTCATGATGGAAAAAAATGCACTGTACCTCCTTTTGGGCACAGAGCTATGTTCTATGCAAGTGTGGCAGGTGCTACCTTACCTTTTTCTGGTACCCAATCTATGCAGAATCCAACCACGGCATGCTCGAATCCATTAAACCAGATACATACCTGCAAGAGAAACTGCACAAAAGGTTTTAGGGTGTCCTAGTCATTATTGTAGAACATGCTCTGCCCCAAAAAGAGGTTCCATCCTCCCAATTCACACTTAACCTCTTTTTAGGGGCAGGGCTATGTACTAGAGAAGGGTAGCAGGTGCTACCTTACCTTTTCCTGGCACCCATTCGTATGAAGAATCCAACGAATGCACGCTCTAATCCATTGAATGGGACACATACCTGCAAGAGAAACTGCACAAAAGGTTTAAGGGTGATCCAGTCATGATGGAAAAAAATGCACTGTACCTCCTTTTGGGCGCAGGGCTATGTTCTATGCAAGTGTAGCAGGTGCTACCTTACCTTTTCCTGGCACCCAATCTATGCAGAATCCAACCACGGCATGCTCAAATCCATTAACCAGATACATACCTGCAAGAGAAACTGCACAAAAGGTTTTAGGGTGTCCTTGTCATTATTGTAAAACATGCCCTTTCCCAAAAAAAGGTTCCAACGTCCCAATTCCCACTGTACCTCTTTTTAGGGGCAGGGCTATGTACTATAGAAGGGTAGCAGGTGCTACCTTATCTTTTCCTGGCACCCAACGTATACAGAATCCAACATATGCACGCTCTAATCCATTGAATGGGACACATACCTGCAAGAGAAACTGCACAAAAGGTTTAAGGGTGATCCAGTCATGATGGAAAAAAATGCACTGTACCTCCTTTTGGGCGCAGGGCTATGTTCTATGCAAGTGTAGCAGGTGCTACCTTACCTTTTCCTGGTACCCAATCTATGCAGAATCCAACCACGGCATGCTCTAATCCATTAAACCAGATACATAACTGCAAGAGAAGCTGCACAAAAGGTTTTAGGGTGTCCTAGTCATTACAGTAAAACATTCCCTTCCCCAAAAAGAGGTTACACCCTCCCATTACCTACTGTACCTCTTTTTGGGGGCAGGGCTATGTACTATAGAAGGGTAGCAGGTGCTACCTTACCTTTTCCTGGCACACAACGTATGCAGAATCCAACATATGTATGCTCTAATCCATTGAATGGGACACATACCTGCAAGAGAAACTGCACAAAAGGTTTAAGGGTGATCCAGTCATGATGGAAAAAAATGCACTGTACCTCCTTTTGGGCACAGAGCTATGTTCTATGCAAGTGTGGCAGGTGCTACCTTACCTTTTTCTGGTACCCAATCTAAGCAGAATCCAACCACGGCATGCTCGAATCCATTAAACCAGATACATACCTGCAAGAGAAACTGCACAAAAGGTTTTAGGGTGTCCTAGTCATTATTGTAGAACATGCTCTGCCCCAAAAAGAGGTTCCATCCTCCCAATTCACACTGAACCTCTTTTTAGGGGCAGGGCTATGTACTATAGAAGGGTAGCAGGTGCTACCTTACCTTTTCCTGGCACCCATTCGTATGAAGAATCCAACGAATGCACGCTCTAATCCATTGAATGGGACACATACCTGCAAGAGAAACTGCACAAAAGGTTTAAGGGTGATCCAGTCATGATGGAAAAAATGCACTGTACCTCCTTTTGGGCGCAGGGCTATGTTCTATGCAAGTGTAGCAGGTGCTACCTTACCTTTTCCTGGCACCCGATCTATGCAGAATCCAACCACGGCATGCTCGAATCCATTAAACCAGATATATACCTGCAAGAGAAACTGCACAAAAGGTTTTAGGGTGTCCTAGTCATTATTGTAGAACATGCTCTGCCCCAAAAAGAGGTTCCATCCTCCCAATTCCCACTGAACCTCTTTTTAGGGGCAGGGCTATGTACTATAGAAGGGTAGCAGGTGCTACCTTACCTTTTCCTGGCACCCAACGTATGCAGAATCCAACATATGCACGCTCTAATCCATTGAATGGGACACATACCTGCAAGAAAAACTGCACAAAAGGTTTAAGGGTGATCCAGTCATGATGGAAAAAAATGCACTGTACCTCCTTTTGGGCGCAGGGCTATGTTCTATGCAAGTGTAGCAGGTGCTACCTTACCTTTTCCTGGTACCCAATCTATGCAGAATCCAACCACGGCATGCTCAAATCCATTAACCAGATACATACCTGCAAGAGAAACTGCACAAAAGGTTTTAGGGTGTCCTTGTCATTATTGTAAAACATGCCCTTTCCCAAAAAAAGGTTCCAACGTCCCAATTCCCACTGTACCTCTTTTTAGGGGCAGGGCTATGTACTATAGAAGGGTAGCAGGTGCTACCTTACCTTTTCCTGGCACCCAACGTATACAGAATCCAACATATGCACGCTCTAATCCATTGAATGGGACACATACCTGCAAGAGAAACTGCACAAAAGGTTTAAGGGTGATCCAGTCATGATGGAAAAAAATGCACTGTACCTCCTTTTGGGCGCAGGGCTATGTTCTATGCAAGTGTAGCAGGTGCTACCTTACCTTTTCCTGGTACCCAATCTATGCAGAATCCAACCACGGCATGCTCTAATCCATTAAACCAGATACATAACTGCAAGAGAAGCTGCACAAAAGGTTTTAGGGTGTCCTAGTCATTACAGTAAAACATTCCCTTCCCCAAAAAGAGGTTACACCCTCCCATTACCTACTGTACCTCTTTTTGGGGGCAGGGCTATGTACTATAGAAGGGTAGCAGGTGCTACCTTACCTTTTCCTGGCACCCAACGTATGCAGAATCCAACATATGCACGCTCTAATCCATTGAATGGGACATATACCTGCAAGAGAAACTGCACAAAAGGTTTAAGGGTGATCCAGTCATGATGGAAAAAAATGCACTGTACCTCCTTTTGGGCACAGGGCTATGTTCTATGCAAGTGTAGCAGTTGCTACCTTACCTTTTCCTGGTACCCAATCTATGCAGAATCCAACCACGACATGCTCTAATCCATTAAACCAGATACATACCTGCAAGAGAAACTGCACAAAAGGTTTTAGGGTGTCCTAGTCATTATTGTAAAACATGCCCTTTCCCAAAGAGAATTTACACCCTCCCAATACCCACTGTACCTCTTTTTGGAGGCAGGGCTATTTACTATAGCAGGGTAGCAGGTGCTACCTTACCTTTTCCTGGCACCCAACGCATGCAAAATCCAACATATGCATGCTCTAATCCATTGAATGGGACACATACCTGCAAGAGAAACTGCACAAAAGGTTTAAGGGTGATCCAGTCATAATGGAAAAAAATGCATTGTACCTCCTTTTGGGGGCAGGGCTATGTTCTATTCAAGTGTAGCAGGTGCTACCTTACCTTTTCCTGGTACCCAATCTATGCAGAATCCAACCACGACATGCTCTAATCCATTAAACCAGATACAGATGGGTCTTGTCCCATCCTTGCTGGCGGGTCGCCATGGCGTCTGCGCTGGCGACCCGCCAGCAGCCACGCCAGCGAGGAGACTGAGACGCGCGTGCGTCGCACGCGCGTCTCAGTCTCCGTCGCTAGCGCGACGGAAACCCTGTCCGTCTCCGCCTCAGGGAGACGGACAGGGTTAGGGGGGTGGTTAGGGGGGGTGCGGGCAGTCGGCGGGGACCCGGGGAAACGTATGGAAGCGCCGTCGGAAGGGGACGCGTGCGCCTCTCGTGCGCGCGCGTCCCCTTCTCACGATCGCCATGGCGCTGGCGGGGGACGGCGGCTGGCGACGCCAGCGCCATCCCCTGCCAAGATGGGACAAGACCCATCTGTACTTACCTGCAAGAGAAACTGCACAGAAGCATTAAGGGTGTCCTAGTCATTATTGTAGAACATGCTCTGCCCCAAAAAGAGGTTCCATCCTCCAAATTCCCACTGTACCTCTTTTTAGGGGCAGGGCTATGTACTATAGAAGAGTAGCAGGTGCTACCTTACCTTATCCTGGCACCCAACGTATGCAGAATCCAACATATGCACGCTCTAATCCATTGAATGGGACACATACCTGCAAGTGAATCTGCACAAAAGGTTTAAGGGTGATCCAGTCATGATGGAAAAAAATGCATTGTACCTCCTTTTGGGGGCAGTGCTATGTTCTATGCAAGTGTAGAAGGTGCTACCTTACCTTTTCCTGGTACCCAATCTATGCAGAATCCAACCACGGCATGCTCTAATCCATTAAACCAGATACATAACTGCAAGAGAAACTGCACAAAAGGTTTTAGGGTGTCCTAGTCATTATAGTAAAACATTCCCTTCCCCAAAAAGAGGTTACATCCTCCCAATACCCACTGTACCTCTTTTTGGGGGCAGGGCTATGTACTATAGAAGGGTAGCAGGTGCTACCTTACCTTTTCCTGGTAACCAACGTATGCAGAATCCAACATATGTACGCTCTAATCCATTGAATGGGACACATACCTGCAAGAGAAACTGCACAAAAGGTTTAAGGGTGATCCAGTCATGATGGAAAAAAATGCACTGTACCTCCTTTTGGGCACAGAGCTATGTTCTATGCAAGTGTGGCAGGTGCTACCTTACCTTTTTCTGGTACCCAATCTATGCAGAATCCAACCACGGCATGCTCGAATCCATTAAACCAGATACATACCTGCAAGAGAAACTGCACAAAAGGTTTTAGGGTGTCCTAGTCATTATTGTAGAACATGCTCTGCCCCAAAAAGAGGTTCCATCCTCCCAATTCACACTGAACCTCTTTTTAGGGGCAGGGCTATGTACTATAGAAGGGTAGCAGGTGCTACCTTACCTTTTCCTGGCACCCATTCGTATGAAGAATCCAACGAATGCACGCTCTAATCCATTGAATGGGACACATACCTGCAAGAGAAACTGCACAAAAGGTTTAAGGGTGATCCAGTCATGATGGAAAAAATGCACTGTACCTCCTTTTGGGCGCAGGGCTATGTTCTATGCAAGTGTAGCAGGTGCTACCTTACCTTTTCCTGGCACCCGATCTATGCAGAATCCAACCACGGCATGCTCGAATCCATTAAACCAGATATATACCTGCAAGAGAAACTGCACAAAAGGTTTTAGGGTGTCCTAGTCATTATTGTAGAACATGCTCTGCCCCAAAAAGAGGTTCCATCCTCCCAATTCCCACTGAACCTCTTTTTAGGGGCAGGGCTATGTACTATAGAAGGTTAGCAGGTGCTACCTTACCTTTTCCTGGCACCCAACGTATGCAGAATCCAACATATGCACGCTCTAATCCATTGAATGGGACACATACCTGCAAGAGAAACTGCACAAAAGGTTTAAGGGTGATCCAGTCATGATGGAAAAAAATGCACTGTACCTCCTTTTGGGCGCAGGGCTATGTTCTATGTAAGTGTAGCAGGTGCTACCTTACCTTTTCCTGGTACCCAATCTATGCAGAATCCAACCACGGCATGCTCAAATCCATTAACCAGATACATACCTGCAAGAGAAACTGCACAAAAGGTTTTAGGGTGTCCTTGTCATTATTGTAAAACATGCCCTTTCCCAAAAAAAGGTTCCAACGTCCCAATTCCCACTGTACCTCTTTTTAGGGGCAGGGCTATGTACTATAGAAGGGTAGCAGGTGCTACCTTACCTTTTCCTGGCACCCAACGTATACAGAATCCAACATATGCACGCTCTAATCCATTGAATGGGACACATACCTGCAAGAGAAACTGCACAAAAGGTTTAAGGGTGATCCAGTCATGATGGAAAAAAATGCACTGTACCTCCTTTTGGGCGCAGGGCTATGTTCTATGCAAGTGTAGCAGGTGCTACCTTACCTTTTCCTGGTACCCAATCTATGCAGAATCCAACCACGGCATGCTCTAATCCATTAAACCAGATACATAACTGCAAGAGAAGCTGCACAAAAGGTTTTAGGGTGTCCTAGTCATTACAGTAAAACATTCCCTTCCCCAAAAAGAGGTTACACCCTCCCATTACCTACTGTACCTCTTTTTGGGGGCAGGGCTATGTACTATAGAAGGGTAGCAGGTGCTACCTTACCTTTTCCTGGCACCCAACGTATGCAGAATCCAACATATGCACGCTCTAATCCATTGAATGGGACATATACCTGCAAGAGAAACTGCACAAAAGGTTTAAGGGTGATCCAGTCATGATGGAAAAAAATGCACTGTACCTCCTTTTGGGCACAGGGCTATGTTCTATGCAAGTGTAGCAGTTGCTACCTTACCTTTTCCTGGTACCCAATCTATGCAGAATCCAACCACGACATGCTCTAATCCATTAAACCAGATACATACCTGCAAGAGAAACTGCACAAAAGGTTTTAGGGTGTCCTAGTCATTATTGTAAAACATGCCCTTTCCCAAAGAGAATTTACACCCTCCCAATACCCACTGTACCTCTTTTTGGAGGCAGGGCTATTTACTATAGCAGGGTAGCAGGTGCTACCTTACCTTTTCCTGGCACCCAACGCATGCAAAATCCAACATATGCATGCTCTAATCCATTGAATGGGACACATACCTGCAAGAGAAAATGCACAAAAGGTTTAAGGGTGATCCAGTCATAATGGAAAAAAATGCATTGTACCTCCTTTTGGGGGCAGGGCTATGTTCTATTCAAGTGTAGCAGGTGCTACCTTACCTTTTCCTGGTACCCAATCTATGCAGAATCCAACCACGACATGCTCTAATCCATTAAACCAGATACAGATGGGTCTTGTCCCATCCTTGCTGGCGGGTCGCCATGGCGTCTGCGCTGGCGACCCGCCAGCAGCCACGCCAGCGAGGAGACTGAGACGCGCGTGCGTCGCACGCGCGGCTCAGTCTCCGTCGCTAGCGCGACGGAAACCCTATCCGTCTCCGCCTCAGGGAGACGGACAGGGTTAGGGGGGTGGTTAGGGGGGGTGCGGGCAGTCGGCGGGGACCCCGGGTTACCGCCGGCAAGCCGGCGGGGACCCGGGGAAACGTATGGAAGCGCCGTCGGAAGGGGACGCGTGCGCCTCTCGTGCGCGCGCGTCCCCTTCTCACGATCGCCATGGCGCTGGCGGGGGACGGCGGCTGGCGACGCCAGCGCCATCCCCTGCCAAGATGGGACAAGACCCATCTGTACTTACCTGCAAGAGAAACTGCACAGAAGCATTAAGGGTGTCCTAGTCATTATTGTAGAACATGCTCTGCCCCAAAAAGAGGTTCCATCCTCCAAATTCCCACTGTACCTCTTTTTAGGGGCAGGGCTATGTACTATAGAAGGGTAGCAGGTGCTACCTTACCTTATCCTGGCACCCAACGTATGCAGAATCCAACATATGCACGCTCTAATCCATTGAATGGGACACATACCTGCAAGTGAATCTGCACAAAAGGTTTAAGGGTGATCCAGTCATGATGGAAAAAAATGCATTGTACCTCCTTTTGGGGGCAGTGCTATGTTCTATGCAAGTGTAGAAGGTGCTACCTTACCTTTTCCTGGTACCCAATCTATGCAGAATCCAACCACGGCATGCTCTAATCCATTAAACCAGATACATAACTGCAAGAGAAACTGCACAAAAGGTTTTAGGGTGTCCTAGTCATTATAGTAAAACATTCCCTTCCCCAAAAAGAGGTTACATCCTCCCAATACCCACTGTACCTCTTTTTGGGGGCAGGGCTATGTACTATAGAAGGGTAGCAGGTGCTACCTTACCTTTTCCTGGTAACCAACGTATGCAGAATCCAACATATGTACCCTCTAATCCATTGAATGGGACACATACCTGCAAGAGAAACTGCACAAAAGGTTTAAGGGTGATCCAGTCATGATGGAAAAAAATGCACTGTACTGTACCTCCTTATGGGCGCAGGGCTATGTTCTATGCAAGTGTAGCAGGTGCTACCTTACCTTTTCCTGGTACCCAATCTATGCAGAATCCAACCACGGCATGCTCGAATCCATTAAACCAGATACATACCTGCAAGAGAAACTGCACAAAAGGTTTTAGGGTGTCCTAGTCATTACAGTAAAACATTCCCTTCCCCAAAAAGAGGTTACACCCTCCCAATACCTACTGTACCTCTTTTTGGGGGCAGGGCTAGGTACTATAGAAGGGTAGCAGGTGCTACCTTACCTTTTCCTGGCACCCACCGTATTCAGAATCCAACGTATACACTCTCTAATCCATTGAATGGGACACATACCTGCAAGAGGAACTGCACAAAAGGTTTAAGGGTGATCCAGTCATGATGGAAATAATTGCATTGTACCTCCTTTTGGGGGCAGGGCTAAGTTCTATGCAAGTGAAGCAGGTGCTACCTTACCTTTTCCTGGTACCCAATCTATGCAGAATCCAACCACGGCATGCTCTAATCCATTAAACCAGATACATAACTGCAAGAGAAGCTGCACAAAAGGTTTTAGGGTGTCCTAGTCATTACAGTAAAACATTCCCTTCCCCAAAAAGAGGTTACACCCTCCCATTACCTACTGTACCTCTTTTTGGGGGCAGGGCTATGTACTATAGAAGGGTAGCAGGTGCTACCTTACCTTTTCCTGGCACACAACGTATGCAGAATCCAACATATGTACGCTCTAATCCATTGAATAGGACACATACCTGCAAGAGAAACTGCACAAAAGGTTTAAGGGTGATCTAGTCATGATGGAAAAAAATGCACTGTACCTCCTTTTGGGCACAGAGCTATGTTCTATGCAAGTGTGGCAGGTGCTACCTTACCTTTTTCTGGTACCCAATCTATGCAGAATCCAACCACGGCATGCTCGAATCCATTAAACCAGATACATACCTGCAAGAGAAACTGCACAAAAGGTTTTAGGGTGTCCTAGTCATTATTGTAGAACATGCTCTGCCCCAAAAAGAGGTTCCATCCTCCCAATTCACACTGAACCTCTTTTTAGGGGCAGGGCTATGTACTATAGAAGGGTAGCAGGTGCTACCTTACCTTTTCCTGGCACCCATTCGTATGAAGAATCCAACGAATGCACGCTCTAATCCATTGAATGGGACACATACCTGCAAGAGAAACTGCACAAAAGGTTTAAGGGTGATCCAGTCATGATGGAAAAAAATGCACTGTACTGTACCTCCTTATGGGCGCAGGGCTATGTTCTATTCAAGTGTAGCAGGTGCTACCTTACCTTTTCCTGGTACCCAATCTATGCAGAATCCAACCACGGCATGCTCGAATCCATTAAACCAGATACTTACCTGCAAGAGAAACTGCACAGAAGCATTAAGGGTGTCCTAGTCATTATTGTAGAACATGCTCTGCCCCAAAAAGAGGTTCCATCCTCCCAATTCCCACTGTACCTCTTTTTAGGGGCAGGGCTATGTACTATAGAAGGGTAGCAGGTGCTACCTTACCTTATCCTGGCACCCAACGTATGCAGAATCCAACATATGTACCCTCTAATCCATTGAATGGGACACATACCTGCAAGAGAAACTGCACAAAAGGTTTAAGGGTGATCCAGTCATGATGAAAAAAAATGCATTGTACCTCCTTTTGGAGGCAGGGCTATGTTCTATGCAAGTGTAGCAGGTGCTACCTTACCTTTTCCTGGTACCCAATCTATGCAGAATCCAACCACGGCATGCTCGAATCCATTAAACCAGATACTTACCTGCAAGAGAAACTGCACAGAAGCATTAAGGGTGTCCTAGTCATTATTGTAGAACATGCTCTGCCCCAAAAAGAGGTTCCATCCTCCAAATTCCCACTGTACCTCTTTTTAGGGGCAGGGCTATGTACTATAGAAGGGTAGCAGGTGCTACCTTACCTTATCCTGGCACCCAACGTATGCAGAATCCAACATATGCACGCTCTAATCCATTGAATGGGACACATACCTGCAAGTGAATCTGCACAAAAGGTTTAAGGGTGATCCAGTCATGATGGAAAAAAAATGCATTGTACCTCCTTTTGGGGGCAGTGCTATGTTCTATGCAAGTGTAGAAGGTGCTACCTTACCTTTTCCTGGTACCCAATCTATGCAGAATCCAACCACGGCATGCTCTAATCCATTAAACCAGATACATAACTGCAAGAGAAACTGCACAAAAGGTTTTAGGGTGTCCTAGTCATTATAGTAAAACATTCCCTTCCCCAAAAAGAGGTTACATCCTCCCAATACCCACTGTACCTCTTTTTGGGGGCAGGGCTATGTACTATAGAAGGGTAGCAGGTGCTACCTTACCTTTTCCTGGTAACCAACGTATGCAGAATCCAACATATATACCCTCTAATCCATTGAATGGGACACATACCTGCAAGAGAAACTGCACAAAAGGTTTAAGGGTGATCCAGTCATGATGGAAAAAAATGCACTGTACTGTACCTCCTTATGGGCGCAGGGCTATGTTCTATGCAAGTGTAGCAGGTGCTACCTTACCTTTTCCTGGTACCCAATCTATGCAGAATCCAACCACGGCATGCTCGAATCCATTAAACCAGATACATACCTGCAAGAGAAACTGCACAAAAGGTTTTAGGGTGTCCTAGTCATTACAGTAAAACATTCCCTTCCCCAAAAAGAGGTTACACCCTCCCAATACCTACTGTACCTCTTTTTGGGGGCAGGGCTAGGTACTATAGAAGGGTAGCAGGTGCTACCTTACCTTTTCCTGGCACCCACCGTATTCAGAATCCAACGTATACACTCTCTAATCCATTGAATGGGACACATACCTGCAAGAGGAACTGCACAAAAGGTTTAAGGGTGATCCAGTCATGATGGAAATAATTGCATTGTACCTCCTTTTGGGGGCAGGGCTAAGTTCTATGCAAGTGTAGCAGGTGCTACCTTACCTTTTCCTGGTACCCAATCTATGCAGAATCCAACCACGGCATGCTCTAATCCATTAAACCAGATACATAACTGCAAGAGAAGCTGCACAAAAGGTTTTAGGGTGTCCTAGTCATTACAGTAAAACATTCCCTTCCCCAAAAAGAGGTTACACCCTCCCATTACCTACTGTACCTCTTTTTGGGGGCAGGGCTATGTACTATAGAAGGGTAGCAGGTGCTACCTTACCTTTTCCTGGCACACAACGTATGCAGAATCCAACATATGTACGCTCTAATCCATTGAATGGGACACATACCTGCAAGAGAAACTGCACAAAAGGTTTAAGGGTGATCTAGTCATGATGGAAAAAAATGCACTGTACCTCCTTTTGGGCACAGAGCTATGTTCTATGCAAGTGTGGCAGGTGCTACCTTACCTTTTTCTGGTACCCAATCTATGCAGAATCCAACCACGGCATGCTTGAATCCATTAAACCAGATACATACCTGCAA
The DNA here is from genome assembly GCF_055691185.1 of Crinia signifera. Classification (NCBI taxonomy): domain Eukaryota; kingdom Metazoa; phylum Chordata; class Amphibia; order Anura; family Myobatrachidae; genus Crinia; species Crinia signifera. Next base: position 386,711,084 of record NC_139217.1, read on the forward strand.
GAGAAACTGCACAAAAGGTTTTAGGGTGTCCTAGTCATTATTGTAGAACATGCTCTGCCCCAAAAAGAGGTTCCATCCTCCCAATTCACACTGAACCTCTTTTTAGGGGCAGGGCTATGTACTATAGAAGGGTAGCAGGTGCTACCTTACCTTTTCCTGGCACCCATTCGTATGAAGAATCCAACGAATGCACGCTCTAATCCATTGAATGGGACACATACCTGCAAGAGAAACTGCACAAAAGGTTTAAGGGTGATCCAGTCATGATGGAAAAAAATGCACTGTACTGTACCTCCTTATGGGCGCAGGGCTATGTTCTATGCAAGTGTAGCAGGTGCTACCTTACCTTTTCCTGGCACCCGATCTATGCAGAATCCAACCACGGCATGCTCGAATCCATTAAACCAGATATATACCTGCAAGAGAAACTGCACAAAAGGTTTTAGGGTGTCCTAGTCATTATTGTAGAACATGCTCTGCCCCAAAAAGAGGTTCCATCCTCCCAATTCCCACTGAACCTTTTTTTAGGGGCAGGGCTATGTACTATAGAAGGGTAGCAGGTGCTACCTTACCTTTTCCTGGCACCCAACGTATGCAGAATCCAACATATGCACGCTCTAATCCATTGAATGGGACACATACCTGCAAGAAAAACTGCACAAAAGGTTTAAGGGTGATCCAGTCATGATGGAAAAAAATGCACTGTACCTCCTTTTGGGCGCAGGGCTATGTTCTATGCAAGTGTAGCAGGTGCTACCTTACCTTTTCCTGGTACCCAATCTATGCAGAATCCAACCACGGCATGCTCTAATCCATTAAACCAGATACATAACTGCAAGAGAAGCTGCACAAAAGGTTTTAGGGTGTCCTAGTCATTACAGTAAAACATTCCCTTCCCCAAAAAGAGGTTACACCCTCCCATTACCTACTGTACCTCTTTTTGGGGGCAGGGCTATGTACTATAGAAGGGTAGCAGGTGCTACCTTACCTTTTCCTGGCACCCAACGCATGCAGAATCCAACATATGCATGCTCTAATCCATTGAATGGGACACATACCTGCAAGAGAAACTGCACAAAAGGTTTAAGGGTGATCCAGTCATAATGGAAAAAAATGCATTGTACCTCCTTTTGGGGGCAGGGCTATGTTCTATTCAAGTGTAGCAGGTGCTACCTTACCTTTTCCTGGTACCCAATCTATGCAGAATCCAACCACGGCATGCTCAAATCCATTAAACCAGATACATACCTGCAAGAGAAACTGCACAAAAGGTTTTAGGGTGTCCTAGTCATTATTGTAGAACATGCTCTGCCCCAAAAAGAGGTTCCATCCTCCCAATTCCCACTGAACCTCTTTTTAGGGGCAGGGCTATGTACTATAGAAGGGTAGCAGGTGCTACCTTACCTTTTCCTGGCACCCAACGTATGCAGAATCCAACATATGCACGCTCTAATCCATTGAATGGGACACATACCTGCAAGAAAAACTGCACAAAAGGTTTAAGGGTGATCCAGTCATGATGGAAAAAAATGCACTGTACCTCCTTTTGGGCGCAGGGCTATGTTCTATGCAAGTGTAGCAGGTGCTACCTTACCTTTTCCTGGTACCCAATCTATGCAGAATCCAACCACGGCATGCTCTAATCCATTAAACCAGATACATAACTGCAAGAGAAGCTGCACAAAAGGTTTTAGGGTGTCCTAGTCATTACAGCAAAACATTCCCTTCCCCAAAAAGAGGTTACACCCTCCCATTACCTACTGTACCTCTTTTTGGGGGCAGGGCTATGTACTATAGAAGGGTAGCAGGTGCTACCTTACCTTTTCCTGGCACCCAACGCATGCAGAATCCAACATATGCATGCTCTAATCCATTGAATGGGACACATACCTGCAAGAGAAACTGCACAAAAGGTTTAAGGGTGATCCAGTCATAATGGAAAAAAATGCATTGTACCTCCTTTTGGGGGCAGGGCTATGTTCTATTCAAGTGTAGCAGGTGCTACCTTACCTTTTCCTGGTACCCAATCTATGCAGAATCCAACCACGGCATGCTCGAATCCATTAAACCAGATACTTACCTGCAAGAGAAACTGCACAGAAGCATTAAGGGTGTCCTAGTCATTATTGTAGAACATGCTCTGCCCCAAAAAGAGGTTCCATCCTCCCAATTCCCACTGTACCTCTTTTTAGGGGCAGGGCTATGTACTATAGAAGGGTAGCAGGTGCTACCTTACCTTATCCTGGCACCCAACGTATGCAGAATCCAACATATGTACCCTCTAATCCATTGAATGGGACACATACCTGCAAGAGAAACTGCACAAAAGGTTTAAGGGTGATCCAGTCATGATGGAAAAAAAATGCATTGTACCTCCTTTTGGGCGCAGGGCTATGTTCTATGCAAGTGTAGCAGATGCTACCTTACCTTTTCCTGGTACCCAATCTATGCAGAATCCAACCACGGCATGCTCAATTCCATTAAACCAGATACATACCTGCAAGAGAAACTGCACAAAAGGTTTTAGGGTGTCCTAGTCATTATTGTAGAACATGCTTTGCCCCAAAAAGAGGTTCCACCCTCCCAATTCCCACTGTACATCTTTTTAGGGGCAGGGCTAGGTACTATAGAAGGGTAGCAGGTGCTACTTTACCTTTTCCTTGCATCCAACGTATGCAGAATCCAACCACGGCATGCTCTAATCCAGTGAATGGGACATATACCTGCAAGAGAAACTGCACAAAAGGATTTAGGGTGTGCTAGTCATTACTGAAAAGCATGCTCTGCCCCAAAAAGAGGTTCCACCCTCCCAATTACCACTTTTTACCAATTTTTGGGGGCAGGGCTAGGTACTATAGAAGGGTAGCAGGTGCTACCTTACCTTTTCCCACTTTTTACCAATTTTTGGGGGCAGGGCTAGGTACTATAGAAGGGTAGCAGGTGCTACCTTACCTTTTCCTGGCACCCAACGTATGTAGAATCCAACGTATGCATGCTCTAATCCAGTGAATGGGACACATACCTGAGAGAGAATCTGCACAAAAGGTTTAAGGGTGATCCAGTCATGATGGAAAAAAAATGCATTGTACCTCCTTTTGGGGGAAGGGCTAGTTCTATGCAAGCTAGTTCTATTCAATTACAGCTTCCTCCTACTCAGCGTCCGTCTATACCGACATCTCCTCTCACTCAAAATTGGTCAACTCTTCCAACCGCTATTCGCTGCTAATAGTACACAGACAACTCCTTTGCTCCCTTACTTATCAGCATGTTTGTATTGTGCACTGAGAATTGTGCTGCTAATTGTCTCCTGTGATCTGTTTTAGTTTTTCAGTTACAGAAGTGTTGAGTTCTACATACCCTGTATGGCTCTTATGTGTGCCATATGTATGGTGCTACAAACCACTTGTGGTAAAATGTAATAATGTAATAATACTTCTAAATGAGTACCTTTAAGCTTATGTGTTATTGCCTAATGTATACTTGTATATTCTTATTGCAAATCAACTAAAACTACACATACAAACTGGATTAGTACCAAAGGGAGTTATTTACTGAGCTGTCGAAAACGGCCTCTCAAGGTGAGTCAGGATTGCAGGTGAAAATATTTAGCTTTAATTACTGCCGCAAAAGTTAATTAGATGGTTTACAAATTGCAGCTGTCTTAAGAAGTGCATTAAAAGAACATGCTACTGGGCAATGGAGGTGATTCTGATTTGTGAACTCACCCTTGTGTTCGCATGGGGAGTTCGATGGTGAAGCTATAATCGCTAATGGGCATGTGCAGGGCTTCAATGCAGGCCCTTCGGAAACTTGCACAGTCTCAGAGGTGCTTGTAAGGGGGGGGGGGGGTGTAGGAGGTGGGCATGTGGCAAAAACGCTGGGTGCACCAAGGAAAACAGCCCCACCTGCCTTTCCGGGGTGAGTGGCTGACGTCAACCGGATGTCAGCTGCCCACCTTGTTCTAGGAGCAGGTAGCCGCTAATCTAAGTCACCAGAGACTGATTTCGATTAGCGAGCACTACAGAAATCATTCGATAGTCAGCGGCCATCAAATGATTTTGTCCCATCACGCAAGCCTGTGAATGGATGTTTATCCAAAACATCCATTGGCAGTGCTGCATGAACATTCACCGTGTAGCTTGGGCGGACATTCACGCGCTCGGCGGACGGCGGTACACGGCTCGCAAAGCAACAAAATACTGCTACTTCAGTAGAAGTCAACTAGAGTCAGGCCCAATGTTTGTAAAGTGTCATTTTTGTTGTATTCCTAAATCTCGGAGTGGGAACCTTCAGGTTGAACGCTCAGTGCGACTCGGATGCATGCACGGAGGGAGAACATTGGTCGCTTGTGTGCGACATCACCATTATGTGCACCTCTGATCCAGGCCCAGAGTCTGCAAGAACATTGGTGTCCTTTTTACATTTGTGAATCAAAAATATCCATCATACTTTTATTTAAAAAGCAATACTATCAGTGATTGTTTGGCACAAAGGAAAATATAGTTTAGACCATATTACTACAGAAAACATATATACAGTATAAATGGGAAGCGGTCATCTATTAGGTCTACAGTCATTAGGTCGACCCCACTAGGTCGACTGGCAGGAAGGTCGACCTGACTTAATGTCGACATGGGCCAAGGTCGACATGACTTAAGGTCGAATTTGCATAAAGGTCGACATGAGGAAGGTCGACTGGTCATAAGGTCGACATGGCTTTTTCACTGTTTTTTGAGCCGACATGTGCCGACAGGTGGTATTTCATGCCCTACCATCCACTAGGGCGTGGTGGGAGATCAAAATAGTGTGCCGAGCGCAGCGAGGCACCGTGCCCGAAGCATTGCGAGCGAAGCGAGCGATGCGAGGGTCCGATTCTCATTGACAACTGTGTCCATGTCGACTGTGTCGACATTCGGATAAAAAAACAGTGAAAAACCCATGTCGACCTTATGACCAGTCGACCTTCCTCATGTCGACCTTTATGCAAATTCGACCTTAAGTCATGTCGACCTTGGCCCATGTCGACCTTAAGTCAGGTCGACCTTCCTGCCAGTCGACCTAGTGGGGTCGACCTAATGACTGTAGACCTAAGTTCATTCTGACAGATGTACCGATTCCGTATAAATAATAGTATAATATAATATGCACTTACCACAATTTGTAATGAATAGAACAGATCCGGTATTACAGCTTCCTGTTTGCATCCACTTTCAGTGACTGAAGAGTAAAAAACATCACAAGAACTTAGACTTATTATGAAACATTTACAATGTACTCACCTAGACTACACCTCTGCACACATCCCTAGTACTATACATAAGGTACCATGGATAGGGCTCTATGTCCTCTTGTCCCATGCTTAGGGTTATCTTAGGTCTCCAATTCCATTCAACACCTCTGATACCACATGCCGTTTCCGAGGGGTGCAAAGTCACTTTCACTCACCCCTGTTTTTAACCCTTTGGGTGCCAAAATCTCTTTGAGCAATGTTCAAAATATACGCTAAAAGTGGCAGAGTCGCTCACATTTGTTATATAAATGCAAATTCAAATAAAAAAATGTTGTGTAAAATAAATATTGGTACTTGTTTAGTTTCACGGTGGCCAATATATCGGATGCAATATCTCCCGATATATCGGGCGATCCAATGCGATTTTTTACCTGTTCATAACCCCACTATCCACTACGCATGGAGTTGATTTTATATAGCGTGGTGAGCGTAGCGTTCCCAGCAAGGGGACGCGGATTACTGCGCTCGCCACACTATATAAAATCAACTCCATGCGTAGAGGATAGTGGGTTTATGAACAGGTAAAAAATCACATCGGATCACATCGGATCGGCCGATATATCAGCTGATATCGCATCCGATATATATCGGCCGCCGTGAAACTAAACAAGTACCAAAATATTACATTTCCCATACGTGAACATTGCAGGTCATCAATATGAATAAAAACGTTTGCTTGGCAATTTTCACAACAATTTTGACAAATTCACTTGGCACTCATAGGGTTAATCATGTTATCCAGCAACACCGTTCGGACAGCCGACAGTGTGAGCGCAACCTGTGTTATTAGCAATGGTCCCAAACTGATAGGATGTACATACCCCTATGCACTGGCCATGTCCACATAGCACTGACCACACTTTTACTTATCACAATAGACCAGTGGTTCCCAAACTTGATCCTCACATTTTCCAGGTCACCTGTGGATCTTATAAATGTGATAGTTGCACCTGCTGGGTGACCTAGAAAACATGAGCTGTTAGGGGTGCCTGAGGATAAATTGGGAACCATTGCAATCGACCCTTATGAATAACCTTCCCCCTCCCACCCCCCAGTCCCATGTGGCCTTTGACTGGCCCTGTACCAAAGCCTGCAGGTGCAAATGAGTTTTGCGACTACCTTATACTTTATACTGAATGATTATTAATACACATTTTCACACATGCTTTAGCTTAGCTTGTACCGATATCTATGTAAGGCGCCTATTGAATTATTGTGCTTAACCTTTTCTTCCAACTTAAACATTGATTACCCCTAGCAATAAATCACATGGACACATGACCTGAAATAAATCACACGGACACATGACCTGAAATGACCACACGGACAACCACTGCGTAAGTTTAAAAGGTCAACGGTATTTATTGTTGGTATGACCCTATTGAAAAGGGATGGCCTGGAGAGCGCTTGGAGACCAGCTAAGTCATAAACGTTAACAATGGCGGCGACTACAACGACTGTTGGCGGCGACTTGTAACCAGGGCGATGAACCGCCCCCATTGAATTCAAAGCACAGCCCGCACTGTGACGGTCTTACCGCACCTCCTATTGCATGGTGAAGACAGTTCTAGTAAGTGCCCATCGTCCCCCCTCGGGGGCAGGACTCACCAGCCTTCCTGGCAGAGGGTGGCAATACTGCACAGTGACCTCCTGTACTTCAAACTTGACCGCTGATCGAGAGCGCCCTCCCGCCAATTGTAAATTAAAATTTTTGTGAAACCAAATTGGGTGAAGGCCGAAAGGCCAGGTGGTAGTTTAAGAAACAAGGGAGGGAGGGTGAGAATCCAGACTCAAGAGGAAGATGGATCACCTGACTATCCTTTATATACCTCTACCTAAGCTACCACCCCTTCTACACCTGATTGGCTACCTAACAAGCCTGCACTTCTATGGGTAAGAGAACTCTTATTCCAGCTTTTGTCATACCATCACAAAATTCACAGGCTCTTATATGCCCTCATGCCTATGCAGCCCTCGCTTTCTCTAATGTTCAGTGAAATAATTACTAATGCCTATTGCTGACCAGCCACTAGAGGGAGTAGTAGATTACACACTTGGAAGTTTCGGCACTATATGTATTTCTGTCACCATTTTAAGCAATTTATTTCACTATGTAGTTATACTTAAAAACCAATTATTTGCATTATAAAATACATGTGAATACATATACAAATGAACAGAACTGGAGCCTAAAAATAAATGTCACCTATCCTTCATAATAAAAGGCTAACGCTACATGGGGGGAATTCAAATGTATTGCGCACAGGCAGTTCAAAAAGTTATAGCAGTTTTCATTTTAATCCAAGTAAACATAGATTTGGGAGACAAACATATAGTTATGTAAATGTGAAATTCTACATGGACACTTGGAAGCATGGGTATCCTTACTAACGGGACTGTAATGGTAGTCTGAGAAAGTCAGCTATAGATTGCAGCATATATATATATATATATATATATATATATCCCCCCCCCCCCATGCAACATACCCTCCTGGAAAGGTCGAGAGGCTCCCAAAATTTGGGTCGCCCTCCCCGCCTCCCGGAAGTGTGGGCAACCATCCTGCATGCCCCTGGACCCCCGCATTCTTCCCCGGCATCCTCCTACCCAGCCGGTTAAATAGAGGCATTCGCAGATGTACGCAGTGGGGCGGTGCTAAAATATGCAAATTGCATCATTTAGCCTCGCCTCCTCCATGTACACCCACAAATAGCACCATTTCTAAGAGTCAGGGTGCGGCTTGATGACATCAGACACTGGCCCCTGCCCCCAGAAGTACTGCTGAAAGTCTCCTCTCCGGGGTTCTCCCAGAGAGGAGAAACCAAAGTCAGCAAGTACAGTATGAATTAATGGGAACAATAAACACACCCACATACACACACACAAAAACACTTACACTCTAAGCAAGGACAGATTAGGCCTAGCTGGGCCCAAGGCAATACATTGTGGTCTACAATGTATAATGGGCCTTATTCAGATTAAATTGTGCCAGAGCGCGTATGTGCAAGCCCTGAAATGGTGTTTACAGACCATTTCTGGGACGGGCCTCTGTGGCTGCATGACATCACAAACTGCCGCTGCAACCTGAAACACAGCGATGCGATTGCAAAATTGAGCGATTGCATCACAGGGAGGTACCCCGGCATGCGGGCGGCCTTATACTGTGCTAGGTGGTCCCCAGCATTCTGGCCAACAAACTGAATTAGGGCCAATATGCACAAAATCATCATAATTTTACAGCACAGTAATAATGCTCTCAACTAAATAACGCTATATATATATATATATATATATATATATATATATATATATATAGCGTTATTACAACTCGCAATGGGGTAGATGATAAGAGTGGCTAAGTGAGCCAGTGGAGAAGTTGCCCATGGCAACCAATCAGCATTAACATAAGATGTATAATATGCATACTACAAAATTATACAGAGCTGCTGATTGGTTGCCAACTTCTCCACTGGCACACTTCTCCACTGTTATCATTGCTTCATACAATTACCCCTATGAGTATAGTCTGCATAAGTAGAAAAAAGTCCATATTAATTAATGTAACTTACTTGGCTTGCTTCTGGCTATTACATGAGCAGCACCATCAGATGACATTCACTCTCAGTCCGCGGGGATGATGATGATGATACACGATCTGACTCCAGTACTTGTCAATCTTAGTTCATGTTATCTTCTGCTGAGAGATGAACATTGTGCTTTAATCCAGAGATTCCCAAACATGGGGGCAGAAGCATCAAATCTTCGAGAGAATAACATGCTGCATCAGCAGCTCCCAACTGCCATTGCACAGGCTAGTGACAGTTGGAGCCTGATTAGTGCTGATTGGTTGACTCAAGCTGATTGGAGCTGATTGGTTGACAAGAGCTGATTGAAGCTGATTGGTTGACAGAAGCTGAGTGAAGCTGATTGGTTGGTACTTTATCTTGGCTATTGGTAAGAGATCAGTACAAGCCATCAGTACATGTACAATACTGTCCTTGTAAAATAAGCTTCTCCATACCATGCATGGAATGGCTCTATATATGCCAATAGTTATAATATGCTGCATGGCATGTTACATAAGGAGAAGCCTCAGGTTAAGGATAGTAAATACATAATAATCTAGTGTTTACAATGTAATTACATTGATATAAATAAACAGCATTTAATCACATAGGAGTGAAGGGGACATGTACATACTAGGGATGAGCACCGGCCACTTTTCGTGTTTTGGGTTCTAATGGGTTTTGCCAAAACACCCCCTAAACGTTTTGTGTTTGGATTTTTGGGTTTTGTGTTCTGATTTTTTTTTAAAAAGCATAAAAACTGCTAAAATCGCAGAATTATTTTTTCTTTTGCTCCTACGCTATTATTAACCTCAATAGCATTCATCTCCACTCATTTCCAGTCTATTCTGAACACCTCACAATATTGGTTTTAGGCCAAAAGGTTGCACGGAAGTAGTTGGATAACTATGATAAGCGACACAAGTGGGCGGCACAAACACTATACTGATACAGCACACTTAATAGCACCCCTGGACTGATATGGCACACTTAGCATCACCCCTGGACTAACACAGCACACTTGGCAGCACCCCATGAATTATACGGCAGACTTGGCTTACCGCAGGAATTATACGGCACAGATGGGGGCACCCCTGACCTGATACAGCACACATGATGGCACACATGGTATTATACAGCACAGGTGGCGGAACCCCTGGACTGACACAGCACACATGGAATTATACGGCACACATAGTGACACTCCTGCAGTAAAAAGAGTTATTATTTTAATAAAAAAATGGCAGCACCCCTGGATTGATACAGCAGTCTTAGCAGCACCCCATAAATTATACAGCACACTTGGCTCACCCCTGGACTGACACGGCACACTTAGCATCACCCCTGGACTGTGACAGCACACTTAGCAGCACCCCATGAATTATACAGCAGACTTTGCAGCAACCCATGAATTATATGACACACTTGGCTCACCCCAGGAATTATGCGTCACACATGCGGGCATCCCTGACCTGATACAGCACACATGGAATTATGCGGTGCAGATGGCGGCACCCCTGGACTGATACGGCACACATGGCGGCAGGCATGGAATTATACGGCAGACAAATTCTGCAGTAAAAAGTAAAATTTGTATTCTTTTAATTATAAAAAAGAGCAGCACACCTGGAATTATACGGCAGACTTAGCAACACCCCATGAATTATACAGCACTCTTGGCTCACCCCTGGACTACAGCACATTTAACAGCTCTTGCAGTAAAAAAAAAAAAAAAACACCTTATTTTTATTTTCATAAAAAAAAGGGCAGCTCCCCTGGTCTGATAAGGGACACATGGGGGCACCCATGGAATTATATGGCACACATGCGGGCACCCCTGGCCTGATACGGGACACATGGGGCACCCATAGAATTATACGGCACACATGCGGGCACCCCTGGACTGATACAGCACACATGTCGTCACCCCTGGACAAATACAGCACACATGTGGGCACCCCTGGATGGTTACAGTACACATACGGGCACCCCTGGACACCTCTGATACCACATGCTGTTTCCGAGGGGTGCAAAGTCACTTTCACCCACCCGTTTTTTAACCCTTTGAATGCCACTTTTAGCGTACATTGCTCACAGAGATTTTGGCAGAGTCACTCACATTTGTTATATAAATGCAAGTTCAAATAAAAAAATGTTGTGTAAAAAAAATATTGGTACTTGTTTAGTTTCACGGCGGCCGATATATCGGATGCGATATCTCCCGATATATCGGGCAATCCAATGCGATTTTTTACCTGTTCATAACCCCACTATCCACTACGCATGGAGTTGATTGTATATAGTGTGGCGAGTGCAGCGAGCCACCGAGCCCGAAGCGTGGTGAGTGTAGCGAATCCCGCAAGGGGACGCGGATTACTGCGGTCGCCACACTATATAAAATCAACTCCATGCGTAGTGGATAGTGGGGTTATGGACAGGTAAAAAAATTGCATCGGATCGGCCGATATATCGGCTGATATTGCATCCGATATATCGGCCGCCGTGAAACTAAACAAGTACCAAAATATTACATTTCCCATATAAGGTAAACATTGCAGGTCATCAATATGAATAAAAACTTTGCTTGGCAATTTTCACAACAATTTTGACAAATTCACTTGGCACTCATAGGGTTAATCATGTAATCCAGCAACACCGTTCGGACAGCCGACAGTGTGAGCCCAACCTGTGTTAATAGCAATGGTCCCAAACTGATAGGATGTACATACCCCTATGCACTGGCCATGTCAGGGCCGAAACTAGGGTTTCTGGTGCCCGGGGCAAGACATTCATTTAGTGCCCCCCCCCCCCCCCCCCCAAAAAAAATTACATATATATATATATATATGTATATGCTTACAGACAACAGAAGGGTGATATTAAACCAACAAACAAGACAATATATCATATATTATATATACACTATATTCTGAAATTAAATATATATTTATAAATGATCCTTCTAGAAACTATATGAACCTGAAAACAGGGACAGTGCGCGCCGAAGGCGCGCGCTAAAAATTTAGGGCATGTTTTTTTTTTGGGGGGGGGGGAGAAGTGGTGTGGTCACATAGTAGTATCAATTCACATTATAGCACACACCGTAATGCCCAGTACACATTCCAACACACACCGTAATGCCCAGAGCACATTACACCACAAACCGTAATGCCCCCCAGTACACATTATAAGCAATGGTTAATTGCTGCTGCCACTGGATAGAACACTGTCCCTGAATGATAAACAATGTGCCACACACTGCAATGTCCAATATGTCACAAACATACCTCCCAACACTGGAGGCAGAGGAGAGGAGGCAGAGTAGAGGAGACATCTGCGCGTTCACCTACTACCGTAGTACTCCTGCGAGACTACATCCCCCATTTTTTCCGCTATGAGGGCATGGTCAGCTCTCTAAGAGCTGTAGCCACATGGGGTGCGGCCATGGAAAATGGAGGTGTGATACACATATGCCCACAATAGTGCAGTGCCAGATACACATGACCCCAAAAGTGCAGTCCGTGATGCCCAATATACCTGTGCCGCATACTGTGAAGCCCATTATAAATATGATCCGCACCGTGATGCTCCATTATACATATGCCCCACACTTGGATGTCCATTATACATATGCCACACACCGTGATGCCCATTATACATATGCCGCACACCGTGATGCCCATTATACATATGCCACACACCGTGATGCCCATTATACATATGCCCCACACTTGGATGTCCATTATACATATGCCGCACACCGTGATGCCCATTATACATATGCCCCACACCGTGATGCCCATTATACATATGCCGCACACCGTGATGCCCATTATACATATGCCGCACACCGTGATGCCCATTATACATATGCCGCACACCGTGATGCCCATTATACATATGCCGCACACCGTGATGCCCATTATACATATGCCGCACACCGTGATGCCCATTATGCATATGCCGCACACCGTGATGCCCATTATACATATGCCACACACTGTGATGCCCATTATACATGACACACACCGTGATGCTCCATTATACATATGCCCCACACTTGGATGTCCATTATACATATGCCGCACACCGTGATGCCCATTATACATATGCCCCACACCGTGATGCCCATTATACATATGCCCCACACCGTGATGCCCATTATACATATGCCGCACACCGTGATGCCCATTATACATATGCCGCACACCGTGATGCCCATTATACATATGCCGCACACCGTGATGCCCATTATACATATGCCGCACACCGTGATGCCCATTATACATATGCCGCACACCGTGATGCCCATTATACATATGCCGCACACCGTGATGCCCATTATACATATGCCGCACACCGTGATGCCCATTATACATATGCCGCACACTGTGATGCCCATTATACATATGCCACACACTGTGATGCCCATTATACATGACACACACCGTGATGCTCCATTATACATATGCCACATCCCATTCACGTGAGACGCCCCTCCCCATTCCCCTCCGACTGCATAGCATCAGTTAAAATAAATCAATACTCCCATCCTATATTAAATCTTACTGGGAGTTGGCTATCACGATCCCGGCTGTTCCCTGCTGCCACAACTACTCCGAACAGGTGCTCATGCTGTCACAGCTCCCGCTGGGACTTCCTGCCACCGCTTGTAGACTCAGAGCTGGCGCCGATCGTTCTCCTCCTATCTGTGGCGCGCGTCAGCCCCTGCTCATATGAGGCGCGGCGTGAGCCCCTGCTCACGTGGGGCGCCGCGTCAGCTCGTCAGGGGAAGGGGACGTCATGACGTCTCACTTCCCCTGTCATTTCTACAATCAGTGGGCGGTCCGGACATCTGGCTTCTGCGGTCGGGTTAGCTAACAGCAGCGGTACTCGGGCTACATCAGTCCCCGAAACCCCGCTGGCTGTCACTCTCCCGGACCTGACAGCGCCCCCCCCCTCCAGCGCCCGGTGCGCGTGACCCCCCAGCCCCCCCCTAGTTACGGCCCTGGCCATGTCCACATAGCACTGACCACACTTTTACTTATCACAATAGACCAGTGGTTCCCAAACTTGATCCTCACGTTTTCCAGGTCACCTGTGGATTTTATAAATGTGAAAGTTGCACCTGCTGGGTGAGCTAGAAAACATGAGCTGTTAGGGGTGCCTGAGGACAAATTGGGAACCACTGCAATCGACCCTTATGAATACCCCCCCACCCCCAAGTCCCATGTGGCCCTTGACTGGCCCTGTACCAAAGCCTGCAGGTGCAAATGAGTTTTGTGACTACCTTAACATTTCTGAACAGAGTTTATTCATATCTTCATGTCACTCTATACTGCATGATTATTAATACACATTTTCACACATGCTTTAGCTTGGCTTGTACCGATCTCTATGTAATGTTCAGTGAAATAATTACTAATGCCTATTGCTGACCAGCCACTAGAGGGAGTAGTAGATTACACACTTGGAAGTTACTGCACTATTTGTATTTCTGTCACCATTTTAAGCTATTTATTTCACTATGTAGTTATACTTAAAAACCAATTATTTGCATTATAAAATACATGTTAATACATATACAAATGAACAGAACTGGAGCCTAAAAATAAATGTCACCTATCCTTCATAATAAAAGGCTAACGCTACATGGGGGGAATTCAAATGTATTGCGCACAGGCAGTTCAAAAAGTTATAGCAGTTTTCATTTTAATCCCAGTAAACATAGATTTGGGAGACAAACATATTGTTATGTAAATGTGAAATTCTGCTTGGACACTTGGAAGCATGGGTATCCTTACTATCGGGACTGTAATGGTAGAGTCTGAGAAAGTCAGCTATAGATTGCAGCAGGCTGTCTTATCTCTCTGTCTCTACACAGTCTCGTTTCATTACTATTACTATCACAGTAATAAAGCACAGCAGCATACGCTGCCTCTGTATAAATAAATGTCAAGAAATATAGACATAAGTAAATATTAAGTCATTTTATTTAATACCTTCCTTCTCTGCTAGGGGATACAATAATCCCAACCCCCACATTTTGTCGACATCTAAAGTTTTCCCCCACACCCCAATAGTGCCCACCTGCAAAGTGGCAGCTATTGTACCTGGCTGATGCATGCACAGCTGGGCCTCACAGAGATGTCTATTGGCGCATCGCTTACAATAGGAGACAACCAATAGGGGAAGAATGATCACTTCTGGAGAGAAAGTGGAGAAATTGTTCATGGCACCCAATCAGCTTCTGTCATTTTTACACCACAGCCTGCAAAATTACACTTGGAAGCTGATTGGTTGCTATGGGCAACTCCTCCGCTTATATCTTTTCAAGATATGATATATCCCCCCATGCAACATTCTGGGAGCAGAGGGATAAGAATATAACTAATACATACCTGCCTACCCTCCTGGAAAGGTCAAGAGGCTCCCGAAAACACTTACACTCTAAGCAAGGACAGAATAGGCCTAGCTGGGCCCAAGGCAATACATTGTGGTCTTCAATGTATAATGGGCCTTATTCAGATTCAATTGTGCAAGAGCGCGTATGTGCAAGCCATGAAATGGTGTTTACAGACCATTTCTGGGACGGGCCTCTGAGGCAGCATGACATCACAAACTGCCGCTGCAACCTGAAACACGGCGATGCGATTCCAAAATTGAGCGATTGCATCGCAGGGAGGTACCCCGGCATGCGGGCCGGCTTTATCCTGTGCTAAATGGTCCCCAGCATTCTGGCAATCAAACTGAATTAGGGCCAATATGCACAAATTCAACATACTTTTACAGCACAGTAATAATGCGCTCAAATAAATGTTTGTTTATATATATATATATATATATATATATATATATATAGCGTTATTACAACTCACAATGGGGTAGATGATAAGAGTAGAGAAGTGAGCCAGTGGAGAAGTTGCCCATGGCAACCAATCAACATTGACTTAAGATGTATAATATGCATACTAGAAAATTATACAGAGCAGCTGATTGGTTGCCATGGGCAACTTCTCCACTGGCACACTTCTCCACTGTTATCATTGCTTCATACAATTACCCCTATGTGTATAATCTGCATAAGTAGAAAAAGTCCATATTAATTAATGTAACTTACTTGGCTTGCTTCTGGCTATTACATGAGCAGCACCATCAGATGACATTCACTCTCAGTCCGCAGGGATGATAATGATGATACACGATCTGACTCCAGTACTTGTCAATCTTAGTTCATGTTATCTTCTGCTGAGAGATGAACATTGTGCTTTAATCCAGAGATTCCCAAACATGGGGGCAGAAGCATCAAATCTTCGAGAGAATAACATGCTGCATAAGCAGCTCCCAACTGCCATTCCACAGGCTAGTGACAGTTGGGGCCTGATTGGTGCTGATTGGTTGACTCAAGCTGATTGAAGCTGATTGGTTGACAGAAGCTGAGTGAAGCTGATTGGTTGACAGAAGCTGATTGAAGCTGATTGGTTGGTTCTTAATCTTGGCTATTGGTAAGAGATCAGTACAAGCCATCAGTACATGTACAATACTGTCCTTGTAAAATAAGCTTCTCCATACCATGCATAGAATGGCTCCATATATGCCAATAGTTATAATATGCTGCATGGCCTGTTACATAAGGAGAAGCCTCAGTTTAAGGATAGTAAATACATAATAATCTAGTGTTTACAATGTAATTAAATTGATATAAATAAACAGCATTTAATCACATAGGAGTGAAGGGGACATGTACATACTGGGCATTCAAATTAAATTGTTGTTGTACTTAGATCAGCACTTCGGCCCTTATTCTAATTTAGTCGGACGATGTGTGTGACGGCCGATGTTTTCTGTTTGCGCATGTGTAGAGGTGTTTCTGCGCATGTGCGAATGCCACTCACGTCCTAATACGGCGTATTTCCTTACAGAAAACGATCGTCAGAACAATCCAAACAGGGGGCGGAGAGGGGCATGAAGGGCTGTTTGGGCTCATTACCATATGTGTACGCCCCACGTTTTATGGGTGTTCGCAAGAAAACGCTGGGCGTACGTATGGTAATCTGGCCGTGACGCACATGTGGGGGGCAGACAGCTGACATAGCCGGATGCCAGCTGCCGCCCATATCCCTACATTTGCATAGAGAAATGTCCGAGTGGTCTGGAGCACTCTGAGCTATCTGACCGCTTGGCCCATCATTCGATGGTCGGCGATCATCGGAGGATGGGGGAGGTTCCCACAGATGGGGGAGTTGTTCACATGAAACATCCACTCAGGGTCCATTCGCTCAGTATCTTACCGCATTCGGACGGTGTGAGCGATCCGTACGGTAGGCGGAGCTAAGAACACTCAGTGGTCGTCCAAAAATACGCATCCGACCGAGTCAACTAGAATAAGGGCCTTAGTACATATGGGGCCAAATGTAATAAGGTGTAAGAATCAGAAAGTGAGAGATTTTGGGAGAGATTTTCCCTTTTTTTTTAAAAGCAGCAAACAGTTAAATTGAATAAATCAACATTCTTTGTCAGTGGGAATGATTTCTATTTATAAAAAAAATGAGAAAACTCTAAGGGGGAAATTTACTAAGATGAATTTGTAGAAAAAAATTCGTATTTTCATAGGAAAATACAAATTTTGGGGGCGTATTCGTATTTTTGGAATTTACTATGCCAAAAATAAGAATTTTCGTATTCGTATTGATGGGACATTTTTATTTGTATTTACAAATACGAATGAATACACCATCAATAGAAAGCACTAATTGGCATAAAACAGACGCGAATGGCAGGCAATATTCACATTACACAGCATGTAGTGACCAATATTCACATTACACAGCATGTAGTGACCAATATTCACATTACACAGCATGTAGTGACCAATATTCAATTTACACCTTACATAATGACCCACATTACACAGCAGCACGTAGTGACCGATATTCACATTACACAGCACATAGTGATCCATATTCACATTACACAGCACGTAGTGACCCATATTCACATTACACAGCACGTGGTGACCCATATTCACATTACACAGCACGTAGTGACCCATATTCATATTACACAGCACATAGTGATCCATATTCACATTACACAGCACGTAGTGACCCATATTCATATTACACAGCACATAGTGATCCATATTCACATTACACAGCACGTAGTGACCCATATTCATATTACACAGCACATAGTGATCCATATTCACATTACACAGCATGTAGTGACCAATATTCACATTACACAACACATAGTAGCCCATATTTACATTACACAGCACATAGTGACCCATATTCACATTACACAGCACATAGTGATCCATATTCACATTACACAGCACGTAGTGACCCATATTCATATTACACAGCACATAGTGATCCATATTCACATTACACAGCACGTAGTGACCCACATTCGCATTACACAGCACATAGTGGCCATCATTTACATTACACAGCATGTAGTGACCAATATTCAAGGCCCCTTGTCTGATGGTGGGGGGTTCACAAACACTGGGAGCTCCAGAGGTGGCGGGTGGGGGAGGGGGGGGTACGGGGGGCTGGAAGCTGATTAGTTGCTAAGGGCAACTTCTTCACTTATCCAAGATATAATGGGGGACATTTACCAAAATGGATTCATAGAAAAAAGGTGTATTCGTAGGGAGAAATACACCTTTTTTTTACGAATTTGTATTTTCGGGATTTACAATCCCGAAAATACAACAATTCGTATTCCTAAAGATGGAACATTCGTATTTGTATTTACAAATATGAATGTCTACACCATCGATAGAATACGACAGAAATCAACATTCAAAAGAATGGTGGTTCCTGATGTACTAAGCAGCCATACTGATAATACGGCTGATAAGTGGTGTAAAACACCCACGCACATACGACAGGAAAATACACCTTGCTTTCCCTGTCGTATTTGCTTTAAGCCTGCACGGATCAGTCAGATCTGTGCAGGCTTCAGTGTAAAAAAATAGAAAAATTAAATAATAAAAAAAAAAAAAACCAGCGTGGGGTCCCCCCCACAGCTGTAACCAGCACCAGGCTGACGGAGCCGGGGCTGGTAATTAAAAATCAGGGAACCCGACAAATAGGGGTTCCCCGATTTTTAACAACCAGCCCCAGGCACCAGGTCCGGGGCTGGTTCCCAAAATACGGGGGACAAAATGACTAGGGGTCCCCCGTATTTTAAGAACCAGCCCCAGGCCAAACCAGCCAGCAGGGTAATGTCACAGCCAGGGGACACTTATGATATAAGGTCCCGCTGCCAAAACATTAACCCTACCGACCAGTCAGCCTGGCCAGGGGCCCTGGGGGAGTGGGGACCCCCCCAATGAAGGGGTCCCCCCCCTCCAGGACTTACCTGACCAGGCTGAAGCCTGGTGCTGTCCCCGGTGACCCTGGGCGGTGGGCATCGAGCTGATTCTGGTGTAAATGAGTCCCAGCAAGCCTCCCCCGCAAGCTGGGACTTGGAGAACCACAAGTCCCAGCCTGCGGGGCATTAAAGGGCCCGCTGGGTCTTGTAGTGCCACAGTATTAAAAATAGTACAATAAAACAGGCTGACTGGTCGGTAGGGTTAATGTTTTGGCCGCGGGACCTTATATCATAAGTGTCCCCCGGCTGTGACATTACCCTGCTGGCTGGTTTGGCCTGGGGCTGGTTCTTAAAATACGGGGGACCCCTAGTCATTTTGTCCCCCGTATTTTGGGAACCAGCCCCAGACCTGGAGCCTGGGGCTGGTTGTTAAAAATCGGGGAACCCCTATTTGTCGGGTTTCCTGATTT
The DNA here is from genome assembly GCF_055691185.1 of Crinia signifera. NCBI lineage: Eukaryota > Metazoa > Chordata > Amphibia > Anura > Myobatrachidae > Crinia > Crinia signifera. Next base: position 386,730,736 of record NC_139217.1, read on the forward strand.
TTAATTACCGGCCCCGGCTCCGTTAGCCTGGTGCTGGTTACAGCTGTGGGGGGGGACCCCACGCTGTTTTTTTTTAAATTATTATTTAATTTTTCTATTTTTTTACACCTTGAAGCCTGCACGGATCTGACTGATCCGTGCAGACTGCCTGTACGAATTCGTATTAGCAGCCGTATATATGTGCCGCTAATACGAATGGTTACACCATCGGAGGGTTACAAAGCAGTCGTATATGACTGCTTTGTAATTTCCCCTCCGGAACACGACTTTGCATACGACTGCAACAGTCGTATGCAGTCGGAGGGGAAATACCAATACGAAAAACTAGGTTTTTCATATTGGTAAATTTCCCCCAATATATCCCCCCATGCAACATACTGGGGACATAGAGATAGGAAAATAATTGATGCATACTTGATTACCCTCCCAAAAGTTGGGCCCCCCTCCCCACCCCCAGAAGGGTTGGCAACCCTCCCGCATGTCCAAGGACCCCCGTATTCTTCCCTGGCATCTTTCTACCCAGTCGGTTAAATAGAGGCATTTGTGGGTGTACACGGAGGGGGTGGTGCTAAAAGATGCAAATCACATAATTTAGTCCCGCCCCTTCCATGTACACCCACAAATAGCGGCATTTATAAGAGTCGGGTGGGGCTTGATGACATCAGACACTGTCCCCTGCCCCCTGATGTATTACTGAAAGTCTCCTCTCCGGACTTCTCCTGGAGAGGAGAAACCAAATGTTGGCAAGTACAATATGAATTAATGGGAACATCTTTGCAATAAACACACACAAAAACACTTACACTTTAAGCAAGGACAGATTAGGACTAGCTGGGCTCAAGGCAATACATTGTGGTCTTCGATGTATAATGGGCCTTATAAAGATTCAATTGTGCCAGAGCGCGTATGTGCAAGCCCTGAAATGGTGTTTACAGACTGATTCTGGCACGGGCCTCTGCGGCTGCATGACATCACAAACTGCTGCTGCAACCTGAAACACGGCAATGCAATTGCAAAATTGATCGATTGCATTGCAGGGAGTTATCCTGGCATGCCAGCCGGCCTTGCCCTGTGCTAGGTGGCCCTCCAGGATTCTGGCAAACAAACTGAATTAGGGCCAATCTGCACATATTCAACATAATTTGTGCGACACTGTGCACATCACACTGTGCGTGTGATGCGCACACCTGCGCCACTGAGTGACGTAGACGCAGCGAGACATGGCGGGCGCCGACCCGGATGCCACCAGAATTGTAACAGGGCCTTGGCATTGAACGGGGGGCGGGTAAGTTTTAACACTTGTATTTAAACCTGTGCATGTTTTGTATCACTTGTGCATATAACTGGTCTGAAGAAACGTCACTACAGCACATGGATTGGTACCTGTTTCCTAGTTGGGCGCCTAGTTTTCTTACGTACGCTACCGTAGCAAAATCGCATTGCATTGCATTTCATGGGCCATTATAGTGCCATGCGATGCGATTTTTTAATGTCATTTATTCACTGCTCTGTTGGCCCTAGGGGATTGCATTGCATTGCATCCACATTCAAGTCCAGAGTGTCGGGCCCTCCCTCACCTATATATATATATATATATATATATATATATATATATATATATATATATATAGTCAATGGCGCACGGCGGCACTCAGCAAGTAAAAGGATAACACAACGCAGGTAAATGTCCAAACGTTTTCGATGTATTAGAATCACATCTTTATCAGGAACAAGATGTGATTCTAATACATCGAAAACGTTTGGACATTTACCTGCGTTGTGTTATCCTTTTACTTGCTGAGTGCCGCCGTGCGCCATTGACTACATATTGACCCAACTGGGTTATTTTGGAAGGCACCAGCATACACTAACTCATTTACCAGGTGTGCTGCCTATTGGTATATATATATATATATATATATATATATATATATATATGTATATATATATATATATATATATATATATATATATATACATATATATAGTGAAAGACGTGGTTTGGACTTGAATAGCGACTATTATGCACAAATTGGATGGAACAGTATTTGTAAATATTAGCTTCAAATTGTATTGTACACAGGGGAGAAAGTACATAAAAAGCAATAAAGTAATAAAGTACACAGGGGAGGAAATTCATGAACCGTGATAATGTGTGTACATAAAAAATGGGGGATATACTAATACAGGAGCGGATATATTAAAATGAGAAAAAATGCATTTAAAAAACATATTGGATCATAAATATATATGTCTAGTATAATAATAAATTAACTCAATAAGTAAAAAAGTTCAGATAAGGATAATGAAAATAAAAATATATGTATCAAACAAGAATGGTACTCTTTTAAAAAGAATTGCTTATCTTAGGCAGTGCGGTGAGAGGCAAGTGACCGAAGTTTTCCCAACATGTTTCGTCCGTCCGGACTTCATCAGGGGTAAGGGACACAATGACTGGGGTTTTATACCTGGGATTGGGTCTGAAATGCCGCCCACCTCGTTAATACTGTTAATTAATTGTACATAAAGGAATGCATAAAATAGTATAAAAACCATGTGGTATATAGTACATGCAGCACATATGTTATACAGCTTAGTATGTTGCAAAAATGAGTGTGTTAAATAATAAAAAAGTCCATTTATTGGGTTGAAGTGTGTCAGCTCCATAAGAACGGAGCGTGACATCACTTCCGCCCCACTTCTGCACCACATCCGGCGGCCGTAAAGTCTGTACTGCGCTTGTGTGCACAGTTCTTTTGTCAATGCGGCGCCACACTTCTCTCCTGAGTGAAGCACCACACTTCCTCTAGCTGTGTGTCACTAGTGCGCACAGTGCAATAGGCTATGCCGCGGCTGGTTGTCCGTCTTCCGGGATCCTGATGTCACTAGGCATCTTGGAGGTTACCTGGGTGATAAAGCTGCGCAAGTGCAGTAATCCTCAGTGTTTATAATGCCAAAAAGAAGCCTGTTAGTTTGATGGGCTTTCACTTCACAGACTGATGTTTATATAGTTGTTGATGCCAGTTTTTAAGAAGTCCATTAGTTCAAAGATGTTTTGTATCCTCAGGAAATAAGTAAGATAAGTCAATATATGCATAAATAAATATATATAAATATATAAATAAGAAATATATCTTTAAAAATATACCGGTTTGGAGATTATATAAAGAGGTGGTGAATACCTGATGTTTTATAATGAGGTATATATAAGAATAAATTATATGAGCAGAACATCCTTTCTATCAAATCAATTGTATAGATATGGGTATACCTACATATATTTTATCATAAAAACGTGGCTAATGATAATAAAGTAATTATGTGTAAAATATTAAAATAAAATACTTAGTAAAAGCCAGAAAGGTATATCGCTGTGAAAGATTTTATTAGTTTACTTGGTAGATACATAACATACACATCTCTACGCCGGTGTAATATTACAGCACCCGATATTCCTGGGAGGTACCCCTACCCAGTACTATGCAGGCCCATCATTGGTTAGCTTCCAAGTTCGGGTGTGATTGGGCGCGCCAGTGAGGTATGGCTGTATGGCTTTTGGTCAGAGATAAATGTGCAAGTATTGCTTCCACCGATAGTAGTATGGGTCAGTATTAACGAGGTGGGCGGCATTTCAGACCCAATCCCAGGTATAAAATTCGGTCACTTGCCTCTCACCGCACTGCCTAAAATAAGCAATTCTTTTAAAAAGAATACCATTCTCCTTTGATACATATATTTTTATTATTTATTTTCATTATCCTCGTCTCAACTTTTTTACTTATTGAGTTCATTTATCATTATACTAGACATATATATATATATTTTTATGATCCAATATGTTTTTTAAAATGCATTTTTTTCTCATTTTAATATATCCGCTCCTGTATTAGTATATCCCCCATTTTTTATGTACACACATTATCACGGTTCATGAATTCCCTCCCCTGTGTACTTTATTACTTTATTGCTTTTTATGTACTTTCTCCCCTGTGTATAATACATTTTGAACCTAATGTTTTTAGATATATATATAGATATATATATATATATATATATATATAGTGTTATTACAACTCACAATGGGGTACCTGATAAGAGTGGCTAAGTGAGAGAGTGGAGAAGTTGCTCATGGCAACCAATCAGCATTGACTTACCATGTATAATATGTATACTATAACATTATACAGAGCAGCTGATTGGTTGCCATGGGCAACTTCTCCACATGCACACTTCTACACTCTTATCACTGCTTCATACAATTACCCCTATGTGTATAGTCGAAAAAGTCCATATTAATTAATGTAACTTACTTGGCTTGCTTCTGGCTATTACATGAGCAGCACCATCAAATGACATTCACTCTCAGTCCGCGGGGATGATAATGATGATACACGATCTGACTCCAGTACTTGTCAATCTTAGTTCATGTTATCTTCTGCTGAGAGATGAACATTGTGCTTTAATCCAGAGATTCCCAAACATGGGGGCAGAAGCATCAAATCTTCGAGAGAATAACATGCTGCATTAGCAGCTCCCAACTGCCATTCCACAGGCTAGTGACAGTTGGGGCCTGATTAGTGCTGATTGGTTGACTCAAGCTGATTGGAGCTGATTGGTTGACAAGAGCTGATTGAAGCTGATTGGTTGACAGAAGCTGGTTGAAGCTGATTGGTTGGTACTTAATCTTGGCTATTGGTAAGAGATCAGTACAAGCCATCAGTACATGTACAATACTGTCCTTGTAAAATAAGCTTCTCCATACCATGCATGGAATGGCTCTATATATGCCAATAGTTATAATATGCTGCATGGCCTGTTACATAAGGAGAAGCCTCAGGTTAAGGATAGTAAATACATAATAATCTAGTGTTCACAATGTAATTACATTGATATAAATAAACAACATTTAATCACATAGGAGTGAAGGGGACATGTACATACTGGGCATTCAACTTACATTGTTGTTGTACTTAGATCAGCACTTAGTACATATGGGGCCAAATGTAATAAGGTGTGAGAATCAGAAAGTGACAGATTTTGGGAGAGATGTCCCACATTTTTTAAAGCGGCAATCAGTTAAATTGAATAAATCAACATTCTTTTTCAGTGGAAATTATTTCTGTTCAAAAAAAAAATAAAAAAACTCTAAATGTCTCACTTTCTGATTCTCACACCTTATTACATTTGGTCCACTGGCCTCCTGTCTGCTGTCTTTGAGGGTATATGTACCAACCAGATCCCAGTGGGGGCCTGTGTAGGGGGTCCTCTGCAGAATTAGATGTGGAATAAGGGGACAGGGAGAGGGGATTATCCTGCGGGTCCCATGTGACGCTGTGAGTGACATCTGCAGTAACTGCCATCAGTGCTGTCGCCACAGCAATCACTCTGCCACTGACCAACTCCCTCTTGTTAAGGACCCACAGGAGATGGATAAACACTAAGGGGCGCATTTATCATTCTATAGCGATCCCAGCATGATGACAACGCCGGGCATCGCATTGCGGTATCATCTGATACCACAGGAATTTATCATTCTGGGGGCGCAGGGACAGGGCTCCGATAGGAGCCCTTCCCTGCGAAGCCCTAACCCGGAAGCCGGGGAGACAGCGCATGCGCGGTTATGCGCTGACCCCCGCTAACCTCTCTGACCGCACTGCCCTGCTCGGGCAGTGCAAAGTGTAGCCATAGGCTACAATGGGCTATCGCCACATTAGAATGGCGATAGCCCAAGGGTGCGATGCCAGGCTGCCCGATACATCGGGCAGCTTCGCATCCCCATAGAAACCTATGGGGGATGCGGCCGGCGGCGCTGCAGGGGGGGATCGCAGCAGGGATCGGAGATTCCTGCTGCGGTCCCCTTTAATACATTTCAGGGATACATAATATTTGTGGTTAACCCCCGAAAACGGGTGTTTTCGGGGGTTTAGCCGCAAATCTTACTTGATAAATGAGCCCCTAAACCTGCAGTGCGGGGAGGGAAGGGGGTTAACAAATCCAAGCAGGGTAACATATCTGTCCTTTATGTAGCCACCTTTTAATTGCAGGTATATGGTTACCACTAGAGATGAGCGGGTCCGGATCCCCGAGATCCGTCAGATCCGAATATCGGGGATCCGGGTCAGATCCGAGTCGGCTCGGGAGTTCCCGCCTGAATTCCGGACCAATTACTAGGCCGAACGTCATCATCGCGCTGTCGGATTCTCGCGGGAGCGGGATCTTATAAAAGATGCTCGCTCGCCCCGCCATCTTCACTCCAATCTTGGAGAGGGAAGAGGGTGGTTGGGAAGCTCTGTGTGCCCTGTGCTGTGCTCTGTGCCCCGTGCTCCGTGCTGTGCTCCGTGACCTGCCCTGTGCCCTCACTGCCCTGTGCTGTGCTCCGTGCCATGTGCTCCATGCTGTGCTGTGCTCCGTGACCTGCCCTGTGCCCTCACTGCCCTGTGCTGTGCTCCGTGACCTGCCCTGTGCCCTCACTGCCCTGTGTTGTAGACTTGTATTGAGAGTCAGTGACTGTTTATAGGCCTGAGCCCTGTAGTGTGATTTAACTAACTAGGTGCTGCAGTGCTCACACGCAGGGGCTGCAGTGTCCACTGTCCAGGGGCTGTCCTGTGGCCCATGCCCTGTTGTGATTTATTTAGCCCTAAGCCCTGTGTTGTGATTTATTTAGCCCTGAACCCTGTGTTTTTTGTGATTTAACTAACTAACTCAGTGCTGCAGTGCTCACACGCAGGGGCTGCAGTGCTGCTGAGTAGTACACTGTGTACAGGGGCTGCAGTAATACAAGGGGCTGTGTCCAGTGTGACGGCCTATATCTTATCCATTGTCCAGTGTCACCAGGGCCGGCGCCACCACTAGGCAAATCTAGGCATTTGCCTAGGGCGCCGGCCACTGGAGGGCGGCATTTTGCCCCCCCGTGCCACGGGGGTACCTGTCCTGCGGCGCTGTGTATTTAAAGCTGGTGGCGGAGGCAGCGGGGGGTCCCTGCAGTCAATAAGAAATAACGAGCGCTATCCGCCGGGCTATGCGGAAGCGCTTCTGTTGTGAAAACACTGTTCGCACGCTGATTGGCTGAGATTCAGCCAATCAGCGTGCGCCGTGCGGCCAGTGTTTTCACAACAGAAGCGCTTCCGCATAGCCCGGCAGATAGCGCTCGTTGACTGCAGGGACCCCTCTCTGCCACCGCCGCCAGCTTTAAATACACAGCGCCGCAGGACAGGTACCCCCCCTCCCCCGGGGCGCCCCCCACCCGACTCGCCTGGGGCGCTCCGGTGCCTTGCACCGGCCCTGAGTGTCACGAGTCACTCACGACATATATCCTGTGTCCTGTGTGACGACATATCCTGTGTCCAGTGTGACGACATCTATCCTGTGTCCAGTGTGACGACATCTATCCAGTGTCCAGTGTGACGACAATATATCCTGTGTCCAGTGTCACAAGTCACAATATATATCCTGTGTCCAGTGTGACATGTAATGTGTGCCGGCATATATTCTGTGTCCAGCGTGACATATATCCATTGTCCAGTGTGACGACATATATCCAGTGTCCAGTGTGACGACATATATCCAGTGTCCAGTGTGACGACATATATCCTGTGTCCAGTGTGACGACATATATCCAGTGTCCAGTGTGACATATATCCATTGTCTAGTGTGACTACATATATCCAGTGTCCAGTGAGACATGTAACCATTGTGTGACGGCATATATCCTGTGTCCAGCGTGACATATATCCATTGTCCAGTGTGACGACATATATCCAGTGTGACGGCTGTGTCCAGTGTACAGGAGCTGTGTCCAGGGGCGGTGTCCAGAGGCTGTGTCCAGTGTGACGGCTGTGTCCAGTGTACAGGAGCTGTGTCCAGTGGCTGTGTCCATTGTTCAGGGGCTGTGTCCAGTGTGACGGCTGTGTCCAGTGTACAGGAGCTGTGTCCAGGGTGACGGGCTGTGTCCAGTGTCCAGGGGCAGTGTCCAGGGGCTGTGTCCAGGGGCAGTGTCCAGGGGCAGTGTCCAGTGTCCAAGGGGCTGTGTCCAGTGTAAAGTAAGAAAAATAAATAAAAGTAATAAATAAAATAAAAACACATTTTTGGAGGATGATTGAGGAGGAAATAGTGGGAGTGCTGAAGCTGCTACCACCAGTCATGACAAGGCCGATACCAGTAGCGCACGCAGGGGGGGTTTCTGAGTACCCAGAAACCCCCTCAGGAGTCTAAGGGCCCTAGGCTGAAAGCTGAGGGTCCCCTCTTTCCATGGGTACAAGAATTTAAAAAATCGGCCCTTGGGAACCGGAGATATCTGACTTCAAAACAGTGGTCCCCATACAAGCCTGTTAATTGCTCTTCCCAGTCTGATATTTCAGGTTCTGTCTGACTTAGAGTTTTTATGAGGGTATATTCTCCCCCTTTATTGGACACTAGTAGTTTGTCTCTACTGTTCCCAGAACCAGAGATATCAGCCTTCCAGCAGCTGGTTACTGCTCCAGCTCCACACACCTGGTATGTAGTTTTATATACTCATTGGCAGATTGCTCTTCCTCCTGAACTCTGATCCCCTAGTGCCCAATACCATTTGGTAGGTGGGATTCTCTAGTTTTTAATTCCATTAAAATCTAAGAAATCTATTTCTGAAAACTGGAGATATATGCAGTCAAGCAAGCTGTCCTCCCACCAGAAAATTATGAATTATATTATTTCTTTGAAAGAAACCGTGATAGGAGGAGTCATACGCGTTCCAAAGTAAGCATACAAGTAAGCTCACCAGGTTCAAAGAAACCCTGATGGGCTTGTTCTTACCTTTTGACATGTAAGCATACATGTACGCCTACTTATATTCAGGGTGACACGTGGTGAACCTATAAAGAATAACTATACACAGTAAAGGAGGGAAAGATATCAGAAGTAGAGGTTTTCTTGGACCCCCTGTATATCCGTAGTGTTGAAAACAATATATCTTATACTGTGTATTTAATTATTCTTTTCCATACGTACATCTATCACGGAGACAATTTGTTGCCACAGAGGGGATTCCAGTATTACCCTAAAGAAACCTTGATGTGTTTACCCCAAGTTACTCACATGTAAGCATACATGTACGTGAAATTTATTCTGTGTCGACACGTGGTGAACCAATAAGAAGTGATTTGGATAGACACTTTAAGGGAAGGAGGACAGAATATCAAGGGTAGACACTTTGGGACCCCCTATGGAATTTTATGGACTGTTATAATTGGACTTCATAGTGTATATATTTGTTTTCCATTTTTTGTATATCCTGTATGGAGAAAATCATATGAGAAAAGATTGTTTTTTGGACGACATAGAAGATACATACAAGTAAGAGATACTGTATGCATATTTACCATATAATCTAACTGTTGGGCGCTAAAACCATTTATGCCGTATATACAGTAGTTGTCAAGGGGCCCACAATTTGCACTCACTCAAAGCCGGACCTAGGCATAGGCAAACAAGGCAAATGGCTAGGGGCATTTAAGCCTGCCTATGGCCAGCTCTGCCTTGACAGTGGGCACTGGCAGAGGCATACAAGGCTAGAGGACTGCCCCCGGCCGGCTAGCAGTACCAGTGCAGGCCTGGACTACTTCAGCATGATAGAGTTTCCAAAAAAAGGGGGTGTGGCCACTGGGGGTCCACGATTAGGTCACGCCCCCAACTTTGCCGGGTGGACTAGTGCAGCCCTGCCTACTGATCTGTGGCAGGCTGGTTCCTGGCTGAAGGTAATGTGTGCAGGGTCCGTGGACCAGTGAGTGAGTGTGTGTGCATGATATATATTGTGAGGGAGTCAGCTGTGTGTGAGTGTGTAGGAAGTGATGGGAACAGGGGGGCCTGATTTACAATCTTTCGCTGCTTGGCAAGAGGCTAATTACCACCTGCCGAATACCCGCCCCCTGTGTAATGTGAATATGGGTCACTACATGCTGTGTACTGTGAATATGGGCTACTATGTGCTGTGTAATGTGAATATGGGTCACTACATGCTGTGTATATTGAATATGGGTCACTACGCGTTGGGTAATGCGAATATGGGCCACTATGTGCTGTGTAATGAGAATGTGGGCCACTTCGTGCTGTGTAATGTGAATATGGATCACTATGTGCTATGTACAGTAATGTGAATATGGATCACTACGTGCTGTGTAATGTGACTATGGATCACTACGTGAAGAGATGGTCACAAATGTAATAATTCGTACCAAATGTAATAAATGTAATGGTATAATCAACTTTGGTGGGAATTATTACATTTGTGACCATCTCATCCATTGTAAGTGTTACAGTATCATACTATTGTGTATTTTTCTTCTTTTTTGGGGTTATTACAATGATGTACCGCCAATAATTGGTCCAAGGGGACCCAATGACAGAATTTGTGCTGAATCTCCTAATCGTAGCCCTGCCCCCTGCTATACAATGTCTGTAATATTGGCCTTGTATAGCAGGGGCATGCCATGTTGATGCAACCATGGGTGCCATGCTCCCTGTGCAGTCTCAGATCCTGAGACCTGCCCATGTGCCGTCCCCTATGCCATGTCATGTCTTCATACCCACTGCTGTGCCAAGCTGGCTGCCTCCTACTTACATGTTATACATACATGATACAGTCATACTTGCCTACTTTCAAAGTCTCCTCTCCGGGAGGAGCCTGTTAGCAGCACTGGGGGGCGGCGAGGCCTGATGTAGACGTCAGATGCCCCCAGTACTGCAAATACCTCGATTTGCAAGTCCTTGGGGAGGGAACGTGGCTAAAAGACACTATTTGCATATTTAACCCTGCCCCTCCCCCAAAAAGCTGAGAATTGCGGTAATTTAACACTCGGGGGGGGGGGGGGTGTCCGGCAGAATCCGGTAGGATTGCCCACCTTTCCGGGAGACCGGTAGGGGGGCCCAATTTCCAGGAGGTTAGGCAATTCTAGGTATATCACATATACCCCACAGGGCCATACGTATAGAGGTTTTGTGGTTAAACAGTGTGGATTTAGAAAAATGGATTTGTGGCAAGTAGCAACCAGATTATGGAACATAAAAATAATAACTAGAATTAGATTGGTTGCTAAGGGCAACACCTTTACTTTGGTAAATCCGCATTTTTGTAATTTTGTCAGATGCACAGGGCCGCAACTCGGGGAGTGTGAATGGTGGCCCTGCACAGAGCTCAAGGTCTATGTGAGCTGCACTGTTGCTGCCCCAAGGTCCTGGCTTCTGGCTAGCAGGTGCCTGGAACCTTGCAGCCAGGATCTCAGTTTGAAGGGTCTACATATGGTGCTTTCGTACCCTGTTAAGCAGGGGCTGGCTGGCAACTTTTAGCCTGGGGGGCAAGGCCAGAGCACCGGCCCATAAGTAACAGTGCATAGGTAAATTGAGTTAAAAAAAAAAAAAACAATAATAGGACACCACAGGCATAATATAATAAATAAAAGGATCCCACAGGCTGCTCCCCCTGTATAATATCAGCACACCACAGGCTGCTCCCCCCGTATAATAATAATAACGGGACAACAACAGGCTCTCCCCTGTATAATAATAATAATAATAATAATGGGACCCCCACAGGCTGCTCATCCTGTATAATAATAATAATAATAATGGGACCCCCACAGGCTGCTCACCCTGTATAATAATAGCTGGACCCCCACAGGCTGCTCCCCCTGTATAATAATAACAGGACACCACAGGGTGCTCCCCTGTATAATAATAATGGTACCCCCACTGGCTGCTCCCCTGTACAATAACAATAATTGGACCCTTACAGGCTGCTCCCCCTGTATAATAATAATAGGACACCACAGGCTGCTCCCCTGTATAACAATAGGACCCCCACAGGCTGCTCCCCTGTATAATAATAATAGGACACCACAGGCTGCTCCCCTGTATAACAATAGGACCCCCACAGGGTGCTCCCCTGTACAATAACAATAATTGGGCCCTTACAGGCTGCTCCCCCTGTATAATAATAATAGGACACCACAGGCTGCTCCCCTGTATAACAATAGGACCCCCACAGGCTGCTCCCCTGTATAATAATAATGGTACCCCCACTGGCTGCTCCCCTGTACAATAACAATAATTGGACCCTTACAGGCTGCTCCCCCTGTATAATAATAATAGGACACCACAGGCTGCTCCCCTGTATAACAATAGGACCCCCACAGGCTGCTCCCCTGTATAATAATAATAGGACACCACAGGCTGCTCCCCTGTATAACAATAGGACCCCCACAGGCTGCTCCCCTGTATAATAATAATAGGACACCACAGGCTGCTCCCCTGTATAACAATAGGACTCCCACAGGCTGCTCCCTTGTACAATAACAATAATTGGACCCTTACAGGCTGCTCCCCCTGTATAATAATAATAGGACACCACAGGCTGCTCCCCTGTATAACAATATGACCCCCACAGGCTGCTCCCCTGTACAATAACAATAATTGGACCCTTACAGGCTGCTCCCCCTGTATAATAATAATAGGACACCACAGGCTGCTCCCCTGTATAACAATAGGACCCCCACAGGCTGCTCCCCTGTATAAAAATAATAATAGGACACCACAGGCTGCTCCCCTGTATAACAATAGGACCCCCACAGGCTGCTCCCCTGTATAACAATAGGACCCCCACAGGCTGCTCCCCTGTTTAATAACAATAATTGGACCCTTACATGCTGCTCCCCCTGTATAATAATAATAGGACACCACAGGCTGCTCCCCTGTATAATAATAGGACCCCCACAGGCTGCTCCCCCTGTATAATAATTATGAGACCCCCATAGGCTGTATAATAATATAACCCCCTGTATAATAATAATGGGAACTGTTTCCTCTATATAATAATAATAAAAGGGACCCCTCAAAAGCTGCTCCCCCTAATAATAATAACTGGACCCCGGCCACCGGCTGCTCTGGCTTACCTGATCTTGACGCCGGACCGAGGTGGGCTGCAGCACGGGGATGTAGAAGTGGAACGCACTGGAGCTCCGACTGGGCTCCAGAAACATGGCCACCGGCCTCCTTCACTTAGACATGTCCTCAGTGCAGGGGTCCGGCGGCCATGTTTCTGGAGACCGGTCTGAGACTGGTCAGCGTCAGCCAGCCCAGCCGTCGCTGCAGGAGCAGCCTAAAAACACTAGCGGCCCGGGGCTGCACATTGATTGAGCGGCCCGGGGGGCACATGGCACTCTGCCCCCCGGCCCAGCCCGCCCCTTGCTGATACCAAAAACACTGATTGGTGGAATACTAAATGATGACCATGCTTAGAAACCTGGCAGCCAAACACCCTTGTAGCAGCTAGTTAGTAGCACCTTGTACAAATCAGATTATGGGGCAGATGTATTAAGCCTGAAGAAGAGATAAACTGGAGATAAAGCAGAAATAAGGTAAAAGGAGATAAAGCACCAGCCAATCAACTCCTGACTGTCATTTTCAAACACAGTTCATTGGCTGGTGCTTTATCTACTTTCACTTTTTCTCCACTTTATGGAGGTACCAATAAGCACCAATAAAGCACCAGGGTACACAATAAACTATGTTCCCCCACCTTCTCAAGAACTTCTGGCCTGGACTGACTAGTAGGGTGGGTAATGTTTTGGCCACAGGACCCCGACAAACATGTCCCCTGGCTACGGCATTACACCTCCTGCTGGTGGAGCCTAATACTGGTTCTTAAATTACGGGGGACCCCTACTCATTTTGTCCCACGTATTTTGGGAGCCAGGGTCAGCCCAAAGCCCAGTGCTGGCTCCTAAAATACAGGGGAAACCTACTAATTTTGTCCGCTGTATTTTGGGAACCAGGGTCAGCTCAAGAGCCCTGTGCTGGCTCCTAAAATATTGGGAATTCTACTCACTTTCTCCCCCATATTTTTGGAACCAAGGCCAGCTCCAAAAGGGGGAGGGGTGGATGTGGGTGCCTCACCAGCCACTGACCTCACCGCACGTCACTGATGGACTCTGTCGGATAAGATACGTATAAAAGTACATAATCCGTGAAAGCAGGGAGTTTCACAACCTTGGAACCTACTGATATTCTTTATTTTAGAAGCTTAAATAAATGTACCCCTAAGGGTCCCTTTATTAACATTATTTTCCCTAAAACAACATCCTTATTGCATAATGTTAGTATCTTTGTGATGTATTAAAGGCGTTTGGAGCAGTTTTCTCTGCAGCAGGATCACAGTGTATTTATCTGATATAATACCCTGATATTGCTTCAGCGAGCCATCACAGGGACAGAGCCTTCTCCGTGTGATGTAGTCTGTCATCGCATTGCGAGTTGAGCTGATATCATCACAGCACATCAGCATCCTCAGATGACATAAAATAACTGCACCTGGCTATGTTCCCCCTAGTCTCTGTGGAACTTTATAGGACATGTATCCATACCTCCCAACTGTACCGCTTACTGTGGGGACGTCCTGCTTTTTGGGGATGTTTCTGCGGGCTGCATGGGGCCAGCAGTGTCTCACAGCGGGGGGTCAGTTGAACGTCTATGCTGCCACCAGCATGTCAGCAGGCAGAGGGGCAGCAGTGGCAAAACAGGGGCATGGCCTCCTTTTCGCCCCTGTGGGGGCATGCCCAGCAGTATACCCCCAGCCCCTCTGGCTGCACGAATAGATGCTGTGGGCTATCGCAGAGTGTCTATTCATGGGGGACAGGGGGGGACTCCCAACTGCCCCCCCCCCCCACCACCGCCACGGGACACTGCCGGCCCCGGATGGGACATGGGAACATCCCATAAAAACAGGATGTTCCCGCGAAAAGCGAGACAGTTGGAAGGTATGGTCAGGGACTGAAGTAAAGAGCTGGTATCCTTATCACAGTGACCTGGATTGTTTCATGGAGCACTCCCCTCATCACCTATAATTGCGGCACTGCCACAAGGCCACGACCCCGTTTTTCACCACTTTGGAGCATGCCCAGTAGGGTGGCCAATCCCGGGATCGGGATCGGCGGGATCCCGGGATTTTGCCCCCAAAAGGCCGGGATTTCAATCCCGGGATTGGAGTTTCCAATCCCGGGATTTCGGGATTAGACTGCGCATGCCTAGTCTAATGCCAGGCAGCATCTGAGCACCCGCTCAGACGCTGCCTGGCTTCTCCCGGCACCCGGCAGAGCATACTGCGCAGCGTGACCTCTCAGCGTGACGAGGTCACGCTGCGCAGGCAGGGCAGGCAGGTCATTCACGTCACGCCCGGCAGCACCCCGCCGCTCGCCCGCCCGCCCAACTAGCCAGCCAGCAGGAGCATACCGCACAGCATGACCTCTCAGCGTGACGAGGTCACGCTGCGCAAGCAGGTCACTCACGTCACGGGCGGCAGCATGAAGAAGCCGCACCGTGTCGCTCACCCACCCGCCCAACTAGTCAGCCAGCAGAAGCATTAACTACCCGTCCCCCAGCCTGGCTCCTTAAGATGACCGCCCATCCACCCACCCGGCAACCCAGCTGCCCCTGCATGGATGTAAGTAATTGCGGGGCAGCCAGGGCATTTTTCTATTAGGAAAGCCAATCCCGGGATCCCGGGAATCCCGGGATTGAGCATTTTTCAATGCTAAAATATGTCAGTTCGTATTCGTATTCATGGCACATTCATATTTGTATTTACACATAGGAATGTATACGCCATTGACAGAATATGAATAGGAATTAGCGGTAAACAGCCGCTAATTGTCGGCCAAATCCGCCTGGAAAATACACTTCATTTTCCAGGAATATTAGGCAGAAGCCTACACGGATCAGTCAGATCCGTGCAGGCTTCAGTGTAAAAAAAAAAAAAAGACAAAAATAAATAAATACCAGGCTCACAGAGCTGGTCCTGGTTTTAAAAAACCAGGAAACTATTTAAGTAGGGGTTCCCTGTAGTTTTTAAAACCACCCAAGGGCCGGTCCTGGTTCCCAAAATATGGGGGACAAAACGAGTAGGGACCCCCGTATTTCAAGAACCAGCACCAGGCCCAACCAGCCAGTAGGGTAATTCCACGGCCTGGGCAGGGGTCCTGGGGAAGTGGGGAACCCCCAATGAAGGGGTCTCCCCCCTCCAGAACTTGAAGGGGCTGAAGCCTGGGGCTGTCCCCAGTACCCCTGACACACTGACACCAGAACAATAAAACTTTATTACATACAGAGCCCTTTCATACATATACTTACCTACCTTGACCCCGTAGGTAGGTCTACCTCTGTCTGTTCATCAGCTGGTCCTGAAGAAATCCAATATGGGGTACCTGTGGAAGGAAATTATACTCACGGGGGTCCTCTGCCGTAGATCAAGTCCTCTACGTTCCAAGTAGCATCCCGGGACTTGACAAAATAACAAACCAAAAATACCAACACCAAACTGGACTGACAGGAGGCAACCCTAGATGTGTTAACATCAAGCGGTTCCTCCTCCCGAATATCGCTATTGGTCGCGTAGCGGATTAGCGACTCCTGTTTGGCCGCTAGTCACTGCTAGGCGACCAATAGCGGTATTTTGGAGGAGGAGCCGCCGGATGTTAACACATCCCGCGTCTCCTCCTGTCAGGCCGGTGGCATAGTGTGGAGATGGTCTCAGTCAAATTAAACATCACCCCAGCCAGTGACGACCAGGTACTGTAAGCCTCCCACACGCTGAACATATGTATGTCATTTATATGTGTGCGTTTGCAATATGTGTGTGTGCATGTGCATGTGCAGGGATACATGCAGATGACCGGCAGTTAGGAAGCAGGTACTCACAATACAGCATCCTGAAGAAAATAATCCCAACGGGGTCAGGTAAGTATACTGACCTCTGACCCTAACCGGCAGCAGCCTAAACCCACAACCTGACCTTACCCATCGCTGCTAGTTCCTATCCTCTGTAGCCTGTCACCTAAACCTAATTAAATCTAACCCAATTGCTCAAACCAAACCCTCCCCCCCCCCACATTGCAGCCTAACCCTAACTCTCCCTCCCCATAGCCCCAACCTAACAACCGCCCCCGATGCAGCCTAACCCGCCGTAGTGCCTAAACCTAACACGCCTTCTCTGGCTCTTTTTTATTTATTTTTTAAATCTCTGAAAATTGAGACCATAAGCCTTTGTAAAAAAAAAAAGGTACTTGTTTCCTAGCACGGCGCCCATCGCATCGTATACCATAAGACTAAATATGGTATACGATTCGATGCGATATTGTACAATAAAAAAATCATATTGCATCATATGCCATACAATGGCATACAATGCGATGGTATACGATTTTTTTTTGTACAACCACCCTGATGGGTCCTTACAATGTTAAATGGCCCTCATTGTGAACGCCACCCCCAGGATCAACGCCAAGCCGACGCGTGGCAAGCGCAGGGAGCCCGTGAGGGGCGGCAGAACGCGTCCTCCGACCTTTTCATACCCCCACTATCCACGTCGGCGTGGAGTTGATTTTAGATAGTGTGGCAAGCGCAGCGAGCCACCGAGCCCGAAGCGTGGCGAGGGGACGCGGAATACATGTAAAGTTATACGCATCCCCTCGTGGGGCTCGCTGCGCTCGCCACGCTTTGCGCTCGCCACACTATCTAGTGGGGGTATGAAAAGGTCGGAGGACGCATACCGCCGCCCCTCGCGGGCTCGCCATGCTTCGGGTTGGTGTTGACAGTGGGGGTGGCGTGGGGGTGCATTTAACATTGAGGGTGGCGTGGGGGTGCATTTAACATTGTAAGCACCCATTAGGGTGCTTATACAATGAACAATCGTATCGCATCGCATGCATCGTATGCGGCTATATGGCATGCGATGCGATGTGATGGCATAAGATGCCATAAGATGGAAATCGGGGGCGCCGTGCTAGGAAACAAGTACCAAAAAAAACCTATTTTATTTTAAATATAATAATTTCAATATTTTTTGTCAATTTGCAGAATAATGCAGTGCACAAAGTGCCCGTTAGGCTCCTCATCGACATTTTGATGCCCATTACTCAGAGATAGCATCTGTTCAAAGCAAAGTTTATTTCTATAACAATATACTGTAGGTACAATTCTACAGGAATCTTTATAATTTATACTGTATGTATATGTGTGTATGTATGTGTAAGGGGCGTGTGAGGGGAACTGATGGCATGTTCACATACCTCCCAACTTTGGCAGGTACGCAGGCGGGACACTGATTCTGTGCGCGAAGGCGCGCAAAAATTTTCGGGGGCGTGGCCTAATTTGGGGGCGTGTCCTATACTCGTGGCTCTCCCACGAGGCCACGCCCCCATTTTGCCGCTATGGGGGCATGACCCAGAGGCTCTGTGAGCCTCTAGCCATGCCCCCAGCCCCCTGGCATGCGCACAGCGTTTATTCCCCGCTGCTTAGCATCTGACGGGGGACTCACAACAGCCCCCCCACACCGCGGGACACTGCCGCCCGCGGGTGGGACAGCGGGACAGGCCCTGACAATCCGGACTGTCCCGATAAAATCGGGACTGTTGGGAGGTATGTGTTCAAGTCATATGTTGAGGTCAATTTGCTATGTAAATGTAAAGATGTCTGATGACATTTAAGGGTCATATTGGAAGATCAAATGGCATGTAAGGGGCATGTACAGAAGGTAGATCCGATGACATGTAAGGGGCTTGAAGGGGAAGTGTGATAACATGTAGGGCATGTAAGGGGCATGTTTGGAGATATTTTGGAATGTAAGGGGTATAAAAGAATGTCTGATGGGCAAATATAGGAAAGGTGTGGAGGTCTGATGGTATTAAAATTATATGTGGGATGTTCTGTGGGCACATTGGAGGTCTAGAGGGGCATACACACGGGGCGACTCGGCTTTTTGTGCTGAGTGATGTGCAGCAGCACAAACGCTCAGCACATAGCGGGACACCCACTCAGCACACTGCAATGCTTTGTCCTGAGTGGCTTTGCCTGTTTTTATAATCTGGGGAAAGGCAGTACAAGCACTGGCTTACCCAGCCGGCGATACAGACACGCAGGGCTGTGCATCGGCATTGCTGCAGGGTATACACACAAAGCATTCCATGCTCCTTTTCTAAGCTATCTAATCAGATCGCTTAGACCAGTAGCGCACGCAGGGGGGGGGGTTCTGAGTACCCAGAAACCCCCCAGGAGTCTAAGGGCCATAGTCTTAAGGTGGCCATACACACGCAGATTTATCTGCAGATCTGTCTGGTTGGAACAAAAACATGGTTATGGATGAGAGGAAATGACAGTTGACCATTTGCTTGGAAATGCTGGAAAACTGACAAACTGTCACTTATCCATAACCATGTTTTTGTTCCAACCAGCCAGATCTGAAGATAAATCTTACTAGTGTACGGGCACCTTTAAAGCTGAGGTTCCCCTCTTTCCATGGGTACAAGAATTTTAAAAATCGGCCCTTGGGAACTGGAGATATCCCCATCTAAGCCTGTTAATTACTCTTCCCAGTCAGATATTTCAGGTTGTGTCTGACTTACAGTTTTTCTGAGGGTATATTCCAAAAACTGGGACTCTCCCCCTTTGATGGACACTAGAAGCTTGTCTCTACTCTTCCCAGAACCAGAGATATCAGCCTTATAGCAGCTGGTTACTGCTTCAGCTCCACGCACCTGGTATGTAGTTTTATATACTCGTTGGCAGATTGCTCTGCCTCCTGAACTCTGATCCCCTAGTCCCCAATACCATTTGGTAGGTGGGATTCTCTAGTTTCTGATTCCATTAAAATCTAAGAGATCTATTTCTGGGAACTAGAGATATCTGCAGTCAAGCAAGCTGTCCTCCCACCAGAAAATTATGAATAATAAGCCCACTCCACTATACACCCCTCCTCTGCATATTAAACATTCTCTACCACCCTGGAAGTTATGTATCAGGGCCCCTTCATTCAGCCCAATGCTCCCTTCTCCCACCATCTGTGCAGTAAAGGGGTAAGTAGTGGAAATTACTGATCCAGGCCCTACATGCTGAGCAGTTGATATAATACCCCCTACCACCCGGGGGACATCAAAGCTTCCCCCACCCCTACCGCTGGAGGGTCGGTAGGTGCCCCAATACATTGCTATGCCCAGGGGTCTACACTGCTGTTGACGTCCCTGTATGTATATATTATATATATATACACACACACAAACACAAATATATATATATATAATTTGTTATATAATATAATATTATTATTATTTATATATATTTGGTCTATCTACAATACTTTAACTGACCCGGCATATACTGGGTCACCTAAGTGTCCATCTCCGTGCTTTGCTCCGCCCCTCTGGAAACCCCCTTCTGAAAATCCTGCGTTTGCCATTGTAGACAAGGTACTGAAATTACCCCATGCGTATGCCCCTTAAGAGACGTGTGTGCCATTATTCTTATTATTTCTGTCCATCAGAAAAAAGGCGGTTGTCAGTTATGCAGGTGCACTCTACACAATGTGCAGTATTCAATGCCGGTGCGAGCGGCCGGCGAGGGGGTTAAACTGCGAGGATCACAGAAAACCAGTGATCCTCGCAGTTTAACCCCCGCGCCGGGCGCTCGCACTATGCAACGTTCCGGGGGAATCCTCGCAGTCACAGAACTGCGAGGATTCCCCTAAACTGCGAGAGCCGCGGCTAGTGCAGCAAACTCGCTGTAATTAGCCTCGGCTCTCGCAGCTTTTGAAGGCACATTCGCAAATTCCCCCTCGCTCAAAAAACGGAGCGAGGGGGAATTTGCGAACGAGGGGGGGTCAGTTGAATACTGACAGGGTGAGTGGTGACTGCGAGCAAAAAGTCCTGCTCGCAGTCACCGCTCGCCCACGGCATTAAATATATGCCAATATTGCAATTTACAATTGATGTCATCTATGACTAGTAAAGTAGCTGTATTTAGGAGGAATGCTGTTGTCTATCTAACACAGGGGTGGGGAACCTCAGGCCGGTCTGAGTGGCCCTCTCACCGGATTCAGTACTGAATCCCGGCGGTCGGGATCCTGGCGTTCAGAATCCCGACGCCGGAATCGGGATTCCGGCGTCGGGATTTTAACTGCATCCCCTCTCACCCACCTGGCGGCTTTGCCGGGAGTCAAGTACAGGGGAATTCTCACGAGAGGTCGGTAGTTCTCGCAAGATTCCTCTTAAATCAACAGCAGGCTTAGACTGTCAGTCCTATACGGCGGCAGCAGCCGGAGCCCGGGGACGCTGCAGCAGGACAATTTGTAATATAAATTTTTACATATGGCCCTTGGCACAAAAAAGGTTCCCCACCCCTGATCTAACACATTACAAAGATCTGTGCTGATGATCATTACTGGATTTTTGCTCCAGTGGTAATGCATCTGCAACATACACACCTCCTGTTTCCACCTCTAACTATATGTCATGTGATGTGAACATGCTTATACTGTATTTTGCCTATGACTGAATTTCCCTTCCCTCCACTGTTCCTCCTCTCCAGACACGAATAGGTGCTGACGTCCGATGCAAGCATTCAGCTTGGACACAGGGATCTGCATTCTTGGTGCACATGTTCCGTACAAAGAGGTATATTTTAGGCTCAAACACTGGCACTGTGTAATGGTAAGGAATAAGGGCCGGCATGTACGTATTGCACTGTTACTATATTTCCGTGATATAAGCATGATTCCTCGCTGCACTTAGCACACTATTATATTCCATGTCCACTGGGATGGTAAAGTAAGAACAAGTCCCTTTTTTTGGGAAAAAAATGTGAAAACGCATGTCGACCTTTTTCATGTTGACCTTTTGCTGGTGTAAAGTAGATACACTGCGCTTGCCTTTTGTTAGTCAGTTTGGGTCTGGCGCTGCTTAGCTTATAGAGTGTCCCTGACCCTTTTGGCTCAATGGCAGAGGATAGATGGGCATACGCGCTGCCAGTGGGCGCACAGTGTTACACAGCACATTACTCAGCAATCTGCAGTGAAATGATAAAAGTACGTTGTTAGTTTTTTGGGGGGTGCAGTAGCTCTCAGGGAAGCCCCACAGGGCTTCGGTGATTCTTTATGAACCTCTCTACCAACCATCCCATAGACCAGTTGCGTAAGTCTGTCCCAATCGCCCGGAGGCACACACATTTTGATGCCCCCTGTCCTGTAGATAGATAGAGCGAGCAGTGAGGCCGCCCATACTGCAGGTATAATAATGTGGCTAGCTGGCTTTGGTGCAGAAGCTGATAAGAGCTGTGCTGAGCGATCGTGCAGAGAGGTGTTTTTATAGGCAGAGCCCCACACGATCTAGGTAAGTGTGCAAGCAGTGGCTTTCCTTTCTGCCGATAGCGACATGCAGGACCGCGCATCGCCATCGCTGCAGGGCAAACACATGGAGCAATCTGTGCTCCTTTTCTTAAGGATCTAGTCAGATCCCTTAGAAAAGGGGCTGAAATCTCTGCATGTGTATGCCCTTAAGGCTGCAGGAGGAGAGGTTAAGGTTAGGGGAGAGGACAGGGCCCCGGGAGAGGATAGGGTAAGGCTACAGGAGGGGGGTGTCAGAAGAGAGAACAGGGTAAGGCTGTGGGAGGGGAGGTTAGGGTGAGGCTGCAGGAGAGGAAAGGTTAGGCTAATGGTGTGTACACACGGTACTTTTTGCCTTCCGATGTTGACGATATAGTCAATATTGGATCAGAATCGGATGCAAATCGCAAGGGTTTTAACCCTTCAGATCCCGATCCGATGCGCGTTCACGTATCGCAAG
This sequence comes from Crinia signifera, assembly GCF_055691185.1. Taxonomy (NCBI): domain Eukaryota; kingdom Metazoa; phylum Chordata; class Amphibia; order Anura; family Myobatrachidae; genus Crinia; species Crinia signifera. The sequence continues at coordinate 386,753,367 of NC_139217.1, forward strand.
GCAGAAAGTCTTGTCTGCCTTGACTATATAGTGCAGATCTGCACTATATAGTCAGACTTGTATGCAAATCGGATGTGCCTTCAGATACTATCCACGATCCGATCTGATCGTGGATAGTATCTGAAGGCACATCTGACCGTGTGTACACACCATAAGGCTGCAGAAGGGTAGCAGGCTATCTGTCTCTAGATGTAACCCACTCCCTGCTCCTACCGTGCATTTTATAAGCTCCATTAATGTGTAATCTGACCTGCATGAGCCATAGGCAGGGGAAGTGATAGGGGAGGATCTCCTGGCTGCTCACAGTGTGGGGCTCCTGTGCCTGGGTACTGGCTGCTGGAAGCTGTGTGTGTGTGTGTTTGCTGGGCAGTCTCCTGCTGCTGCTGCTGATCATCTCCAGAGGTCAGAGGAGCATGTGCTGGGTTCTCCTCCAATCAGGGCTCAGCACATGCTCATCTGACCCCACTCCAGTGCCTCCTGGGATTTTTTACCCAGTAGTGCACTGAAGAGTACTGTGTGTGCTGCCCCGACGGCGACCACCCCTCCCCTGCATCAGAGTTAATCGCTGGGTCCCTCCTGCTCCTCTTCTCCAGGATGGAGGAAGGGGCACTTTCCATGGGGTGTATGCACAGCGGAGCCGGAGGCAATGGAGGAGATGTCCCCCCTCTGGAGCAGATGCCTGGCCGCAGATAGGGTTATCAACTCATCCCTTTAATCCGAGACATGTATTATTTACACAGGTTCTGTGGCAGTTTAAAACCAGGTGAAAGCCAGCCACATAACCTGTGTAATTAATGTGTCCCGGATTAAAGGGATGAGTTGGTCACCCTAGCCGCAGATGACTCCATTGCCTCCAGCAGTTCTGCTTCTGCCATAGACTATTGGTAGAGCCTATGGGGGTTATTCTGGTTGATTCGCAAGGCTGTAAATTCGCAGCCTTGTGAGTCCAACCAACCCCGCCCGGCAAACGACCCCCCCCCCAAAGTGCAGCTTTGCTCGAACAGCTGCGAATGGATGTTTTGCATAAACATCCATTCGCATGGCTCGGGTAACCGTCACACCTTTTGATGGTCACCGACCATTGAATGATGTTTAGCGTGCACGCCTATAAAAGTGACTTTTTAGTTGCGTACATTTGCTGGCGTGGATATGGGCGGGCAGCTGACATCCGGTGATGTCAGCTACCCGCCCTCCACACCCGCGTCACTGCCTCATTACCATCAGAACGCCCAGCATTCTCATGGAAACACCCATGGAACGCTGGGCGTTCCCATATGGTAATGGGGCAGGCCGGCGCCCCCCCCCCCCCCCCCCGCCCATCTCCGCCCCCCCCACGCCGCCATGGGTGCGCAGGCGCAGACGCGCAACATCGGTACTGCGTTCGAATGCACGCAGGACCGATGTGATCTGAATGAGGCCCAATGTCCCCTTCTAGTTCTGCGTTTATGGGTGAAATTTAATAGGATGAGAGATTCAGAAAGTGAGATATTTGGTAAGAATTCTCCAGTTTTTTGAAAGTGGCAATCATTTACACTGCATAACCAGTGTGATTTTGCAGTGTAAATGATTGCCGCTTTAAAAAAACTGGAGATTTCTTACCAAACATTTCACTTTCTGAATCTCTTATCCAACTAACCCTTGAGTGGTGGCTTTTGCTGGGGCAGGACAAACCTACCAGGGCAGGTTTGTCCTTCCCCAGTAAAACCCACCACAGATCATAGTAGCAAAGGTGATGGGGGGGGGGGGCGCTCTAGAGGTGATGCGCCAGTGGGGCACACCTGGACACCACTGGCGCACACCCATTGCACATTATTATTATAATTTTATTTATAAGGCGCCACAAGTGTTTCGCAGCGACGTACAGTACAAAGGAACAATACAGGGAGACAAAGCTTGGCATAACATTGAATAAATAACAAAAATACAGTACAAATAAAGAGCGCCACAGATCAATACACATTACAGCTTAAATGTAAGTAGTGAGGACTCAATCAACATACAACTAGAGGCTTGATGCCAATGATGGAGATGAGTATGCAGACGAAGATGGTCACTGAGTGTTTGAGTATGGGAGAGCTGTGAGTGAAATGTGAAGAGAAGTGGGCTTTGACAACAGGAGGGAAGAGGGCCCTGCTCAGAGGAGCTTACAATCTAGTAGGAGGGGGAGACAGACAGATTACAAGAGGTGCAAGCAAGTGGGTGGTGGTTAGACAGCAGGATATAAACAGGCAAGGGGTCGGAGAACCAGCTGGTTTATGCAGTGGAAGGGTACGCTTTGATGAATAGGTGAGTTTTCAGTGCCCGTTTGAAGCTTTGCAAGGTCGGGGAGAGTCTAATGGAGCGAGGGAGTGCGTTCCACTGAAGGGGTGCAGCACGGGCAAAGTCCTGTACTCTAGCATGGGAAGCAGTGATCAGGGTGGAGGAGAGACGACAGTCGTCAGCCAACCGTAGAGGGCGGGAGGGTGTATGAATGGATCACATTAGTGATATGCCCAGACATTTTCCTTGCGTGGGGCTGTAGATGAATGGCAGCTGTTCAAGCCTTAATTGGGATGCCTGTCCGTGCCCATTTTATGTCTTTATCTGTTGTATGTTTGGTACTCTTTACCTAGAATGGCGCCCACGATTGAAATCGCGGGCGTCGGGGGTAAAAATCGCGGTCATCGCGGGCATCGCGGGTAAATCGGGATGGCCGCGATGCCCGCGATGACCGCGATGACCGCGATTTTCCCATAGGGAACAATGTTAAAAAGCATGATTGACCGCGATTTTACACTTAAATGGCTCAATGTACCCGATTTGAGCATAGAAATCAATGTAAAATGGGCCACACAGCCCAAATAGGGCCAATGAACCGTAAAATGTCCCCCGAAATTTTTAACGCCACCCCACGATCCACGCCAACCCGAAGCGTGGCGAGCGCAGCGAGCCCGCGAGGGGCGGCGGTACGCGTCCTCCGACCTTTTCATGCCCTACTATCCACGTCGGCGTGGTGTGAGAATAGAATAGTGTGGCGAGCGCAGCGAGCCACCGAGCCCGAAGCGTGGCGAGCGCAGCGAGCCCCGCGAGGGGACGCGGATACCTTCACAGGTAGACGCGTCCCCTCGCGGGCTTCACAGGTGTCCGGGTCGCCACGGACACCTGTGAAGCCCGCGAGGGGACGCGTATACCTGTGAAGGTATCCGCGTCCCCTCGCGGGGCTCGCTGCGCTCGCCACGCTTCGGGCTCGGTGGCTCGCTGCGCTCGCCACACTATTATATTCTCACACCACGCCGACGTGGATAGTAGGGCATGAAAAGGTCGGAGGACGCGTACCGCCGCCCCTCGCGGGCTCGCTGCGCTCGCCACGCTTCGGGTTGGCGTGGATCGTGGGGTGGCGTTAAAAATTTGGGGGGACATTTAAGGGTTAATGGGCTCTGTGGCCCATTTAACATTGATTCCTATGGCCAAATCGGGTGGATTGAGGCATTTAACACTAAAATCGGGTCCATCGCGGCTTTTAACATTGATTCCTATGGGAAATCGCGAGCATCGCGTCGTGGGCATCGCGGGTACGTTTATGGCCGGCCGCGACGCGACCGACACGATTTTCATGTTTTACATTGGTTTCAATGGGAAATCGCGGGCATCGCGTCGGTCGCGTCGCGGCCATACATAAATGTACCCGCGATGCCCGCGACGGGCGCCGTACTAGGTAAAGAGTACCGTATGTTTTTTCATCAAAGTAAAGGAACCTGCAATGTGCTCTTCTGACTATTTCCTTTCTCTGCACACACAATTTCTGAAACTTTATATTTCATTTTAGTTCACGCATACATTTGCTGGTGTCGGCCTTTTCACCATGTCAGCCTAATGCAGGTCGACCTATTTTAAGTGTCGACCTACTGCCTGTCCACCCTTAGTGGTCGAACCTAACGACCGCACACCGCAATGGGCATGAGAAGAGGACATCATTCGCCTCATTTACAGCTGCACATAATTACTGTATTTCCTGAGCCCCATGTGTTTGTACATTGCAGCTGCACATACTCGCTGTGGTGCATTTACATGGTAGTCTACCATCCTTGTACAGAAGCCACCAGGCCAGCGCTGCTTCCGCCTCCCTCTCCATGCTCCGCTCATCACTGCTGCTCCACAACAATAGGACTGGGGAACGCAGGATTGCACCTTTTTGTTAACAATAATTTAATTTGAAAAATATATTTCGATATATATATATATATATATATGACCCTATGGATAGATACTGGAAAGACATCCAGGTGTACAATGGTGATTCTGGTAACTGCCGTTAGTTTATAGGCCAAGACCTAAGCTTGTCTATTGTAAGTAGAGACATCTAATCACACAGTCCGCCCTGGGCAAATGAGGCATATCCAGGTAAGGCAGATGTTCCACCTCAGTGACTTTCCTCCCTTATTATTATTATTATTATTACTTCTTGATGAAAGTCTTTTCTTAAACAGTGAAGTTCCACATTGAAAGTAATCCCATGGTCTGTTAGGAATGACACCTACAAATTGGGGTTATTCTGGTTCATTCGCCCCCTGAGCATCCACGCATACGTGAGTTGAGAGTCACTTTTATATGCCTGCACTTTCGCCATCATTCGATGGTCGCTGACCATTGAATGATGTGGGTGGATCCCACTAGACTGCAAATGGATGTGACCACTGCAAATGGATGTGACCACGTCACGGCCTCATTAGCATGAGAACGCCCAGCATCTCCATGAGAACACCCATAAAATGGTGGGTGTTCACATATGATAATGGGGCTGCCCAACACCCCTCTCCCCCCCCCCCCACCCGCTGTCCTGATTCACATCTGATCACTGCTGAGTGATTTTGCCCTGTGCAATGAATTTTGAAAATATCGCTGATCGCCAGCCAGCTGCAACTCACTTACCATCAAATGATTTCCTATTCTGTGCAGGGACAGGCTTATCGAGAGCCGGGGCTGACATCACAGACCATCCCTGAACATCTGGGCACACACAAATGGCATTTACAGTATGTGCAGTATGTGTGTAACTATGTGTCTGTATATTTATTTATTTATTTACAGTATCTTATATAACACAGCAAATTGCATTGCGCTTTACAATTGTATATATTTTTAACAGTGTATATGTGTGTGTGTGTGTATATGTATGTATGTATGTATGTATGTATGTATGTATGAGTGTGACTATGGGCGGGATGTACTAACGGCAAAATGCAGTTTGACCACATTCCCACTATGTATTAGGCTCTGGAAAGCAAAACTTTGCCAATATGGGCTTCTTTCTGCAATAATGCTTAAAAGGGACTGCACCAATCTCCCAAAGATCTGTGGAGATCTGCACTAGGAGGTCTCCCAACTGCCCTATTTAGATGGAACATTCTGGATTTTCAGGCAATATCCCCCCCCCCCCCCCCCTCATCACTCCAGTGGGCCGCAGTGTCTATTGGTGGTTGGGGGAGCTTGGGTAGAGAGAGGTACTGTGTAGGGATGAAGTTGAAATCCCGGCGGTCGGAATCCCAGCGGTCGAAATCCTGGCACTTTGTCCCTCTGTGGGTGTCCACGAAACCCATAGAGGGAGAATAAATTAGTGTGCCGAGCGTAGTGTGGTGAGCCTGCAAGGAGGGGCGATCCACGTCCCCCCCTTGTCGGGATTTTGGCGGTCGGGAGTCCAGCGTCAGGATTTTGAACGTCGGGATTCCGACCACCGGGATTTCAAACCAATCCCACTGTGGACTACTGAGAAGCTCAGGTACAACAGTGCTGGGCATGCCCTCAGCATTACGGAAAACAAGCCCCTGTATTGCTAAGCCATGTCCTCATACCACACAGCCACACTATAATATGAGTGAGAACCTTACAACGTCCCTTTTCCCACTACAAGGGGGAAATGTACTAAGATGGGAGCTTTGTTTTACATGGGTAACCAATGAGCTTATTTATTTATTTAGCATCCACCAGAAGATAATAGATAGTATTTGATTGGTTTCCCATGTGAAATAAAACTCCCATCTTAGTAACTTTCCCTCCAAGAATGTTGGGAGGTATGCAGTAGATTCTGACAGAGGGGGAGATTCTCTAAGAATCTCCGCCCCCCCTTCGCCGCCCATCGCAATTATAATTATCGCATATGTTCTAACATATGCGATAATTATAGCAAAGGACAGCTCTTGCATTAAGAGCTGTCCTTTGTGGTGAGAGTCGCCGGGTCCCAGCTCCCCCTCCCTCACACACCCGGCGCTGCTGCTGCTGCGCTGGGCTCTCCTCCTCCCTGCACCCGGAAGAGGATCAGTGCAGGGAGGAGGTCACAGGTCCGGGCAGCACAGCTCTGTGCTGCCCAGACACAGGTTAGGGGGCGATGCGGGGCGGCGGGGGGTCGGCGCGGGGCGGCGGAGGGTTGCGGTAGAAGCCCATTGGCTTCTATGGGGCATCGCCAGATTTTTCTGGCGATGCCCCACGCCGCGGTAACCCGGCGGGGGATGCTTACAGCATCCCAAAATGCGGTAAAAACTTCGATAATGGGGTTTTTACCGCATTTCTAGCTTAGAGAATCTCCCCCATTGTGTGTACTCAGGAATGTGATGGAGTGAGAGGGGCATGTAGCCTCCGCGCTGCCCCTCCTATGTAATACTGACCCCTGGTAGTATCTCTTTGTTGTGATTGTGTATTCTTTTCTAGAATCTTCTTGTGATACGCCACGTTATAATATTTGCATGTTCTACTTTCTTACAGTATTTCCATGTATGATTTTAGCATACAGAAGCAACATAATGTTGGCCATATGTGAAGAATTCAGAACAGACATAGTGGAATAGTGGAATAAGGATGTGGCATAGAGAATGCCACTCATACCTTCTAAACAAACTTTGCTGAATTCTTTACAGTTGGCCCCAACCTGCGAGAGCTGGCCCTGCCAAGATTTCCTGCTTTCATTTTTCTAATTCACACTTTGCGATGGAGCATTTTCTCTACCTTGTATATGAAATAGGAAAAGACCTATAAGAGACCATAGTCAAAATCCAACTAATCATATCAAATAGAAAAATATAGCAGATTATGGATACAGTACATGATCTAATCTTAAACTTGTGTCAGCCATTGTGTTACAGCCAGGGAAAGATTAAGGGGGGTTATTTTGGTTCACTCTTTCTGACAAATTCCTTCTTAGATGGACAAAACCATGTGCACTACAGGGGGGCAGATGAAACAGGTGCAGAGAGAATTAGATTTGGGTGGGGTTTTACTTCAAAGTGAGATCTATATTGCAGTGTAAAAATAAAGCAGCCAGTATTTTCCCTGCACAGAAACAAAATAACTCACCCAAATCTAACTCTATCTGCACCTTTTACATCTGCCCCCCTGCAGTGCACATGGTTTTGTCCATCTAAGAAGGATTTTGTCAGAAGGAATGAACTAGAATAAGGCCCTAAGGGAGGAGGAGCAACAGAGGTGGATGTCCCAGGTCCCACACACTGCAGCATCAGGCCAGATGATAAACAACCAAGCAATCAGCCCCTGCTTGGCATTTTTTAAACACAGCCTGTGACATGGCAGGCAGAAGCTGATTGGCTGGCTGTTTATCACTCTGCATTTTATGACTTTTGAAGCTTAGTGCATCTCACTATAAATGTCCTCAGGGAGCTTAGCTGTTAATAAACAACAGTCATTGAGGATCATTCATCTCCATCTACAGGAATTCATAAAGCAGTAGGTGTAGGTAGGGTTGCCACCTTTCCTGGATTTCTGGGATTCTCCCAGATTTGGTCGCAAACCTCCAAGAGGCATTTACAGTCACCCGGATTCTGGAATTCTCCACAGCCTCCCACTGAGGTGCAGCCATTTTCCGGGCTGCTTGGCTTCTGCGGGCAAGCGCCTCTGGCAGGGGGTGTCATCGCAGAGCGTGCGGGGCGGTTGTCAGGGCCATTGGGTTCATGCCCAGAAAGGTTATCAGGCACACACTGGGTGGTGCATACATACAATATCACTGCCGCATGCCACCGTTGCGGAGCTAAGACAGACCCTCTCACAAGACGATGCTATCATCTTGACAGTCTTTGTCTGAAGGCAGTGCTGGTGATCGGGTGTGTGTGTGCGCACTTTATGAGGCCATGTCCACTTATCTGGGAGTGCGCGCACAGGGGGAAGGATGAAGGGGGGTAATCGATGATGCGTGAGTTGGCAACCCTAGGTGCAGGTGGTGCAGGGTCAGTGTCTTGCAGGATTTTGCTTCACTACCCTGGGAGACATTGACCCTGAGCTGCCCAGGTGTGATGTCACAAGAAGTCAGCTGCCCATCCAACAGCACAGACATCAGTCGCCCGCCTCCGGCACCCTGCATCATGCTGTAATTTACATGGGAACGCCCATAGTTTTCATGGGAACGTCCATGAAACGGTGGGCATTCCCATGCCCCATTACCACCACTGTCCGCCCTGTACAGCGAGGGGCGCTTTATATCTATTTATCTATATATAGATATATAGACAGAGAATGAGGGCACTCCATGATTCCAAACACTGATGGCCTGGGTGCTGCGCACTTGGGAGATATGTAGTGGACAAACGTAGTGGCACTTACATGGACTTCCAATATAAACACAACTCTGGGCACTGCGTGCAGCCGACGTTTCAGAGTTTAATCTGTTTTCAAGGCAAGAACAGATCTCTTGCCTTGGAAACAGAACTAACTCCGAAACGTCAGCTGCAACCATAGCAGAAAGGCAAATCAAGGGTAGCTACAGACCCAAAACATAGCGAAATGAACCAGGGACTTCACACTTGCTGATAAGTGGATACATTGTTATTTAAAAGGGAAGTAATATATGCCACAGAGGAAATATACTGTAATCTGTTAATCAGTGCATTTTTAAAATGGAGATTGTGACGATTTAAAAAAAACAATAATAAAATTTAAATATATTATTGAAAGTACTTGTTAAACTTTATTGAAACATAAAACGTTACAATTTCTGAACGTTCTTTTGATGACATTTATTATAGGTATTTTACCTGCTTACAGATACAGAAGGTATTTTAGCTGGTACCTAGACAAGAAAATCAGTTATGTACTCCATGACGGTAGATATATATTGCTATATTTACAGCAATAAATATAACTTTTATAAATAAAAAAAACCCCACAAAAACATTGGGTGCCGGACGGGGTCCCGACAGTCATTTACCCAACGTCGGGATCCCGACTGTTAAAACACTGACAGACGGGTTCCCGACGGCCACCGGCTATTCTCCCTCGGGCTAATGACTATCGGTATTCCGACTGTCGGAAACCCTATACCACACCCAAAACATCACATTGCTGCCATGCAAAGTGACCCTAATGATTCTGTCCTGTAGTGAGAAATGGACAAGGTTAGTCTCTGGCGATATGATCAAGAAAAATATAACATAATTCCTGCGCTCTTACCACCTGGACTACTGGGTGGTCAGGGTACAGTCCTTTCCAAATTCTTTTTCACATAATTTATTATTATTTATCACTTATTCTTCCACAAGGTTTATAGTATGTAGAAATAACAAATGAAAAAGTCGTGTAACCAATTAAAAAAAAAAAAACAGTTTCTGATCATAAGGGGAAATCCAAAAAGACTCCTCTGCTATAGGTCGTGATAAGTTCTTTCCTTCTTAGTGGGACACCACAGTGATGGAAGAAGATTATTCTCTTACACGATGCTTACATTCACACGTGTTTTATAAAACCTATAAAAGGTATCATTTATCCAGACTACCACACCATACAAGCAATTTAAATGTAGGCTCACACGTTGGCTTACACAGTCTCGCTTAGTATCCTCATATCTCAGGTTCTTTCAAATCCAGGATAATTTTAGGTCCAAAAAATCATTAAAAGTGCATATGTTTTTAAAAGGCACTCAGTTTATTAAATAAAAAGGTAACACATATAGATGGAATACAGGCAATGGATTCTACCAACGGGCGATATGTGAACCCGGACACGCTCACCCCTATTAGACCTGGTCCTGCACAATGTGTACCTGCATAAAACACAGACGCGTTTCGACATATAATGTCTTTTACAAGGTACTGGCGATATGTGCTTTCCTGGCAGAATGCACATCTGGAGAAGTGGAGGGGATACGCTCTCTTTTTCTTGCATTCATGACTAAAGAAATTATATAACACCTTAATTTATTAAAAATCATATCCAGAGACACAGGGGCTCTAATGTGAATTGAACTCTAATGCGAGTACTTCTTTTCTTTGGGACTCCGCTGCAGTACTGTTCCTGTTTGTTTGTGCATTTGTGGGCAGTCATTGCCAATAAGGAATCCTTCAGATGCCTCTTCAGGTAAAGTATAGCCTATAGGCTACAATGGCCGATGCCACTGGGGCAAGAGCTGGAATTCAGAATTTCAACAGCCCTGGCACCCAATAGAAACATATGGTTTTACAGTCGAAAATGGGGGACTGCTGGAAACCACAGCAGAAATCTCTGATATGTGCTGTGGCCAACCTGTGGTCTCACCTAGATACATTCAGAGAAGCCTCATATGACAAACTTGCCAGTCTACCAAGGTGAACAAGGCTGAACCACCCCCATAACTGAATGCCCCTTAATTTTGCGATAATACCACTGAATTCCTGCAGGTTTCTAAAAAAATCAGATCCTGTTTCCCATTTATCCACAAAAAGATAGGATCTGAGGTCACTAGAGAAAGACTCATTCTCCGCAGGAGGAGACCAGTGGCATTTCCTAATTTAAACTCTAGGGATACACCACCGGTACTTGTTTCCTTATAGTCAACCTTACTAAATAAAAATTGTACGGTTATTGTTAAAAAACATGAACTTTCTCCCTCTCCTTATCTTCTGTGAAATTAGAGATAAGACAGAGACAGAGTAATGAGGTTATTCGCAAGACATCAGTATCACATGGTTTCATGGTCAATTAAACAATAATAACAATTTCATGCATCTTGGTGATAAACCTACAAAACTAACATAGATTCTGAAATGTCAGGACACTGAAGGAAACATGCGATTACGTAACATTATGGGCCATACAGATGGAGCCGGCCTTGTCCTTGCTTTGAATGGCGTTTCTACTGCCATCCACGCCGGCGGCTGGCTCCCGGCAGGGGGCGCGCGTGTACGAGATGCCCGCGCGCCCCGTGGCAATGGAGCTCGGCGGGGGTCCCCGATGCCTCCCCCACCGTCTCCACCGGTCCCCCTCGCCGCCCGACCCCCCCCCCCGAACTGGGCAGCGTCTCTCCAAAGCGTATACGGCTGGGAGACGCTGTCCAGCCGCCGCCATTCTGGGACACGCATACGCATGAGATGCACGTGCGTCCCAGTCTCTATTGCTGGCGCCGCCAGCGCAAGGGATCTGGCGAGCGCCGGGGATAGATTAGGCCAGCTCCATCTGTATGTCCGAAGCTTCAAAAAGTGATAAAATGTTGAGTGATTAACTAACAGCCAATCAGCTCCTAACTGCGATGCTACAGGAAATGGCAGTAAGGGGCTGACTGGCTGGTGGTGTATCACTTTTTGAAGCTTACTACATATCGCCCTATGAGAGACAGATCTCGTTGAGGAAAGGGAGGTTGCGGATACCTGAAGGAGATAGTGTGTGTGTGTGTTGGATATCTGTGAATGGGGTGAGCTGAGTATTTTCCCCATGTGACATAGAACCTAGCTTCACCCAGGATCACTACTGTACAGCACTAATAGAAGTTAGGGGCTGCTGCTGATGATGAATGTATTAGGGGACATTACGGTCTGTGTGCTCTGCAATCCCTTCTCTATCAGCTGTCAGTGTCACCAGATATAATGTAAGAGTTATGCCGTCAGTTTTTAATTAGTTACAAAATTGACCCCGGAATCCTGGGTTTACACAACATAAATCAAGTTCTAACAGTTAGAAGAGAATAGCAGAGAGCAAGGCAATGGAAGCCAAATAGTAAATGTATTTTCTGAATTTAAACATCAGGCATCTGCCTTAAATGAGATCATCGTTATCCGTGTGGCTCTTCCAATGATTTCATTCCTGCACTTGGGACTGGAGGTCCCAGGGGCTACACTTCCATTAACCTCAGATATGACGCATAGCACTTGTGTGATTGCCATCTATCTCTGTAGCCATATCCCGTTTTGCTGATTATCTAATTATATGCTGTATATGTGTATATTCCATGATGCTCCCTGAAACAAAAAATTGTTCATTATCAGTATTTTTAAAAGACAAGGAGGAAAAAAAAAACTGCGCTGGGGAGTAGGTAATAATACTTAATTTAATATACCAGTTTATCCAGCCAATGCATACATACACATACTGTAAAAAGTACAATCAATAGATACAAATGTCAATATTATACAGTATAAATCAACAATAAAAATATAATAAACATACTTTGCTCATCGCCATAATAAAATACTTCTAAGAATGGTCATATAACCCATATCTTCATTTGGTGGGTTTAGTATCCAGTACTGATGTTTTTATATATATGATCCCTTTATTTCCATGTGGTTAGTAATCATAGGCTTGCGCACATTGAGTGTTAGGGGTGCACAGGCACCCCCTAATGCTGTGCCCCACCCTTATGAACAACTCCCTGCCACTAGCAACCAGCAATTCCGTTTACCAAAGACTTCAGCTTTTTAGAACTGTATTACATTAAAAGAAGCGCCCATCATTCAATGATGTGTGTTTTGCATTATTAATTGTACTAGAACATTGTCATATCACTACATACCTGCGTCATCCATATAGGTTTGTGAATAATCTGAAATATGCAGGAGATTATGGTGTGGCTGAGAGACATTTTATATTGTAGCAAGTGCCAAAAGATGGTAGACACCTGATTGGCAGTGTTAGACATGCCCAATAGAATGGTGCACCTCCTAATGAAATGTGCTGCGCCCGCCTATGTTAGTAATTAATACTGAGCTCAGTCTTGACATATGTCGCCCTCCTGGCAACCAGGTAAGTAGTGAGGTAAGTAGGTGTCTTAACCTTTTCTTCTTTTCAGGTAAAACTGCGTAAGTATAGTTGAACAGGTTTCTTTATTATAACATTTGCATGAAGATAATTACACAAGTAAAACAACGTTCACAACGGAAGCGGCAAACAAATGCCTAATGTTTAACAACCAGTTTGCGGCTCAGACTTTATTAGACCAGAACATGAATTCCCTGCAGGATATTCGCCTCGTCTCGTGCTCCAGTGTACACAGGTTATGCAATCCTACCTTGGTTGTCACAGATTAAAACATTTAAATAACAATTATGTTTGCTATATCTATATATTCTTAACCTTTCCTTATCTAGTACTCCCAGGGGCGGATTGGTATGCCGGGACACCGGGTAGTTTCCCGGCGGGCCGATCCCTCACCCCACTTATGAGGCTGCCTGTCAGGCTGCCTGCGACTCGGCGGGGGGCGGAGCTACACGGACTTGGCTGGGGGCGGGGCTACACGGACATGGCGGGGGCGGAGCTACAAGGACAACAAAGGAGAGAAGAGTGCTGCAGTTACTGCTGACTGCAGTACTGCCAGGAGCCACTGGATGTCCCCATATCCATGGAGCCATCTCATCACCTGCCATGAACAATAGAGAGACTGCCCTGGACCAGTACAGAGAACTAAGTGAGTTTAGTGATTATCTGTCTGTCTATCTATTATCTATATGTCTCTGTCTATCTATCATCTATCTATGTATCTCTGTCTATCTATCATCTATGTGTCTCTGTATATCTATCTTCTATGTGTCTGTCTATCATCTATCTATGTGTCTCTGTCTGTCTATCTATCTATCTATCTATCTATCTATCTATCTATCTATCTATCTATCTATCTATCTATCTATCTATCTATGTGTCTATATCAATCTACATATATGTAATGGTGGATATCTATCTGTTTGTGTGTGTATATATTTATAGTGTTCCCAGTAGCCTTGTTTTGTTGTTTTGCAGGGCGCAGCGCCCTGCCCATTTTATAATGTACTGAAATCTCCCTGCCCTTATGACTGTGCCCTGCCAGAGACCTAAGCAGCGCGTCAGTGCAGCCGAGAGCAGCTTTAAGAGTCACTGAGCTCACAGCCGCTGTAAGCAGAGGAGATCAGAGGCGTGTCAGGGTGGCAGGGGTCACCTGGAACTAGAGCTGACAGCCGCTGTAAGCAGAGGAGATCAGCGGCGTGCCAGGGGTCACCTGGAACTAGAGCTGACAGCCGCTGTAAGCAGAGGAGATCAGCGGTGTGTCAGGGTTACAGGGGTCACCTGGAACTAGAGCTGACAGCTGCTGTAAGCAGAGGAGATCAGTGGTGTGTCAGGGTGACAGGGGTCACCTGGAACTAGAGCTGACAGCTGCTGTAAGCAGAGGAGATCAGCGGAGTGTAAGGGTGGCAGGGGTCACCTGGAACTAGAGCTGACAGCTGCTGTAAGCAGAGGAGATCAGCAGCGTGTCAGGGCGGCAGGGGTCACCTGGAACTAGAACTGACAGCCGCTTTACAGCGTTAAGCACTTGTCAGATCATCCAGGTGCACCCACCCCCTTCTGCTTACACCGGCTGTCAGCTCATCTTGCTGCATGGTAACCGCAAGCCCTGCTGGATGCCCCGAGTCTCTCCCTGGCTCAAGTAGGCGAGTGGCCACTGATCCCCTCTGCAGCACAGTGGCTGTTAGCTGTTCCCATGTGTGTACCCTGCCGTGCTGACATGCCGCACTTCCCCTCTGATGAGAGCGGCTGTCAGTGAAGTTCTTACGGCTAAGCCGGTCCATCAGTAGATATCAGAGTTGTGTTAGCGAGGAGAGGGGCACCAGAATGAAAGAGCTGAAACATGTGCCTTTTGTGGGGTCGCTGCGCTGGTAGACACATTGGATGGCTGCCAATCGACCTCTGGTCATATGCGGCCAACGTTTCGGAGCCCATAGCCCCTTTGTCAAACATTGGCCATATATATATATATATATATATATATAGATATATATTACAGTGGTATGTTATACCGCTACTTCGAGCACTGGAGGGTCACTTATAGTGGGAAGATTTTCTGTGGGGATACTTGTCACTTGTGGCCCCATCCCCTAAGGGCGTTACCCATCACAGCTTTCTTGCATTACAGAAAGCCTGCAGGTACAACTGAAGAGGCTTCAAGCCCCCACCCAGCAGAAGGAAGCTCCACTACACACACCAGTGATGCCGTGCACGTCGGATGCAGAACAGGTCCATGTGCGGCAGTACAGTAAGTTAAGCACTGCACTCCCAGCTGTCAGCCTGCCAAATTTGTTACAAGACAGATTTTGCATGATTTACCAATGTTCAGAAACCAAGCGGTTAGGAGACCGATGTGGGAATCCAGACATTGAGTACCCTGTGTGCGCTATGTGCTGTGTAATGTGAACAAGATTGTGCTACTGAGTCATTTGAATTGGTACTATTGTATGGCCATACCTCCTTTTTTTTTGCAGTGTGCGGTGGGCATTGTCCCTTTATTAAGTATGGGAGAGGAAGCACAAATTTATAGTTTGCAGGAGGGCACAAACATCCTTGCACCGGCCCTGGGCGGAGCTACACAGAACTGGCCTGATTCCACAGCAAGAGGGAGAGAAGTGGCTGCCCAGAGTGTATGTGTGTGTCAGTATCTACAGGGAGAGGCACAACTGGCTTTGCACAGCTGCCATATTGGGTTTTGTTGTGTCTGCGTTAATAAACTAAACTAGTGTGCGACACATGTAAATCAGCCAAGGGTGTTGAATTAGGATGCAGTCAGGCTTAGGCTGCAGGGAGGGTGGGTAAGGTGGTGGAGTAAGTTAAGGTTAGGGACTGCATGACAGAGTGCATGCCTCAAAGGGAGGGAGTGCATCAGTGTGAAAGATCACAGGCCATAGGGTGATGGAGCACGTCAGTGTGATAGAGCGCAGGATGAGGGAGCAAGTGAGTGTGATAAAGCTCAGGGGGTGTGATAAAGCGTACGTCTCGGGGAGAGGGAGCGTGCCAGTGTGATAGAGCATACAACTTGGGGAGAGGGAGCGTGTAAGTGTAGGTAAAGGCCGGAAGGTGAAGGAGAACATCAGTGTGATAGAGTGCAGACTGTCGGGTGAAGGAGACGCAGAGAAAGCCTTCGATTATGTCAGTTGGGACCATCTGTACACTACGCTCACACGTTCTGGGTTTCCGCCGGGCTTCTCCAGTGTCCTAAATGCTTTATATACAGCCTCTAGTTCTCGGATTATATGCAATGGGTATATATCTGATCCAGGAATTCTAAAAAGAGGTACCAGACAGGGCTGCCCACTCTCGCCCCTATTATTTGCCCTTGCTATTGAACCATTAGCGATTTCCCTAAGACAATTGCAGTTGTTTACAGGGGTTCATGTTGGGGATCAAATTTTAAAAGTCAGTTTATTTGCGGACGACATGCTCCTTTTTGTATCCGACCATTTAAAACCCATCCCTAATATTATGTCCGTCATTGATAGCTTTAGTTCTTTTGCCGGTTATAAGGTAAATACCTCTAAATCTGAACTGCTTCCACTCACTCCTCCCGCCCTCACACTTGCTTCTAATCCTATCCTCTCTCAGTTTTCCCTGAATAAAATGAAACTAAAATATCTAGGTGTTTTTGTCCCTGCCGACCTGATTAAATTATACGCGACAAATTATAACCCGATTATGTCCAAAATCTCTCAGTTATTGACCTCTTGGTCTTCCTTACCGATTTCGTCACTGGGGAGGGTGGCGATTTTAAAAAGTATCATATTTCCAAAAATATCTTACACGATACAGATGCTGCCTCTGAGACCCAGCAGGAAAGACTGTTCAGCCTACGATAAACGATTTACAAAATTTTAATGGAATAATAAAAAACCCCGTATAGCCTTAACAAAACTGAAGCTCCATAAGAAGCATGGTGGCCTGGCCGTCCCGGACCTTCTATCCTTCTCTAGAGCCGTCGCCTTTTGGTACATTTTGGATTGGTTATTAGACTCGTCTATTTATACTAATTATAATTTGGAACAAGCACTAGTGGCCCCATATGATCTCAAAGCCCTGCTACATACCCCGATATACCTTATACCGCCCACTTTTAAAAATAATATTCTGTTTTGGGATACATACCAGGCCTGGGGGGCCATACATAAAGCTTGGGGCAGAAACCCTACACATTCCAAATTTATATCTATAGGAGGCAATCAGGGCCAGTGCTAGGGTGTCCGGCGCCCTCCTGCAAACCATAAATTTTGCGCCCTTTCACATTGCCATTGCAACAAGCTGCAGCCCGATTGTGGGAGCGTATGCAACATGCAATCCTATGGAGGATCTCGGGTGCATGTACATGTATGCATACACCATCTCAGTGCTGTGTCCGTAAAATGTTGCAGGCACTAAAGGTGCCCATACACGCTGCGAGAATAGCATACGTTATGGTATAGATTGCATCGTACGGAATGCATGCAATGTGTGTGTGATGCGATTCGAAAGCAATACAAAAAGTATGTGCAGCACATACTTTTTGTACTGTGCGATGCAATGCTCGCAGGAGCGCACATAGCATCGCACGCTGCTATTGCAGCGTGTATGGCCACCTTTAGACACATAACCCAGCCCATTATTTAAAAAGTGTCTAAATTAATATAAAAAAAATCTACAATTATTAAAAAATGTGTTATAAACATGTATAATAAAAGACACTCTGTTCTTTTGCTGTTTAACTCTTGTGCAGTCCCTCCTCTTCTATCTGCATAGGCCGGATGCTGAGGACGCCATTACACCCCTCTCGTGACTGAGGGGGAAAGGAGGGGAGAGAAGGAGGAAATGGAAGAAGAGGGGAGGATATAGAGGGGGCAGAGTGTTGAGGACTGGCAGTGGCACAGCACACTGAGAAGAGGGAAGGAAGGGGAGGCGGCGCTGCTGCCTGTTCGTCATTTCATTGACAGCTGATAGGCGCAGGGAGCAATGGGTAGAGGGTGGATCCGGACATGACAGGTCATCCAGGCATTCACAGACAGCGCTACATGCCTCAGCGCAAGTGTCTGTGAGGAAGAGGGGGCAGGTCGCAGGAGGAGGACAGTGTGTGCACAGTGCAGGGAGCTGCTCAGCCTATCCATACTGCCGCCTACTGTTAGACAGGCACTGCGGGTGGCGTGCAGGCTGTGTGCACTCGCGGTGCAGGAAGCAGCTCTTTATACTGCTGCCCGCCCACTGTCAGACAGGCACTGCATGCGGCGTGCAGGAGGCAGTGACAGTGAGGCAGCTTTAGTAGAGCAGGGAGGGAGACAGCGCCTTTTCAGCATGGCGCCTCCCTGCTTTGCAGGAGCTGCTGAGTGGGTAGCGCCGGCCCTGGAGGCAATCCTTGTTTTACCCCAACTCTTACCAATTCTAGATTCAATGTCTGGAAGCTTAAAGGAATCTCTGCAATTAGAGATGTGTTTGACCCAGGTGGTTCTCTATATTCTTTCACTGATTTAGTAAATCTTTTTGATTTACCTTGGTCAGATTTTTTCATGTACCTACAACTGCGACACTGTATACAGTCTCTTCCAATCCCCTGGCCAAATGAAGAAACACCGGACCCTCTCACCTCACTGATTACTAGAATTAGCAAAACACATTATAAAACGCAATGGCTATATGGCGACATACTTATCTCCATTATAAACATGGATAAGCTATGGTCCCCCCTCCTCGAGACTTGGTCTTCGGAATTCTCTTCCCCTGTGACTAGACGAGACCTAACTCATTCTATACCATCCATATTTAAAATTTTGCACTCAGCGCAATTACAGGAGATCCATTTGAAATTTCTGTACCAAGCATATATTTCACCGGGCCAGAGAATGCACATGGTTTCTTCAGACTCCGGTAGATGCCCTAAGTGTCATTCTCCAAATGCCCTATTTCTACACAACTTTTGGCACTGTCCTAAAATAGCAAAATTTTGGTTCGGTACTCTTTACCTAGAACGGCGCCCATCGCGGTGATCGCGACATCGCGGGCAGCACATAAACGGCCGCGACGCGATGCCCGCGATCACCGCGATTTTCCCATAGGGAACAATGTTAAAAAGCCTAATTGACCGCGATTTTGCATTCAATGCCTCAATGCCCGCGATTTTCCCATAGGAATCAATGTTAAATGGGCTACAGAGCCCAAATAGCCCCAATTAACCCTTAAATGTCCCCCAAATTTTTGTACGCCACCCCACGATCCACGCCAACCCGAAGCGTGGCGAGCGCAGCGAGCCCGCGAGGGGCGGCGGTACGCGTCCTCCGACCTTTTCATGCCCTACTATCCACGTCGGCGTGGAGTTGAGAATAGAATAGTGTGGCGAGCGCAGCGAGCCACCGAGCCCGAAGCGTGGCGAGCGCAGCGAGCCCCGCGAGGGGACGCGGATACCTTCACAGTTATACGCGTCCCCTCGCGGACTTCACAGGTGTCCGTGGCGACGCGGACACCTGTGAAGCCCGCGAAGGGACGCGTTTACCTGTGAAGGTATCCGCGTCCCCTCGCGGGGCTCGCTGCGCTCGCCACGCTTCGGGCTCGGTGGCTCGCTGCGCTCGCCACACTATTCTATTCTCAACTCCACGCCGACGTGGATAGTAGGGCATGAAAAGGTCGGAGGACGCGTACCGCCGCCCCTCGCGGGCTCGCTGCGCTCGCCACGCTTCGGGTTGGCGTGGATCGTGGGGTGGCGTACAAAAATTGGGGGGACATTTAAGGGTTAATTGGGGCTATTTGGGCTCTGTAGCCCATTTAACATTGATTCCTATGGGAAAATCGCGGGCATTGAGGCATTTTACAGTAAAATCGCGGTCAATCAGGCTTTTTAACATTGTTCCCTATGGGAAAATCGCGGTAATCGCGGGTACCCGATTTTGATGTACCCGCGATTTACCCGCGATGCCCGCGATTACCGCGATTTTTTACCCCCGACGCCCGCGATTCTGATCGCGGGCGCCGTTCTAGGTAAAGAGTACCTTTGGTTCAAAGTGAAATGGTATATACATAACTCATGTGATATTGACCTACCGTTCAATATAAAAGCTCTTTTAGGTTTACAAACTGCTGCTTGGCAGATACCCCAGTCCGCACACCCAATGATCCCCCTTCTGATAATAATCCTTACAGTTGCAAAAAAGCTCATAGTTAAGCAGTGGATTTCCCCTGTACCCCCCAGGCTTGAGCATTTACAATCTGAGCTGACCACAATACTTTGTTACGAGTCTACTCTCCCAGATGTGGACTGTAAAACCCAGAAATTCTTATCTAAATGGTCCCCACTAATTGAAATTTAATTTAGAGAATATATATTTGAGGTTACTCTGAAATAATATACCCCCCCCCCCCTTATTTCCCTCCGGTTTTGGTGCACGTTGCGATTTCATATTTGTCCAAAGCTTTATAACACACTCTTGATATTGATAGTATCACATGTACCTTAGCAATTTTCTAGGCATCACAATATATATATATATATATATATATATATATATATATATATATATTTATTTTTTGGACTCTTAAGGTTGATATTTTTCAGTAATTTTTCTGATGATGAAAAGAGTAATCTGTGCGGAATGTTTATACTTCGACTCTGACGTCGAGATCCTCCTTCTGTCGATGTTGCATTGTGTACCATTTTATCATACTGCTTGCATATTTTTCCTTTTGGAATATTTGCTATGTATATGTGAAAATCTCAATAAAAACATAAAAAAAAACATTATTAAATCATTAATAAATAAACCACAAGAATAATCATCCATGTGACTTAGCATCTGTGAGCTAACAGCACATTCATGTGATAACAGCATTTTAATCTCTGCCAGTTATTTTTAAAACACATCAGTTTATAATTTCCCTGCACAGATTCCAGCCACTTCCTAACTGTCATTGTTACATATAGCATAACAATGCAGCTGAGTCCAGGGTGATGTCACAGACCGTGTGATGATGTCACAAAGAGGGGTGATGTCACAGACTGTTACACTTTCAGCCCTTTGGCACTGCTTCTACTGGGGACATGTTATGTAACCGGCACTAGAAAACCTATGATATGGAAATAAATCGGTAATATACATTTGTATGTAATACAGGGGCTGTGACTTTTCTGTAGGACAATGTCTCCGGGGAATAGTTATTTTGATTACAGCAACTTATTTTCTATATGACATTAGTTTTATTATTTCATTTATTCAAAAAGATTAAATGACAAGAAATATCATTACAGTAATGTACAGTAGATTCATATAATAATATATGAAAAGTTCACATACTTTATAATACAATTTAAGCTTCATTACACATATAAATACAGAAACACTCAGCAAGGCACTGGAAGAGAGATGTCAGAAAATGCAGGTACACAATAAGCAGAGAAACCAATAACATGAACATGGGGGACATTGAGGTTCTTGGCACAAAAATGTGAGCCCACCTACCACGTCAAGGTGACCTCATCAGGTGGGTGGAGGGGGAGGGAGGGGAGGAGCCTGTGCTATACTATTCTATGCTGTGCTTAGCTATGCTATACTAAGACCATAGTCTTAGCATAGCATAGCTAAGCATAGCATAGAATAGCATAGATAGTCTTAGCTGAGACTATGTTAGGACTATGCTAATCTATGCTATGCTTAGCTATGCAATACCAAGACCATTGTCTTAGAATAGCATAGCTAAGCATAGCATAGAATAGCCTAGTCTTAGCATTGTCTTAGCTAAGACTATCTATGCTAAGCTATTCTATTCTATGCTGTGCTTAGCTATGCTATACTAAGACCGAAGTCTTAGCATAGCATAGCTAAGTATAGCATAGAATAGCCTAGTATAGTTCAGGTGGGTTGGGGAGGGGAGGGGGGGAGGGGAGGGGGGGGGGGGGCTTTGCAGGAGTCTGTTGTTGTCTAACTCCTGCAGCACACATGTCTCATGAATTTGGAGACTCTTGACCTGAACGAGCCAGGTTCCTTCTGCTGGGCTGGGCAATCATCCACAGACAGGGGTGTGCATTTGGCAGCATTAACCATATCTGCCAGTTCGGGAATGACCGGGTCTGCCGGCTTGGGCATGACCGGGTCTGCCGGCTTGGGAATGACCGCGTCTGCTGGCTTGGGCATGACCGCGTCTGCTGGCTTGGGCATGACCAGGTCTGTTGTTTTGGCCTTGATTGGGTCTGCCAGCTTTTGCTCGACCGGGGCTGCAGGCTTTGGCTTGACCAGGTCTGTTGGTTTGGCCTTTATTGGGTCTGCCAGCTTTGGCTTGTCCAGGGCTGCCCGCTTAGGCTTGATCTGGGCTGCAGGCTTTGGCTTGACAGGGCCTGCCAGCTTTGGTTTGACCGGGGCTGCCAGCTTAGGCTTGCCCGGTTCTGCCAGCTTTGGTTTGAATGCGTCTATATAGCAAGAGGGGGGCCCTAGACTGCACACCCTGTAAGGAGGGGTGCTCAATGGCTTGACTGGTTCTGCCAGCTTTGGTTTGACCGGGGCTTTTGGCTTGATTGGTTCTGCCAGCTTTGGTTTGTGTGTGTCTATATAGGAAGAGGGGGGCCCTAGACTGCACACCCTGTAATGAAATGTGCTCGGCGGCTTGGCCTTGACCTGGGTCGCCACTTTGACCCGCTCAGATGTTGGCCCAGATGTCGCCAGCTTGACCTGCTCAGATGTTGGCTGCCTTCGCACAACGTGTTTTGGTGCCACAGGCCGATACTGAGGCCGGGATGGTGTGGCTGGCCCTTGAGAGACAGGCATGTTAGCTTCTCTGCTTTGACTTCTCTAGACTGTGACTTATCTTGTCGAGAGGCTGCAGCAGAATGAGGTCCAGCAGTCTGTGCACCCTTATTTATACCCTGTTAGGCTCAGCCTATGCCCATATATGGTCATAGCTCAGCCTATGCCCATATATGGTCATAGCTCATCCTATGCCCATATATGGTCATATCTCAGCCTATGCCCATATATGGTCATAGCTCAGCCTATGCCCATATATGGTCATAGCTCAGCCTATGCCCATATATGTTATTAAACTGACACTACTGGGGAGATGTTATGTAACTGACACTAATGGGGACATGTTATGTAACTGACATTAATGGGGACATGTTATGTAACTGCCACGACTAGGGACATGTTATGTAACTGCCACGACTAGGGACATGTTATGTAAATGGTACTACTGGGGACATGTTATGTAACTAGGGCACTTCTGGGGACATGTTATGTAACTGCCACTACTGGGGACATGTTATGTAAATGGTACTACTGGGGACATGTTATGTAACTAGGGCACTTCTGGGGACATGTTATGTAATGGGCACTATTGGGGACATGTTATGTAATTGGTACTACTGGGGACATGTTATGTAACGGGCACGACTGGGGACATGTTATGTAACGGGCACGACTGGGGACATGTTATGTAAATGGTACTACTGGGGACATGGTATGTAACTGGTACTACTGGGGACATATTATGTAACTGGCACTACTGGGGACATGTTATGTAACTGACATTAATGGGGACATGTTATGTAACTGGCACTGCTGGAGACATGTTATATAACTGGCACTGCTGGAGACATGTTATGTAACTGCCATGACTAGGGACATGTTATGTAAATGGTACTACTGGGGACATGTTATGTAACTAGGGCACTTCTGGGGACATGTTATGTAATGGGCACTATTGGGGACATGTTATGTAATTGGTACTACTGGGGACATGTTATGTAACGGGCACGACTGGGGACATGTTATGTAAATGGTACTACTGGGGACATGTTATGTAACTGGCACTACTGGGGACATGTTATGTAGATGCCTCGTGCATGTGTGCATAATCTATTTAGTGATCACCAGAGCAGCGGTAATCCTAGGCTCCCCCCAACTGTCCCCCGCCCCCTATCCGTAGAACACTGCACCTGCCGGTAGGACAGCGGGACAGTGTCCACTTAGCAGGACTGTCCCGCTGTTATCAGAACAGTTGGTAGGTATGTGGTCTTCCAGCTGTTGTGGAACTACACATCCCAGCATGCCCACAGTTTTACTATTAGGATATGCTACAGAGGAAATGTGTACAGCTATTATCTAAGTAGGGGATTTATTGTTCTGTTCTTTATCCAATAGGAACAAAAGAGAGACACTCAGAGCCAGAGACTACTTCCCCAGCTGCCCGGTGGCATGCAATGCCTGGCCTGTATTTGAAACACTGATATGACTGATTAGCAGCTGTTCCCAATTTCTACCACTCAAGGCTACAGCAGAATATCACCAACAGCAAATTAATTGACCTAAGGAAGAACAAGAGCATCATCTGTATCCCACGGCAACAACTACAGCCAAAGCTGTGATTGGCGACCTTGCAAGTGACATAATCAGTACTGCTGCAGACCTGAGGCCTCAGATTACATAGGCAGTTGTGCTGTATGATAGACTGGTGTCTGCAACCAAGGGACATTGATGTGGATCTTGAGCTATTCTCATGGGCGGATTGGCATGCCGGGAAACCGGGACATTTCCCGGTGGGCCGGCCCATAATTGACATAAAGTGGCTGCTCAACCCCCCCTGGCTGGGCTGTGGACCGCACAGCCGCGGCCGCAGCAGTTTTCCTTAAGCAAACATGGCTGCGGCCAGCATCATTAAGTAGAAGTAATATAAGCAGCCAGTAGTAAAAATGGCCGCGGGAGGGCTGGTGCGCATGTGCAGCCGCACGCAGCTGCTCCCGCGGTTCTGTCTGTCACTCACTGGGCAGCGTGACCTGCGTGCAGGGAGGTGCCGGCCATGAGATGCGCCCTCCCTGCTGTACATCCCCGCTGCTGTCCAGGCTCTGTGGCTGCCGGCTGCCAGTACACTATCACACTGACTGCATTAGGCAGCAGTGCCGGCAGCACAGACAGAGCTGAGGTGAGTTCCCTCCTGGCTCCCAAGTTCCCTCCCAACCCCCTTTGATCTTTTGATGTCTTCAGTCACGACAGCGGATCGTGGAAAGGGGGCGGAGCTACACGAGTGGAAGGGGGCGGAGCTACATGAGTGGAAGGGGGTGAAGCTACACGGGAGCACTGAGTTAATGAAAGAATTTGAAAGAAGCAGCCAGCTTTTAAGGTAAATACAGTTGTGGTGCTGGTGTTACACAGCACTACTACTGGTGTGGGCATTATGCAGCACTACTACTGTCGGCAACTGGTGAGGGCATTATGCAGTCACTGCATAATGCCCTCACCAGTTGCTGGCAGTAGTGACACTGCATAATGCCCACACCAGTTGCCGACAGTAGTGTGCATTGCACTACTGTCGGCAACTGGTGTGGGCATTATACAGTGTCACTACTGTCGGCAACTGGTGCAGTGTCACTACTGTGGGCAACTGGTGTGGGTATTACGCAGTGCTAATACTGTCAGCAACTGGTGCGGGCGTTACGCATCGCTACTACTGTCAGCAACTGGTGCAGGCATGACGCAGCGCTACTACTGTCGGCAAATTGTGAGTGTGTTACGCGGTGCTTCTAATGTCAGCAACTGGTGAGGGCATTATGCAGTGTCACTACTGTCGGCAACTGGTGCGGGTGCTAAGCAGCGCTACTATTGTCGGCAACTGGTGGGTGTGTTACGCAGCCCTACTACTGTCAGCAACTGGTGAGGATATTAAGCAGCGCCACTACTGTCGGCAACTGGTACGGGTGTTATCCAGAGCTAGTATTGTCAGCAACTGGTGTGGGCATTACGCAGGGCTACTACTGTCGGCAACTGGTGAGTGTGTTACGCAGCGCTACTACTGTTGGCAACTGGTGCAGGCATTACCCAGAACTACTACTGTCGGCAAGTGTTATGCAGCACTACTACTATCGACAACTGGTGCAGGCATTACCCATCACTACTACTGCCGGCAACTAGTGAGGGTATTAAGCAGCGCTACTACTATCGGCAACTGGTATGGTTGTTATGCAGCGCTACTAGAGTTGGCAACTGGTGAGTGTTATTCAGCGCTACTACTGTCAGCAAATGGTGAGTGTGTTACGCGGTGCTACTATTGTCAGCAACTGGTATGGGCGTTACGCAGCACTACTATTGTCGACAACTGGTGCGGGAGTTACGCAGCACTGCTACTGTCTACTATTGTGGCCAACAGTGGGCATGATGTGTAAACCGCGCCGCTACTGTGGACATTATGTGTGTGTGTGTAAGAGTTCTACTACTGTGGGCATTATATGTAGTATAAGCAGTGCTTCTACTGTGGATATTATGTGTGTTGAAGGGTTCTACTGTGGGCATTATATGTATAAGCAGCGCTACTACTGTGGATATTATATGTAAGGGGCACTACTGTGCAGCGTAATGTAAATATAGGGGCACTAGGTGATGTGCAGGACCGTAACTAGATGTGTGCCAGTGGTGTCTTGCCCATTTGTACTGTGGGTATACCAGCTAAATGACCACTTACTGCTGATTGCCAGCCGCCACTGCTCTCAGAGCTTGTGGTCCAGCAGCTGCAGTTATTGATTGGCTGTCGGATCTCGAGCTTCAATTGGCTCACAAGCTGGCATCATATTTAAAAATAAATTCAGCACCTCTGCAGGCTGTGCTCTCCTCCCCGTCTTCAGTAGCAGCAGCAGCAGCGGTGGTGGTGGGATGCCAGATTCTGGGCTCTGGGCTGGACTAGATTACACAGTTTACAGTAATGGGGGCATTGTGTAAGGGGCACTACTGTTGTCATTATGTGTAATAGGCATTAATGGGTGTAATATCCAAATTGAGCTGCATGCACAGTTGACAAACAATTTTGATGAACTGGCGGGTATGCGCATCATCATTCGCCGTTCGTCGCTTGCAGACTAAAAGATATTTTGACCATTTCCGTTCAGAATGGCCAAAATGAAGAAATTGGTCAAAAGATTGGTCAAAAAAGTTGTACAGTGTGTATGAACCAATTGCACTAATGGGGCATTGTGTAAAGGGCACTACTGGTGGCATTATGTCTATAAGTAGTACTTGGGGCATTATGCATAGCATAATGTGTGGCATAGGGGGAAATTTACCAATATGAAAAACCTAGTTTTTCGTATTGGTATTTCCCCTACGGCTGCATACGACTGTTTGAGTCGTATGCAAAGTCGTGTTCCGGAGGGGAAATTACAAAGCAGTCAGATACGACTGCTTTGTAACCCTCCGATGGTGTAACAATTCGTATTAGCGGCCGTATATACGGCCGCTAATACGAATTATTTGTAGCAGTCTGCACGGATCAGTCAGATCCGTGCAGGCTGCAGTGTGTAAAAAAAAATAGAAAAATAAATAAATAAATAAAAAAAACGGCGTGGGGTCCCCCTTACAGCCGAAACCAGCACCAGGCTGACAGAGCCTGGAGCCGGTAATTAAAAATCAGGGAACCCGACAAATAGGGGTTCCCCGATTTTTAACAACCAGCCCCAGGCTCCAGGTCCGGGGCTGGTTCCCAAAATACGGGGGACAAAATGACTAGGGGTCCCCCGTATTTCAAGAACCAGTCCCAGGCACAACCAGCCAGCAGGGTAATGTCACAGCCGGGGGGAAACTTTTTATACAAGTCCCCCCGGCCAAAACATTAACCCCCTGACCGGTCAGCCTGGCCAGGGGCCCTGGGGGAGTGGGGACCCCCCCAATGAAGGGGTCCCCCCCCTCCAGGACTTACCTGACCAGGCTGAAGCCTGGTACTGTCCCCGATGCCCCTGGGCGGTGGGCATCGGGCTGATTATGGTGTAAAAAAAAGACTAATCTATTGTTTTTTACTGTGGCACTACAAGTGCCAGCAAGCCTCCCCAGCAAGCTGGGACTTGGAGAACCACAAGTCCCAGCCTGCTGGGCATTAAAGGGCCCGCTGGCACTTGTAGTTCCACAGTTAAAAAAATAGTACACAAAACACACTGACACACTTTTAAAATAAAACTTTAATACATACAAAGCCCACACATACTAATACTTACCTATCTTCTTCCCGTAGGTATCCCTGGTCCTGTGTCGTCTTCTGGTCCATGTCGACGTCTTCTGGATCCATGTCGTCCTCGCTGTCGGCGGTCCGGAGTCCGACGAAATCCATGTGGAACCTATGGAAGAAAACCATACTCACCTGTCCCAGCGCGACGTAGTCCAGGTAAGTGTCTTGGCAAAAAAACAAACCGACACGCGAAACCAGCCGGACAGAGAGCCGCACGGTGTTTGTTTACATCGTGCGGCTCCGCCTCCCGAATGCCGCTATTGGCCGCCTTGCGGCCTAGCGGCTCCTGATTGGCCGCAAGGCGGACAATAGCGGCATTTGGGAGGTTTGTATTGCCAAACTAAGCAGGATTGACTTTACAAATATACAATGTAATAAATGGAGAAATTATAAAGATAGCAGATGCTGAATAACATGTTGGTACATAAACAGTAAGAACTCATAAACTACACCGAAAATAAGCAGGTGGGTTTCTTCACTGGAAGGACAAAGGTAGAGAGGCAAAGTTCCTGATAAACAGTCAATTGTTCGCAGTATAATTACAGACAACCAAAGCCCATGGAGGATGGGTATTAGGTCCAAGCATGGTCTCTGTAAGCCGGAATGTCCTCACCATTACATGGTGGTTGGATTGAAGGTGTAATGATGCAATGTTTCTGTCCAGATCATAAATGGTGGTACAAGAGATAAAATATCCAGTGTGGTTCAAACTGTGCTGCGGTGAGGAGTATAAAGTGGCTCCTAATGTGTTTTACTGCTATGGGCAGCTTTATGAGAGGACGCTCGGCCTGCTTATGCAGACAAGATCACTTGCATTATGAAATAGGTTTACTGTCCTGGAAATCTCGTAGACTTCTGTGCTCAATCAACAATTGCAGTCATCAATTTAGCAGATTCACCTTTAACATGTCTGCTTTAAAACTCCCAACCCCTCCACATTGTATATATGAGAAGAAATTAAAATTCAGGACCCTACTCTAGAATAGGTCTCTTATGAGGCCTATGTTATAATGAGGAGACCTAATCTACTACTTATAACTTCTTAGGAGACCAAAACAAAATGGAGAGCTGTCCCTCCAGGCACCAGCATGAACGAGTCTAAGCACTCCTCTTCATAATATATTGTGGGCCAGATGCACTAAGCTTCAAATGTGATAAAATGGAGAGTGATAACCAACCAATCAGATCCTGCCTGACATTTTTCAAACACAGTCTGTGACATAGCAGGTACTGTAGGAGCTGATTGGCTGGCTGTTTATCACTCTCCATTTAATCACTTTTGAAGCTTAGTGCATCTGGCCCTATATACTGTATATATACAATGGGAACTGTTATTACAGTAAGTGAGATAAAGGTGTTTACATCATACTTGCGTACTCTCCCGGAAATTGCAGGAGACTCATGATTATTTGGGAAGTCCATGGCACCGACAGAAGAGTGGATGCGCCTTCTGCATCCCACCCACAATGGGGAGGCAACTGCTTGAAAATTAGCCCAAGCAGAGGGGGCAGAGCTAAAAGAGCAAATTTGCATAATTTAGTCCCGCCTCTTCACCAAAGACCCACAAATTGTGGTACACCAGGGGAGGGGTTTAATGATGTCACATCCATTGGCAAACCCCCCCCCCCTTCCCCCCCAAGTGCCCTGCTTCTCCTGAAGAGAAACCTTTCAAATTAGTGAAGTAAGCTTTACATCTATGAAGCAGAAGGATCAATCTTGATAGGTAGTTTGTTTTATGCTTATATGTAGCTTTAGTGGGGTTTCAAACAAGTCCATTGCAAATATGCTGTTTAAAATGTATTAAAGATTTGTTTGCCCCAAAGCTTGACCTCGGTTTACCACTAATTTATTCCCACCCCCATTGGGCTTTTGACTCCCTTAGTGCAGCTAATCATTGTTTTTGCAAATGCGGTCTTAACCACCCCATATCCCCTTCTCCAAATAACTCAAGATTTCAGGATCAACTGGGTCAGTAATTATTTCACCTGCATACACACAGAAATGCTCCAAACTTGAGGTTTTCGGGGGTGTGGAGGAATGGAATTTGGAAACATTGCTGTAGATCCAAAATATGCTAACACATCATCTAACATTGTTTTATATGTGAGATTAATCCAATTACATTGAAAAAAAGTGTAACATGATATTTGCAAATCCAGGAAAGTCAGCCCTCGGTAAGTTTTATGATGGCAAAACACAGAATTGTCATAAAAAGGATGCTCATTAATAATCATAAAAGCAGAACGTACTTCAGAGTGTAAAATTTAGAGACACTGCCACCAGCCAACACTAAATGTCCAAGAAATGCTTATATTTCACATTGTTTCCTGTATATGTAATACTTCACAGACCCATTAAGGGAATACAAATTCACTTTTAAAAAAAGGAGTAATTTTCTGGAGAATTTATTTTTGGGTGTTAGGACTCCCCAAAATGGACAAGCACCCCTCCCACCAGTCATAGGTCCGAACATTTGCTGTATAAATATTAGCATGGGTACAACTTTAGGTAAGTCCTGGCTACATTTATATGATATGTCAATATTAGGGATGGTAAGGACACACAACAAAGTTCAACATGACGTGGGCATGTATTTTTGGGCAAATGTGTAAAGAACCTCAATTGTTCTCCAAGAAACGAAATATATTTTTTAATAATTAGCAGATGTATACATCATTTGTACATGTAATGGTGTCCTGCAGATATATCGGTGCTGCTATGCACAATTTATTTAATGTTGAGCACCTAATTACTGGAGCTGGGTTTCGGTCTTTTAATTCTTCTCTCTAGTATGCTTAGCAGTGTTGGACTGAGGAATCAAGAGCCAATCAGGGAAAGCAGTGATAGGGGCCCATACGTAGGGTGTGGCCAACTTACAGAGGGCATGTGGCCAACCAATACAGAGGCTTGGCTATCCATTATAGTGCGCATGGCCTAAATCCCTTTGTAAATATACACTATGTATAGTACATACTGCTAGTGCATTCATGAAAATATATTAAATTAATAACAGCAATGCTCTATAGAAAATGCAACAAAGCCCTTTGCAGTATAATGTAACATACTGTATGTAGTGTAGAATTCAAGAGCATAGTCTTGATCCGGATTCCTAGAGAAGGGGGAGGGCCCTCTGGGCTTTTCCCTTGTACAGCTGTGGGACAGTCCGACCCAGATTCTTATTGTGTTCACCTTCAACACTGCTTGCCCACGATTGGTAATAAAGGGCGTGAAGATAAACCAATTCTCATGCATTTCAGCACATTTAAAACAGGACATCATAATAACCAAAAGACAATTTCATTATTTAAACATTGTTTTTATTATTGTCCAATGTCCGGATTGCATATAAAAATAAGTTGTAAAAACAAAATGAAGGAAAGTTCTAAAAATCTGAAACTTAAGAGCACAGCGTTTAAATATAAATCATAAATAAGATGCTATCTGTTACACTTACTAGTATATTTAAGTTTCATTAAATTAGGCGAAATGCATATATAACAATCTTTTGTACTATAAAGACGAAGTGTTAATTTAATTATGTTAACACGCAAGTACATTATGGAACATATGCTAACACTACTGAATGTTACCAGATAGGTGAACTTTAAAACATCAAGGTGTCCAAACATTTTGGAAATGTATTTCGTGAAAGTGCACTGAGTAATTATAAGCATATATTTAACCGACCCAAGCCCCAAAGTTTGCATCTGAAGACAATTGCTCATATATATGAATCATCTCATTATCATGTATTATGTACAGTTAAACATCATTTGGTTTCTTCTTTGAATATTGACCAACAGATTTCCTGAATACATACACATACAGTTATAAAGAGTACTGCAATGCAGTGTGTCACACAACTATATTCCTGAAAGGGTCAGTGGAGGGTTAGATGTGTGTATTCAAGCCATTAAAATACACCCCACTGTTCACAACCAGTCCAGAATATAGTTATATAAATATATGCCAAGAGTACCTGGTCACAAAGTAGCAGCACTGAAACAATAAATCAGCAGTACGTTCAGTCTGGTAAGGTAAGGCGACTGACTGTACAGACTACCTAGAACCGACTGACTATTGCAGTGATGACTAAACTGTAATGAAAGTAGGTGAGATCTTAGCAGTTGATGTTGTATATTCTTACACTTCAGTTGTAGAAGTCCACAATCAGACTGCGAAAACAATTTTTGTTACAAATCCAATGTAATCAGTCATAATGTTATCACGGACTACCAGAAATGTGCTCAATCTGCTTTCTGGACATATGTCCATTGACCACACTGATTTCATTTAGAGTTAGCAATTGCTGGAGAAATCACTGCTACAGTATGTGTTAGTCGAGGGGGAGATGGCAGCAAATAAATTATATTAAGTGTTATTTATTAAAGGCTTGAAAATATTAGATTAATCTTACTGTGTACCCAAGAAGCAGACACGGTCCCATAAGTCATACATATTTGTAAAATTATTAGCAATGGATTATTTATAAATTATTTGTAAATGAGTCGACAGAGAATTTCAAATGTACAATGAAAGCAAAGTGGTGTACCACAAACCAGCGTATGTTAAAGTGTGTGTGTGTGTGTGTGTGTGTGTGTAGATGGATGTAATAATATTCCCTCATTGAGTAAATGGTATATTTAATGAATTTGTGTACTGTATGTCATCTATAAAATGACAGTGCTATGGCATTTTTATAAAACGTAGATGACACACTTAGCTGTTTTATGGCAACTGTGTTCAGCTGTTTATACTCTGAAGACTTTTTGAAAAGGAAAGGGCCACCTTTTTGGAGTTATTAATTTTTCAGAGTTATATGTGAGTAACATGCTTTAGGTTTTAGCATTTTATGAACTTAACTTTAGCCTTTAACAATACCTAATGGGGCATACATACAGGGAGATTTCTGCTTAATTTCCAAGCGATTTGGCTAAATTACTTAGAAATTAAGCCCAAATCGCGTGTATGCCCCATAGCGATGGTGAATCAAGGCCCGCGCATCGTAATCGCCTGTCTAGATCATTCAAGCATGCAGTATATATCTAGTCAGGGCGAGGTGAGCTCTGTGCTGAGCAATCTAGATAAGCACAGATTAATCAGCACACACTGCTGAGCAATCTAGCAGGCCAGTGTTCCCTATGGGGCATATACACACACAGAGATTTGTGCTTCATTTCTAAGCAATCTAGTCAGATCGCTTAGAAATAGGGCTTAAATCACCCTGTGTGTGTGTATGCCCTATAAGTCACCCTCATTCCTGTAATACCCACCAATTATTTAAATGTATTTTTTTTTTTTTTGCGCAACCAATCTCCCATAATAAATCGTTTAGCACAAATCTAAGTGTGTATGGTAGAGCTAGATTGTGAAAAATCTCCCACACTAAATTGCTCAGAACACATCTCAAATTGCTCAGGTCAAATCTCCGTGTGTGTATGCCCCATAACTTCTATTTTTTTTGTTACTTGTCATTTAGAGTATTATGTATTTTTATTTATTATTCTTCAAACCAGAAAAAAAAATTCTGTGAATGTGCAACTGCATAATAAAAAACAGGACCAATATTTTTAAAGCACGAACCATTCCAATAATCCATTACAGAGAATGACAATTTCACCTTCTTCCATTCCGACACACTGCAAAACAGGTAAGTCTACAAATGTTCTAGCGACTCACCAATAGCATCTCATAACCATAGGTGTGCCAAACAAGCTCTGCACAAATACAGTTGTGGTGCGGTCACAACAATGGATCAGAACACAGACTCGTTCTTGCTGATTCTACAACACACTATTATTACTCTGTACATTTCACTGCCTCACTTACACGTGAAAGATTGTGTCAGCCAGACAACACATCAAATGTTATTACATCTTTGACAAAAAATAAAAACTCATACAATGAAACAGGAACACCAACACTACAATCATCATGAGTGTCCCGTACAGACTTTTCTGCCAATGAAGTACAACAATTGTGTGAGGGTACATCTCTGATGAAGGCAATTAGAATCAGACCGTCCTCCTCGAACGAGAAACCGCTGTAACACTTGGCAGAGGAAACACAATTCTCATCAACCCACTTGTAAAATGGAAAAATAAAAAACAGTAGCAGCTTTGACATTTAGGTCCTAAAACAAATCATCTGATGAAATTGGAAGGGATCTGCTATGTCATTAGAACACCAATTAGTTAGGTTTGAGAACCTGACATTAGATTCCATGTTGCCATTATATGTATTACATAGTGCCATGTGCAATATCCATTAAAAGCAAACAAACAACAAAAAAAACAGCTGCACTTTTTAATTTCAGAGAACATAGACCATTAAATGCACTAATAAATGTCATGTTTATTATGCTCTCTCGTTAGTATGTTGTCCTCTTGCTTCTAATCGTAAACTAAAACTAACTAAATCAACTATAACAATATCTGCAATGTAAAAATGTAATATAGCTTGTAGTATATCAATATAATGAAAGAATAAACAATACAGCTAAACAAATATGGGTTGTTGTTTTTTTGGATTGCAATGTTTAAAAATAATTAGTTTAATATAACTTATTCAAATATATTTTGGTAAACGCTGAAAAGCATGGTCCAACAGGCTATAAACATCTCTTTTGTGGCAGTATTTGTTTTACTTCCTGTAATTTAGTGGCCAGTAGTATTCATTTATAGGCCACATGATTATTATTACTGTATGACAAAGATTGGCTTATGCTGGATACACACTAGGGATGCCAATCCCGGGAATTTTTTCAATCCCGGAATTCAGTATTGAAAAATACTCAATCCCGGGATTGGCTTCCCTAATAAAAAAAATGTCCGGCCGCCCCACATAATAACCTGCATAGCAGGGCAGGTGCGACAGGGAGCCTGGCGGGGGTGCATTGCTTGGCTGGACAGGCGGAACCCTGGGATCATTGCAGGTACAGCTTTACGGGCAGGGGGTGGTGGCGACTGATCGGCCTGCGCAGCGTGACCTGTGATTAAGTCACGCTGCACAGAGCCGCATAGCCGAGGATGGAAGAAGCCGGGCAGCATCTGAGCGAGTGCTCAGATGCTGCCCAGCATTAGATTGCGCATGCGCAGGCTAATCCCGGAATTCCAGGATTGTAAACTCCAATCTCAGGATTGAAATCAATCAAGACATTTTGGGGCCAAATCCTGGGATTGGCCACCCTAATACACACTAAAGCTGTGTATAGCCACCTGAGCGATTTGCACATGACCCGCACAATTTTGGGTGTGTGACAAATAGTGTGCACTGTGCGTATGATGCGCGTCCCCGGGTCGGCCCTCAGATCAGACGGGCCACACGTCTCAGGTCAGACATGCCACTCGGCTCTTATTGTGGTCTTAAGTAAATCCTATGTGTTTTTAAAGCACATACGATCGCTCTTACAACTGCACTTATGACCAGGTCGTCTTGATGTATGGGGGCGTTAAGATTGTCTGGCCAATCTTCCTTTTTGCAGGGAAAATCTGGAAATGTATGGGAGTAAATTCCAATTGATAATTTGCTCCCCAATAGTGGAAAAATATAAAATGGTAAAATCCATTTGATTTAACCCATTTATCTGAACAACCATTTTTGCTAATTTTCTGGCAGTTGGGAGCAAATGGTAATTTGTTCCTAAAGATTACTAGAATTTTGTTCCAACCAGAAAGATTGAACACATAATCCACTATGGCGAGGTATTACATTCGATACCTTGTCATCTCACCCGGCAGCTGCTAGGTGGCAGGATCGCATATGATAGATTATATGGAAAAGGACTGCGTACAATGTATCGTATGCGATCCTAACAAGGGCTACTGGCTGCGATGAATATTCATGGCAGCCCACAGGATCTGCGACTGCAATGCAAGGTGCACGGGAACATGCCTCACATCACAATCGCAGGAATATGACATGCGATCCATCACAGCAATGCATCGGAATCGCATATAAGTGGCCATATTGCACTAGTGGATGGCGGCCTTAAGTGTGTATCTAGCATTAGGCATCTTTCAACAGGAAACCTATATCCGTTAATGTGGTCCATTTGTCTTGAATAAATGTTATTGCGTTTTTTATGTAATGAATCACATTACAGATTCTGGCCTTACCTACAATCATATGAGTGAATAACAGTGACAACTCTGTGCTAGAAAGTATGCCCCTGTCATTGCTAGTCTGAAAACTCATTCGGTACTCTTTATTGCAGGAATTACTACAGAATATGCTGACAAAAGCAACTACCAGTAAACAGAAAATGCTAACCTTGCACTCTTCTATTTCTAATAAGAAAAAAACAAAACCCAGAGTATAACAAAATCAACATTCATTCATGAACCCATCATTTACAGTACATGTGAAGACAGCCATTTTGTGGGAGGAACCAATGCTTAAATTATTAGTTCACAAGGAAAAAGTATCAACACTAATTCCTATCAAAATGGCGGCCACCAATATGTGTACGTGATAGGTCCACAAATGTAGTTCATCAACTAAATGCACTAACGGACCAAACCTGAGTTATTATATTAACATCAATAACGTAAGATAATATGTTTTTAACATATACAACGGACTGCAAACTGTAATTAACTAATTTAACTCATTATGACTGAACTGCTAGAAAGAAAACACTATTCACCTCATTAGCAAGCACTGGGCTAAAATAACTTGTGCTTAGCTGCAAAAGAACTGTATACCTCAAATATTAAATGACCCAATATAGACTGGTGGGGATTGATTGTTGCATGACAGCAGTGTTTTACCATTGTTTGGGCATTATAATAAAACGTTTCACCCCTTCATATCCGCTGGACATGCATAATGGGGGTGTAAGAGAAATAAAAAAATAACCTTTTCAGTTGTTCAAATACACCAATGTGGTCACTTGGTTTTGTTTTATTGTAACAGCTGTCTTGTTCAAACCCTGTGCATTTTTCTAGCACACACTTAACAAAAATAATACAAAATAACAATGTTTATGCTTGATGGAAGACGGAAAAAGCAGCATAAGTTATCGTCAATGTGGAAGAAACTAGAAGCTAAAGGTTTTGAACTGAAGTCCTAGCTGAAAGGCATATTGTACATTCTATACAAGTTTATAAAAAAAGGGGGGGTATGGATGAAGTTTGGTTAATTTTCAAAAAGGCACCTCAAGGCTAAAGGCTTTTACAAATCTAGAATCCTTTCACTGGTCAAAATAAAAACAAACACACTTTTATTGCTGCTTTTCAAGTAGCAGATAAATAAATTTCCATGTATTTGAGTCCCATACATAGGAATCTCCCTTATGAAGCCAAGATCCACTGGTAATGTAACAGAAGCAGTACAACTGCAATATTTTCTCAAGCGTGGAAACACAGTTACTTTTCTCCGTGTGCTTTCGAGTCTATGGAATCATGAAAGAAGTTCTAGGGTGGAGAGAGTGCGACGATACGTGCGCTCCAGCTGCTGGAGTACCATTTCCTCAGGGCATTGTGGTTGGCGGCACTTAGGAGTAGAATGTGAGGACGCTCTGGTGATTTCCGCGTACAAGTAGTGTGGGTGGGAGATCCTTGGAAAGGGCCTCTATCCATGCCATGTAAAGTGCACTGGACACTGCGCCTTTTCTTGCAACTGGAAGGCTCCTATCATTTAAAAAAAGAGGAAACACATGTCAAGGTAATGATTTTTCTAAAATATAAAAGGAGGCAGATGTAGCAAACCTTGGAGGGAGATTAAGTGAAAATAAAGTATCAATCAACTGTAATTTTCCAAACAAAATGACAGAAATATATATATAAATAAATAAAACACAGGTTTGCAGTACATAAAAGGGCCCAACCTACTACTATTGAGGGACCACCACCATCCTTTTGTTCAACCTCTTATTTCTTAA
This sequence comes from Crinia signifera, assembly GCF_055691185.1. Taxonomy (NCBI): domain Eukaryota; kingdom Metazoa; phylum Chordata; class Amphibia; order Anura; family Myobatrachidae; genus Crinia; species Crinia signifera. The sequence goes on from NC_139217.1 coordinate 386,791,186, forward strand.
ATTAGGAGGCTAAACTTGAGTATTCACATGGAATATTCAGAACACTCTAGATTTCTAGAGTTCTCCGGGATAGTTGAACAGACTAAACAAGTCCACCCACTTCTCCAGTAAAATGGGCTGTCTATCAGTTTATGTACAGGATTACCATTGAATTGATTAATTGATGCTCCCACTCGCCCCCTGCATGATGCCACGGACCACTGCACCATACAGTAGACAGAGGTCAACAATGATACGATTAAAGATATTCACATTCTGAGATGACCAATTTTGAAGGATTGGAATGACAATTTATTCAAGTAGCCCAGTTTGTACACACTACGCACGCCCCCACAGCCTACATGCTGCTCAATCTGAAGTGCTTTGCCTGATCTGGTGAACGATTGCACAATATATCCAGTGTGCATCGACTGCATGATATATATTTCCATCGGTTACGTACAGAGGTTGCCTAGTGTGCAGATATTTTGGTAATTCATTATTAGGTATAGGCGCATTGACCGCACATTGCAAATGTATTAAGACACCTGGCCAATGGTCTCATTTTACTGAACAAATCCAATAGAGATATTCCAGGAAAGGTGGTTCTACAAATAAGTGTGGGGATCACATAACTGGAAGACCGAATATTTTCATTTTCCTCCTATAACACAAGTGTTTGCACTATAAACATTGCCACATGAAGACTAGTGTAAAATGTTTAGCCTACAGATTATTTTTAGGGACATTTTAAGATTTACAAATGCCTGAAAGCTACTGCAAGCACTGTATGTACTATTCTCAGTAGCTCCTTTATAAGTTACATAACATTACATAACTGTTGGTCCTCTAAGGGAGATAGAGTACTGAGCAATCTGCAGTTTCTTGTGATCACAGATATGGGAGAAGTGTTGCAGATATCCCAGGTGCTATATAGCATCTGTGGTTACACAGGAAATGCTGCCGTAATACATTTCCTGGTACTTATGAGTTATCTGGGCGCCCGATTTTTTAATTGTATGCCTTAAGTTAAGGCATACAATCAGATGCGATGCGATATCGCATCGCATGCGACCATCGGATGCGATGACCCGATTTTTCCATAGGAATCAATGTTAAAATGGACTGAGTCCATTTTAACATGGAATTCAATGGGAAAAAGGGGTCCATTTCATACCCCTACTATCCAAGTGGGCATGGAGTTGGATATAAACCTGTGGCGAGCGTAGCGAGCCACCGAGCCCGAAGCGTGGCGAGCGAAGCGAGCCCCGCGAGGGGACGGTATTCTATGTCCCCTCGCGGGGCTCGCTACGCTCGCCACGCTTCGGGCTCGGTGGCTCGCTACGCTCGCCACAGGTTTATATCCAACTCCATGCCCACTTGGATAGTAGGGGTATGAAATGGACCCCTTTTTCCCATTGAATTCCATGTTAAAATGGACTCAGTCCATTTTAACATTGATTCCTATGGAAAAATCGGGTCATCGCATCGCATCCGATGGTCGCATGCGATGCGATGCGATGTGCCCGATCCGACCCGATTTAGAAATCGGGCGCCCGGATAACTCATAAGTACCCATTTCCTTTATCTTGTGTGGTCAGAATTCCCCATAGATAGCATTATCACATATTGCAAGGTAAGATGGACTTGCACAATATCTCATTTTCGGGGGCAATTCTGGGTTCTAAACACTTTTCCAGTGTTTGTATACTGCACACTATTATGCCTATCACTCTGTGCAATCTGCTCCATCATACGTTTTATTTTGCAAGCTTTAGTAACACTGTATTTTATGAACTGTTGTAAATATTTACCAAAAGTAATTACAATACAGGCTAAAAAAGCAGACACGCCATGTATGTCATATGTCCTGATGAATATTTAGTACCAGGCCCGGGTGTGGTATGTTTCACAGACAATCGGGATCCCGACAGTCATTATCCCGACTGGCCGGTGTCAGACAGCGTGGCCTGCACAACTAAGCCCCTTGCGGGCTCGCTGTGGGCCTGGTGGCGAGCTACGCCCGCCACCTATTCTATTCTCCCTCTATGGGAGGGAAAATAGCCGACGCCCGTCGGGAACCCGGCCGTCGGTGTTTTAACAGTCGGGATCCCGACTGTCGGGACCCCCAGGCCCACCTAGGCCGAACCACACTTGTAGGGCTAAAATACACAGGCACTGCTACAAATGATCCAAAGTACTGATTATTATACACTGGCAAGTATGCAGACATATTAGAGCCTGGCACAGAACAATGATATGAAACCGGTATATTGTAAAAAGTGTTTTTAGTAAAATATTCAGTAATAGGAGCTACTAAGGTGTAGAAGTAAACACTTGCTGAGAATCACAGTGTGACTGGATGTTTGCACTTCTCATTAACTGCATTATGCATACACCTCAAGTGAGATTAGCAAGCTAAAGCATTCACTAAAAAGGACCACGTCTACACCAACAATTAAAGAATGTTGCCTTATGAAAACGGTTCTTCAAAATTCTTATATTGGTACTCAGATAACCATACAATTAGGAAAGTGGGATTGACCGGAGGCACTATGACAGCTGAAATTCTCTTAAGCATTGTTTGGTTGTGTGAAAATAAAAACTTAACAGTCACTAGTATAGAGGGTGTAGGGAATAATGACAAGCTAACATGATCACTTGTGAGAATGTTTGGGAACAAAGATCTTCATGTATAAGTATTAGGGGATTTGTATACACTGCATCTATCCACAGTTATGGGAAGTGGGTTAGTAGGTCACAAAGCTGCGTTTCAAATGCATTACTTCACTGATGAAGCCTATGGGAATAGCCGCATCCCTGTTCTCATGCAATTAAAATCCTCTATTCAATTAAAGCCCCCACCCCCCTCCCATTATCTGGGATACAGGTTAAGTACCCGGCCCATTGTTTTATCACTGCTACAAGTTGTTGCTTATCGGGTATTATGCTTTGTGTCCATGAGGCACGTGAAGCATAATATCCGATAAATGTCGGCCTTTGGGACAAATTGCATAGCCCCTGGCATATACATTAACACCTTTGCTCTCTGCTGGTTCAATGTACACAAACGTGGTTTCATGCACAAAATGATTAAAAGTGCATGTAAATATATTTTGTGTTTAGACTCATGCCCAATCCACAAGATATCTCATTATGGTAGAGAAATACTGCACAAAAAAATCCAAAACACTTCTGGTCCCAGGCATTTCTGATATGGAAGACAAACTGTAGTGAGAAGTGACTATTCTTGGGGTACTTCAATAATATCTTAAACATTGGATAAATGGATTTTATGTGTCACACCTTAAACCCTATCTCACCCGACAATGTACTGGTTCTCAATACCTGAAGTGGATTGGCCCAATGATCTTGTAGCCCAGCAGCAGTCTCATCATTCAATTGGCCAGGTTATTTACCACTCTTCCCCAGCAGACCAGTCCTGCCATCATGAGGAGGTTGTGATGGCAAGTGACAGGAATCATATATACAATGCGCAGGGAAAGAGAAGGAAGGGGCGAAGGGATGACCACCAACACACTATGTGTATCTGTCAATAGCATTATGAGAGGATTGGCAGAACATCTGCTCTCCCTACCATGCAGACAAGCCACACCACTCATGCTTCCCATTCACTATTAATTAGGGCACGTGCCCTTCTTGCCCCACCCTTCTTACGTCACTGCTCAAAGCCCCATCAATGAAATGTGTTATCGGTTTAGTGTCATCACATAGCAGATAATACACTTTGCATATATATTTAGCAAACATATAACACGTTGATGTAAACTTACATGACAATGACATTGGCTGTGCTTGAGTGCTCTTTCAACAGCTCATTTAACCGGATCTGACGGTGAGTCTAGTGCAAAGCAGAGAATGAGAAACAACGTGTAAGTACATGAGGACGAATGGAAATGCTTTGCACAGATTGTTACAGCGTACATTCTAAATTCAAAATGGTGCCACTATCTCCAGCTGTAGACATCCATGTGTATTAATGAGAAAACAAGCATACACAGTACTAGCTGGATGCTCATTTGTGCTCCTTGGAGGTCATCGGACACAGCAAATGCTAGCCTGCAGCAAATTGCCTCAGCGTGATCACATGAGATTAGTCACATGACCACTGGAACAAAGGATAACGTAACAAAAGCAAGTTTACATAATGCCTAAGGTGTTTTAGATTAAAAGGTTATACAATTTTGCGGTACAGGTTTATCTTCAGCCCAACTCCCAAGAAGGGCCTTTATGTTTTTAGATGCTGCAAAAATGGGATTCGGGGGAGGGGAAGGTGATAATCCGCACACTATTAATTTGGACCCTTGGGGTTATTATGGGTCTGAGAGGGCCGCCTTTATCATAAATCTAGTTTGGGGCGGGGGTGCTATCCGGGCAAAAATGGGTACAGTACAATTGAAGAAGAAGAAAAAGGGTTTGCACTATGGATGCACACCTGGAAAGATAGTTTTTTTTAAAAGATTGGGTACTTTATTAAACTCATTTTTAAAAAGATAAGGGGGAGTGGATCCGTGTTCGTTTAATTTAGAAGTCCACGGGTAATCCCACCTTACTGGTTGTGAAATTGGTAAGAATTAAAACAATTTCGGACACACATGGACGAACAAACATGTAATGTGTATGGCCAAGTGGCACTTTATGAAGAATAAAGAGTGTGTATATAGATTTAAAAATAGGCCTTGAATTCTATGTGGTTGTTTTTAGTTCATGCTCTGTCAAATAAACTTGTGTGAATTTCAACAGTCTCTGAGTGATACAATGATTCAAATAAACATCAACCTGTCTGAAGTTGTGTCTGTTGTATTACTCATGTATCTTCCTTCTACTTTAATTGTTGCCATTTGTTTCGCAACATTTTATGTAGAGTGATACAGATCTTGTGCAGGGTCTTTTATAGTATTCTGCTGACCTCTGCTGGTAACTCACCCTATTGCAGTTATATTCAATACCAATGCAGTTATATACTGTTTCTTATATGACTGTTACCACCTTCAACTAGGGTTTGTGGTCATATAATTTTGTTAAATCTGCTATCTGTCAGTGTTTGGCCGGGTAATTGGGTCCCGTTTATCTTTAACACACTCCCAAATATTCAGCTAGAAGTTTCAAAGCTGCTTTAGTATCTTAACATATGCTGAATTATTTAGCAATTACCGTGATTGATTATTTACGGAGGACAGCGTATTGGTGGGCATGTTCTCTCACAGCATGCCAAACCAAAGTGCTGTTTATTTGCACATGAGTCCTAAGTATTCCTCTGACCATGTGTTAATGGTCTACTGACCTATTTTAAGACAGTATATTTGTCTGCACCAATTTGTATTTATTTGATGCAGCCTGCTTATTGGTTTTACAATATGGGTGATGGCTCTAGTCTATACAGTCCCTATATTCCGGGTACGAGACTATTATCAGGATACCGTTGCCCAGTGAAAAAATTCTTATGACTCCACCTGTATTTTACAGTGTGTAATGGGATGGTATTATCATTGGCATACTCTCTCACAGTGTGCAACTGATATTCCCAGATGTTGGCTGTTATCACGATATAATTCGGTTATGTTATCTCTTGTGTATTCTCTCACAATACGTAATTGATACTCATAGACACTGGTTGTTAACTACCCTTGGGTACAGTATTTAATTATGATACCTTTTATCTATATACCCTGGTAGAAAACAGTTACTGTCTCACATAAATAGTGATTTGCTGACCTCTAGTGGTTGGTGAGCAAAATTGCACCTCTTGGTGTTAACCAGTGACTGTACCAGCCTTATCCCAATTGTTAATCTATTACATAGGTTAGAAGTTTATCAATAAGGGGTTACCTCTTCCCTTAGAGGGGAGAGAGGGTCAACCCATTCACTGGGCAATCAGGTACCCAAAGTTTTTAGCGCATGAACTATAACAATTATTTTTTAAAAAAAATTATTGATACATTTGTTTACAATGACATTGCTGACATAGGTAGACAAGGGCCTATTGTCGTTATGTCGACACGTGTTTCACAACTGCTTTCTCAAGACACAAGCCGATTGTGTTCAATTTCGCCCATGTGATCCCAGGCGGCCAAACGATTGGCTGATGGGAATTAATAAATATTTCCAATTGAACACAATCGGCTTGTGTCTTGAGAAAGCAGTTGTGAAACACGTGTCGACATAACGACAATAGGCCCTTGTCTACCTATGTCAGCAATGTCATTGTAAACAAATGTATCAATAATTTTTTTTTTTAAAATAATTGTTATAGTTCATGCGCTAAAAACTTTGGGTACCTGATTGCCCAGTGAATGGGTTGACCCTCTCTCCCCTCTAAGGGAAGAGGTAACCCCTTATTGATAAACTTCTAACCTATGTAATAGATTAACAATTGGGATAAGGCTGGTACAGTCACTGGATAACACCAAGAGGTGCAATTTTGCTCACCAACCACTAGAGGTCAGCAAATCACTATTTATGTGAGACAGTAACTGTTTTCTACCAGGGTATATAGATAAAAGGTATCATAATTAAATACTGTACCCAAGGGTAGTTAACAACCAGTGTCTATGAGTATCAATTACGTATTGTGAGAGAATACACAAGAGATAACATAACCGAATTATATCGTGATAACAGCCAACATCTGGGAATATCAGTTGCACACTGTGAGAGAGTATGCCAATGATAATACCATCCCATTACACACTGTAAAATACAGGTGGAGTCATAAGAATTTTTTCACTGGGCAACGGTATCCTGATAATAGTCTCGTACCCGGAATATAGGGACTGTATAGAGCCATCACCCATATTGTAAAACCAATAAGCAGGCTGCATCAAATAAATACAAATTGGTGCAGACAAATATACTGTCTTAAAATAGGTCAGTAGACCATTAACACATGGTCAGAGGAATACTTAGGACTCATGTGCAAATAAACAGCACTTTGGTTTGGCATGCTGTGAGAGAACATGCCCACCAATACGCTGTCCTCCGTAAATAATCAATCACGGTAATTGCTAAATAATTCAGCATATGTTAAGATACTAAAGCAGCTTTGAAACTTCTAGCTGAATATTTGGGAGTGTGTTAAAGATAAACGGGACCCAATTACCCGGCCAAACACTGACAGATAGCAGATTTAACAAAATTATATGACCACAAACCCTAGTTGAAGGTGGTAACAGTCATATAAGAAACAGTATATAACTGCATTGGTATTGAATATAACTGCAATAGGGTGAGTTACCAGCAGAGGTCAGCAGAATACTATAAAAGACCCTGCACAAGATCTGTATCACTCTACATAAAATGTTGCGAAACAAATGGCAACAATTAAAGTAGAAGGAAGATACATGAGTAATACAACAGACACAACTTCAGACAGGTTAATGTTTATTTGAATCATTGTATCACTCAGAGACTGTTGAAATTCACACAAGTTTATTTCACAGAGCATGAACTAAAAACAACCACATAGAATTCAAGGCCTATTTTTAAATCTATATACACACTCTTTATTCTTCATAAAGTGCCACTTGGCCATACACATTACATGTTTGTTCGTCCATGTGTGTCCGAAATTGTTTTAATTCTTACCAATTTCACAACCAGTAAGGTGGGATTACCCGTGGACTTATAAATTAAACGAACACGGATCCACTCCCCCTTATCTTTTTAAAAATGAGTTTAATAAAGTACCCAATCTTTTAAAAAAA